>NW_006921710.1:2189363-2251215 GCF_000298275.1 Orycteropus afer afer
ACCCGGCTTCTGCTCCGAGGGGTCCATGACACAAACAAATCCAAATGCATATGATACTTCGGTTACAACTGAAGAAACACATGGCAACCTCCTAGTGTCTGCTAGCCAGCCCTTCCGACTAAGGCCATCCCTCGTTCTCAGTGAGACCCTTTTGTAGAAAAGGACTAAGGTTGTCAATGTTGTACAACTGAAAACAGGGAGGAGGTGGGATTCATTTAATGATTCAGCCACTCAGAATGACATCAGCATCATTCCTAGGAGCCCAAAGTATGGACTCCTGGCCCTGGCTCTACGTGCTCATTTCAGATCCTGCCTCACAGTCACCGGCCTCTCTGTCCAGCCTGAGTAGGAACACTTGTTGTGAACATTTACTGAGCACCTGTCCTGTGCCAGCCCTGATGCAGCTGTCATTGTGCTGGAGGAAGAGAGACAGTGAGTGCAGAAACAGAGCACCAATCCTCTCCACACTGGGAGCCGCGCACCAGACAAAGCAGGACCATTGAACAGCCCCTCTGCCAGGAGGGGACGCTGCGCCTGCACAAGGCAAGACAGCCTGGGTTTCCTTGGACAGGAAGACCAGCTCGGGCCTTACTCACCAGCATTTGGAGGGGGTACTGACTGTGCACTGCCAAATGTTTACAGAAAATCAAGTCACAGGAATTTGTTAGGACAAGCTTTGAAGAGCTCTGGGACTGTCAGATGCAGTGGCTGATCTCAACGTGAGAAGGCTTTCTCACGGAAGGGGATGAATCTAAGCCTCGGCTGGCAGAAAGCTCCACTCACATTGGTCCTGGGGTGCAGCCAGTAGGCGATGTTGGTGTCCAGCGTGACCCACTCCAGCGGGCTGGAGCTGTACTTGTGCTCTGAGTTTTCAGTCCTCAACGTCAGCATCCGCCACTGGAAGAGAGCCAGAGACCTCTCAGACTCAGTGTGACAGTCAGACACCTTTCGATGTGCATGGCTTTGTCCCTTTCCTGGGTGTGTCCCAGCTTGAGTTCATCGGGGTCATGCAGCAGAGGCAGTGTAAGGAGACTGCCTGTCAGAGCCCTGGCTTCCACAGGCTTGTCATCACCTCTGTACAGTGAGGGACTGGACTCCATCTCTCGAAGGCCACTTGCAGATTCAAGACTGATTTTACGAGTCTGACTTCTGCAGTGCTCTATTATGTTGAACTTGGCCCATTCTGACCTGACTAAAGGGGCCTTAAAATACCCTGCAACATCACCCCGTTATGCTAAGGCACAATCTCCTCAGTTCCTGATGCAAAGCACTGTTACACGAGGCACTTATCATTTAGAGAGGAAACAAGCATTTGACTGGTGAGTCTGTCTGAGGTTCCAGCTCGAGAGACTGAATGTGTGCCGTTAAGAACTCTGCAGATCACAGGGCTATGCTAAGTAGCCAGTTTCCAGCCAGCAAGGTGAGGCCTCCCTCCACCCAAGTGTCACCTGCAGTTCCGTGAACCTGGCCATGAAGCTCAGGTTTCTGCTGATGTCAACCTGAGTCGATGAGTGTAGCTCCAGTTCCCTTTCCTTCTGTTCCTGACCTAAGGGAACAGAGCGGAACACCAAAGAACGTGAGTGGAGTAAGCTCGGGGAGTTCAGAACAGGAGCTGATTCCCCTGCTTATGAAACAATCCACAGCGCCTCTTCACCACACCACACCATTTCCTTTAGATTTCCCAGCCTTGTGCAATACTACCCCATTAAAATAAGCTCTTTTGGTCCTTAGAAAGCTTAGCTTGCAGTGGGATCAATTCGCTGCCTTTGTAAGGGTGTTTCAGGGTATAAAAGAGCTTTAGTCATTTTTTGCTTCAGCTAAGTACAGGAAGGGAGCTGTCACAGAGCCTGGAAAATGGGCTCCACTCCCTCAGGGGGAGGTGGTGACTATCAGTGTTGATGTCTCACTAAACCACCGCGCGCTAATGTTCATGCAGTTCTACCCAAGGAGGTCGGGACTCACCTTTCCCATACCGATGCTCCTCCACGTTCCACACCATGCTCTCGTGGTAGGCCCTGTTCAGTTTCTCCCCAACCACCTCCAGCTGCTGGAAACCCCAGTCAGGGAGGTGTGCCCCGCTCAGCTGGCAGAACACAGAAGGTAAAAACGGGCATTACAGGAAAGTACAAGCTCTCCAACCTCCCACGCTGGCTGGGAGACAAGTGTCCCCACAACCCTCGTCCCTCTGTCACTCTGCCAGCAGCCAATGAGGGCAGCAGACTTTCCCCGATAGCATCTTTATGTTAAGATTCAAGTCTGGGAAATTGTAAAAGCATCCATCCTTGAGTGTAAAATAAATAGGACAACGATTAACAAATGTCCCACCTGGCAAAAGCCAGCACAGTGTGAAGAGCTGAGGAAACAGATTTTGTGAGCCCACGGTGTTAAGAAAGAAAGGCTGTGCCAACAGTCACGCGCTTTACCTTTAAGATGGCGGAAGTGTTCACGTGCACAAACCGAACTTCGGACATTATGGTCTTCCAGATGTCTGTATCTGACTCTCTGTTGACGATCTCCTACAGAAACAAGAGGCTGTCTTTAATCTGTTTTCAGTTTCCTTATGCGTGAAAATAGAGACTGGTGGCAAACAGTGAAATTCACTGCAGGAAGAAAGGACTGCAGGAAGAAAGGGCTGCAGGAGGTCATGGAGCTGTCAGGGGGGCTGTAAGGGACAGTTCCGGATGCCACTGTGGACTGTTCATAGTCCATGTGGTGCAGACACTGGCCAGACGCCGTGAAGAGCAGGCCTTGCCTCCTGTTACAGGAAGCACACGAGAGGCTTCAGAAAAGGAATTAAGAGACTGGTCACCCTCCTTGCTTCTCTACAAAGCCTATCATCCACTGAAAGGGCTGAGACCAAAAACCAAACCAAACTCACTGCCGTCAAGTCAATTCCAACTCATAGCGACCCCTCCTTGGGTTTCAGAGGCAGTATCACTACGAAAGTAGATGGCCCTGTCTTTCTTCTGTGGAGTGGCTGGTGGGTTTGAACCACCAGCCTTCTGGTTAGCAGTCAAGTGCCTTAGGCACTACACCACCAGAGGCTTAGAGCTCTGGATAAAAAAAAGGAACAGTTTTCAGTCTTTAATGTGCAAATATGAAGATGGCTCAGGTGAAGGTCAGAAAACGGATATTAGAGAGGGGCTCACAATACAGGGCGGTGGTTATGGGTGCCACCAAGTTGATTCCAATTCATAGCGACCCCACGTGACAGAGCTGAACCATCCTACCGGGTTTGCTTGGCTGCCAGCTTTACGGAGCAGGTCACCAAGTCCTTCTCCTGTGGGATGCTGGGTAGGTTCAAACTGCTGAACCTTTAGGTTAGCAGTGCAGTACTTAACTGCTGCACCACCAGGGATCATCTGAGATGGGGTGGTAACAATAAAAATAACCAGTAGCTGAGCGGCACTTTGCATTGCCCATCTTATGTGACCCTCACAATGACTGCAGGAAGTCATGGAGCTGTCAGAATCAGTGGTGGGACAGGAGCGTCCCATGTCCCTTAGCTTCAGTACTGGACAAAGGGGGCAGGGAGTGTTGAAGATGCCATCAGGAGGGACTGAGAAGGAGGAGGAGCAGCAAAGAGGTCAGCAAAGGAGCCATTAGTAGCAGGAGACAGAAGAGGAAATCAAGCACAACCTGGGGGGGAGACTTTCAGCAGAAATTCTGGAGGGGGAGCTCCCCATGAGAAAGGTGTGGGTGCACAGGACGCCCCTCAAAGTGGGACAATGGGGAGAGAATGGAGAAACAGAACACACACAGATATCTGTAGCCTCGTTGCGGGAAGGACACCAGCCTTCCTTGGCTACATACAAAATGCAAAGTAAGCCTTCCCTCTGAAAGGCAGATGCAGGCTTGGTTCTCCAGTGCTGCTGTAACAGAAATGCCACAAATGGATGCTTTAACTGACAGGAACCTATTATCTCACAGTTTAGGAGGTTAGAAGTCCATATTCAAAGTGCCAGCTCTGACCTTGGGCTTCAGCTCTGCCTCTTACTCCAGGACTGCTGGAGTTGAAGGCTTCTCATAACTCAAGCAGCTGCTGGCTGCTGAGGCTAATGAACCCAAGGTTGGCAAGTAGAATGGCACAATCTGAAGATCAGTAGGCAACATGGCAGGCCACTGGTTCAAGTCCAGGAACAATCCCAAGGTCAGCAGGCAACATGGCAGGCCAAGACTCAGCCACCTGATGTACGAAAAGCTAGAGGTCTTCCTCAAAGCTTCCCCATATATAAATGGAAGCAGGCCACAGCCCAAAAGCCAGTAATTAGCTGCGCGTGCACATTACACTATGGAGCTGACTGCATTCTCATCATGGGGAGTAACTACATCCAGCTGCCTACCACTCAAAAC
The DNA here is from genome assembly GCF_000298275.1 of Orycteropus afer afer. Taxonomy (NCBI): domain Eukaryota; kingdom Metazoa; phylum Chordata; class Mammalia; order Tubulidentata; family Orycteropodidae; genus Orycteropus; species Orycteropus afer. Next base: position 2,193,717 of record NW_006921710.1, read on the forward strand.
CATAGCCCAGCCAAGTTGACACACAACCTTAACTACCACAATAGTGACCCCCAAAATTCATGCCCACCCAGACAGAATGTGACCCTATTTGAAAATTGGGTCTTTGTAGGTGTGATCAGGTTACAGTGAGGTCACACTGCAGTACAGTGGGCCGCAATCTTGTGGCTGGTGTCCTTAAAAAAAGAGGACACAGAGAAACACACCGAGGTGGCGGCAATGAAGATGGAGCAGAGAGTGCAGTGATACGTCCACAAACCAAGGAACACCAAGGACTGTGGCAGCATCAGAAGCTGAGAAAAGCATGGGGTAGTTTCTTCCTCAGATCCTCCAGAAGGAACCAACCTGGATGACGCCTTGACTTCAGAGTCCTACTCTCCAGAACTGAGAGCTCTGGTAGCATAGTGCCTAAGGCACTTGACTGCTAACCAGATGGCTGGCGGTTCAAGCCACTCCTCAGAAGGAAGGTTGGGCAATCCTACTTCCATAGTGATACTGCCTCGGAAACCCAAGGAGGGGTCGCTATGAGTAGGGGCCAACTTGACGGCACATAACAACAACAACAACAACAACAACATTAAGCGTGTACAAAAGCTTTTATGAGAAAATTTGAAATCTTGTAAGAATTACCAAAACGTCACACAGAGACACCAAGAGAGCACATGCTGTTGGAAAAATGGCGCCAACAGACTTGTTGGACACAGGGATCCCACAAACCTTCAATTTGTAAAACACACAGTATCTGTGAAGCATGATAAAGCAAAGCGCAATAAAACGAGCTCTGCCTGTACTATAATTATGAGACTGTAGCTGTAGGGAGCTCTGGCAGCGTAGTGCCTAAGGCACTTGACCAGAAGGCTGGCGCTTCAAACCCAGCGGCCACTCCTCAGAAGGAAGGTTGGGCAACCTACTTCTGTAGTGATACTGCCTCGGAAACCCAAGAAGGGGTCGCTATGAGTCGGTCCGACTTGACATCACCCAACAACAACAGCTGTAGTTCTCCCTTCCTTGAACCCACAGATGGGAAGATGGTCCAGTAACTTTCTTCCTGCCACCTTTCCCAGGAGACCCACGTGCAGCCCTGGGGAGTGAGAGCTATTCTCTAAGGGGAGCCATGTGCCCCTGGTCCTTCAGGAGAGATGGCCACAAGGCCCAGATGCCATAGGATGGGGAAATCCTGAAGGAGCCCTGTATTTGATGGTCAGGCCTCTCCCTTGGAAATCAGAGAAGAGGGAAGCTGTCAATATTCAGGTGAATGTTGTCTTGAGGCTGAGGAAGTGACCCCAGCAGAGAGAACTGTCACTGGGCAGAGCCGCCTAGCTGTGAGCCACATGGAGCCCAACACAGCAAGCAATGAACATCTTAAATCTTCTCCTCTGATATATGAAGCAACTCAGATTCCCAACTTCCATAGAGGAGGACATAGCTGTTGCCTATGAAAACAGCTGTGCCCTTTTTTATGTACAAAAACCACCTGACACCTGAATTGGAATTCATCCAAGTGTGGTCTTTACTGACTGACAGACACAACCCCACCCGGGCACTCACCAATCTCCAGAGGTTCTGGGGAGGCATGGAGATGTTATAGTCAATGTAACAGGAGACCTCCTGGGAGTGAGGGCTCATTGGGGCTGCGACATCGTGCCTGTAAAACCAAACAGACCCTTCAGAAGGAATTCCTTGAACTGACCTTATTTTAACACTCCTCTGAAAGGTGTTTACTATTTCTTTAAGGAGGAAAAAGCCACTTTTTGGCACTAAGGCTAGCTCAGCCCTAAGGGACAGCCTGGTCCCAGTCGGTGGTCAAAGCACAAGGACGCCCCTCCTCAAGGGCTTGGAGGTAAGGGCAATGCTGAATAACCACATTTCTAGGGAAAGTACACACCAGTGTGGGACCTCACAAGAAAACCAATGAGGTATAATGTGTTTCCTTCAGAAGTCAGTCTCAAATAGCTCCCCACTCCACTTCTCAGCTGAGTAAGCCAAGCCTCACAAGGAGGTGACCATTCTCGCCAAGGCCCGGGAGCTCTGGTAGCGTGGTGCCTAAGGCACTTGACTGCTAACCAGAAGGCTGGCAGATCAAACCCACTAGCCACTCCTCGAAAGGAAGATGGACAGTCTACTTCCGTAGTGATACTGCCTCGGAAACCCAAGGAGGGGTCGCTATGAGTCGGGACTGACTCGACGACAAACAATAAGACCCTGGCCCTGAGGTAGCCCTGTTCCTGCCTGGGCCAGTGCACCCTGGCACTGCTATGTTTTGCTCTGAACAAAGAGAACCATGGAGGATAAACCTAAAAGCAGCAGAAGGGGGTGGTTGGGGGACGTACTCACGTGTTGAGGAGGCGGGAGGTCATGCCATGGACCAGCTGCACAATATCTCCATGCCGTACGGCCCTAGGAGGGTTGTTCACCACAAACTGGTACCTGCAAAGGTGGTGGGAGGACGAGCGCTGCCTTCACCTGGGGGGCTCAGGGCCTGCTCAGAATGACAGCAGCTATGACTTTTCACACTAGAGACAATCTGGAATTTTAGAGCTTCACAATCCATGTGCATCTCACGTTAGGTTAGTTAGTGTGAACACAAAACACACAAATTGTGTTTAATTCTTTCTTTTTTAATTTTAATGCATTTCATTGAAATATAATTTATGTACTGTGAAATACACAAAACTAAAGTGACATGGATCAATGCTTTTTTTTTTTTTTTGCAATGTTCCTTCCCCTCCCCCACCCCGGCAACCAACAAAGAAAGTTTCCCTCCATATATAAACCTTTCCTTGACCCTCCACAACCACGAACTAATACTATATTTGTCCTTCTGTGATTGACTTATGTCACTCAGCATAATGTCCTCCAAGTTCATCCATATTATGCGGTGTTTTGCAGACTCTATATTATTCTTTAGTGCTGCATAGCATTCCATTATGTGTATGTACCATAGTTTGGACTCCACTCTTCCACTATAAATCTTAGAGATAAATCCCTTATCAGGTATGTGATTATCGGCAAATACGAATTTGTTGCTGTCATTTTTGTTATGTGCTTTTTTGTGGTATCTATTTCTTTGTTCCATATAATTTTCTATGCTGAACTCATTTTGTTTATGAATCGTTATCATTTCCTTCCTTGCTACTGTTTTAGTATTTGCTGAATATTTATGCTGGTCCTCTTTTTTGATGTGAAGGTTTATCATTTTTCTTTGAAGTTACCCTGTGATTTATAGTTTTCTTGCCAAGTTTAGAACTGTCCATTCTATCTTGTAGTTGTCTTGAATTCCCTACCATCTAGAAGTTCTGTAATGACACATTTTTTTCCCTCTTTTTGTTTGTAGTTGTCCTCATTTGTCAATTGATGTCTCTGGTTCCCTGTTTACAATCTTGTAGGCTTCTTTAGTTTGGATACTTCCATAGCTGGGTTGGTTTCTGGGTTATATCATCTTGTGTGTTAATGGTCAGTTGTTGTTGGCTGTTGTTGCTTCTCTGTCCAAAGGGCTCCCTTTAGCATCTCTTATAAGGTTGGTGTGGTTTTAACAAATTCCCTTAATTTCTGTTTATCTGGAAATGTCCTAATATCACTGTCATATTTGAGGGACAATTCTTCTGGGTACATAATTCTTGGTTGGAAATTTTTCTCTTTCAGGGTTTTATACATACCATCCTATTGTCTTCTCACCTGCATGGTTTCTCTTGAGAAATCCGAGCTTAGTCTTCTTGGTTGCCCCTTGAAGGTAACTTTTTGTTTTTCCCATGCTGCGCCCATGATTCTTTGTCTTTGGTTTTGGTGAGTTTGATGATGACATGTCTGGGTGATTTTCTTTTGGGGTCTTTCCTGTTTGGGGTTCGTTGGTCTTCCTGAGTGGATATATTCTCATCTTTCATCATACCAGGAAAATTCTCTTACAACAAATCTTCAACCATTTTCTCTGTGTTTTTATTTTTCTCTTCCTGTTCTGGAATTCCAATTACACATAGGTTATTCCTTTTGATGGTATCCCACATGAACCTTAGGCTTTCTTCATTCTGTTTTGATCTGTTTTCTGATTTATCCCTTTCCAAAGAAGTGTTCAGGTATTTGCCTTCAATCTCCCAAATTCTGTCTTCCATTGATTCAATTCTGCTCCTTTGCCCATTCAATGTCTTATCTATTTCTGAAAATTTAGTATTAATCTTCTGGATTTGTGTGTGTAGATTTTGTATCATTTCTAATTTTTCATTTATTTTGTCATTTTGTTCTTGTACTGTTTTTTAAAACTGTTGTAGGGTTTTCTCTGTGTTTTCCTCAATTTTGTCAGTGTTTTCCTTGATCTGTCTCTCAATTCATTAAAGATACCTAAATATAATTCTTTTGAATTCCTTATCAGGGAGTTCTAGTGCTGCGTCTTCCTCAGGGATATGTTTTGGGTCTGTATCCTGGTCCCTTGTTTCTCCTGTTTTATCTTGCTTCTTTGTGTAGACTGTGATGCTCTGTTGTCTCTGAGGCATTGTGACGTTTTTGTGTTTTTATTTAATTGGTGATTGCATGTTGGGGTGATTTGTCCACCATTTTTGTTTTCTTTGTTTGTATGTTATCTATGCAAGCATAGTACTGTGCTGTGCTCCTCTGTTCATTAGTTGACAGCACTTATATACTCACCACTTGTCTCCTTTCCTGTTGTCAGCCTTTTTATGTCCTTGCCAACCTTGGCAAACAGAACCTATTCTTAGGTCCCTGGAATCTGAATGAGAATGCTATCACTTTAAAATGCAAAATGGTTGCCACTTGTAAAGATTCAAAATGGCTGTACCCTCAATCACTTTAAATATCCAAAATGGCCACTGCTTATAACCATTCAAAATGGCTGCGCCCTCAGTCACTTTAAATATCCAAAATGGCTGCTGCTTTTAAACATTCAAAACTGCTGCTCCTTCAGTCACTTTAAATATCCAAAATGGCTGCTGCTTTTAAACAATCAAAATAGCTGCGCCCTCCAGACAGCGGAAAGTGAACAGCTCAGGTTGTCTCCCTCCTTCCTGTTTCCCTCCCTAGTCATAGGCCACCAGCGTAGTAGTCCCTGCAGCCCTTGGTGACCAGGGCTGATCTTTAGGTCAATTCTCAGGACCCAATACCACTTGGAAATATTCAGACTGTTGGTGCCGTCAGAATAGCTGACAGTCCGCAGCTCCGACCGTCTCTGTACTCACTGTTTTCATTCAGGTTTTTCACTAGTTGGTGCCTAATCCACTTCTGTATAGTTCCTTTCAAAGCTCAGGGCTCCAGGATCATCATCTGTACCTCTGTCAATTGTTTTTGTTTTTCTTTGTTGAAGAGGGTCTGTGTCGCTTGTCTGCCTATTCTTCCACCTTATCAGAAGACCCAATTGTGTTTAATTCTTTTCTGATAATGAATGGTCAGTGTGATTGCAAACATGACTGCATGTACCAGGATCACATTTCAGAGGCTCTGTATCATGTGAAAGCTACAGCGATAAATACACCGCAGCTTCCAAGAAATCCTTCTAATGGGCAGACTCTCCCATTCGGTATCTTCAACAAACCCATACTACGTGCCCATTCTGCTCCCAACACTGGGCTGGGTGCTGAGCATATGGTGTCAAACAAGACAGACGTGGTCCCTGGTCCTCCCTCTTCTCTCAGAAAAACAAACCTGCTGCCACTGAGTTGATTCCGACTCACAGCAATCCTGTAGGACAGAACGGAACTGCCCCCCAGGCATTCCAAGGCTGTAATCGTTATGGAAGCAGCCTGCTATGCCTTTCTCCCGTGGAGCTACTAGTGGGTTCAAACCACTGATCTTTGGTTAGTGACCAAAAAAAAAAACCCACCAAACTGCTTAGCTACTGCGCCACCAGGGCACTACTGCATTGGGGGTGCATTGAGGGAGAAAGAGAGACACTGAACAAATGAACCAGCAAATAGCATCAATTGTATGACAATGGGTACAGGAACCCAACAGGGACAATGATAGAGAAACGGATGAGGCTTAGGAAGGGTGCTCAAGAAAGCCTCCCTGAGGAGTGGCCTTCAAGCTGAAGTTAAGAAGGAGCCAAGCAGGTAGAAGCACTCCAGGCAGAGGAAGTGGCTCGTGCAAATCCCTGCTGCAGTGGTTTGTCTTGTTCTGGAAACACAGAGGGTCAGTAGGGTGAGTGCTGTCAGCAAGGGGTGGGGCAGAACATGAGGCCGGAAGCTTAAGCATGAGCAGGTCATAAGAGCCTGAAGGCTGTGGATGAGTCTGGATTTGATTTTAAGAGCAGTGAGAGCTCAGGAGGGGTCTGAGCGAGAATGACTTCATGAAATTTACACTGTAGCAGCCCCCTCCACAGCTGCTGAATGGTAGCCTGGAGGGGGCGGGAAAGGAAGGAGACAGTCAGGAGTGGGCAGGCAGAGACCTGCAGGGTTCAAGATCTCATCTGGAGGCAGGATCAACAGGACTTGCTGATGGGCTGATTGGATGTGGGGAGTGAGAGAGAGGGGTGACCCTCATCTTAGAGGTTAAACTAAGGGATGCCACTTTGGATGAGGGAATAGCAGAGAGGAAAGAACCCCTGTTTTTGGATGGAGGGGAAAGGTGAAAGGAGAAAGGAAGAGAAGGGGAGTTTGGAACATGCCTATAAAACACCCAAGAGGAGACACCAAGCAGGCAGTTCCCATCCGAGTGTGGCCCACTGAGGAGTGATCGGACTTCGACGAACCTTGGAATTATCAAAGCAGTGAGGATGAATGAGAGTGCCTGTGGTGGGTGTATAGACTGAGGAGAGGATCTAGGACCAAGCCCTGAGGAGTTGGTCTGATCAGGCCAAGAGGCGAGCTAGGCTCCAGACTCACCTCCCAGGATCCTTTACAATCCACCAGTTGTTGACATCTTTGAAGGGGTAACAGGTCACCTGCTGCTGGTGGGAGCTGCCCCGGCCATTCTCGTATCTGCGTGAAGAGGGCAACAAGGACATGTATCTGGAAGGGGTCCAGAGATGGGCCGATAGGCCTTCCTCCCCAGGGTTCAGCAAAGTAAAGCAGGCGAAACGCTACCTAGTAAGGTGTTTAGGGCAAGACTGGGCAATCTATTTCCATAGTGATACCACCTTGGAAACCCAAGGAGGGGTCGCTGTGAGGCGGATCCAACTCGACAGCAGTGAGTTTGGTTTTTTTGGTATAGAGAAAATAGGAGTTTAAATCGCATAGGGCTGGAAGACATGAACCTAACAGTGCTAAGGCCTGGTGGGAAGAAACCCACATGTGGGAGGTGCAGAGCTCGTGTGCAGTGGAGGGTACTGGGCCCCCGCTCACCAGGCTCCCTCACGTTCACACACAGGTATAACCGACTCACTGAGCGCCAGGCCCCAGAGCCCCAGCTTCCTTTGTTTAGCAAATGTCTTTGTATAAAATGTAAGTTGATAACATGAGCAACATGGTGTGAACACACCTGTAATCTTCAAACTAACACGCTCACTTTCCTTACATCATGGGGTAGGTGTTCTGGTGGGAGTGAAGCCAGCAGGGGATAGGCTTGCCAAAGACACTCCTCAGAGTAACCTGGGAGCCGAAGGCCACTTCCAGGGGCTGGCCTCGTGTGATCCGAGCCAGCCCTCCCTATGACAAAGCACAAAGGCCAACAAGTCAAAGAGAGAGAGAGACTCAAAGCAGCCTTCCTAACAGCTATTCTAAAACAGAAGTACCTGTTCAGGGCAGGTCTCCCTCTGGGGGAACAACGGGCTGGTGGCAGTTATTATAGCAGTGCAACTATCTACATCATTGTGTTAGATTAAATGCCATCTGAATTCTAGCTGTCACTGGTTGAACCCTGCCTCGGGGGGTGGCAGTCCACGTGCCTTTTCATTTAGTTCTGACAAGCATCCCAGAGCAATCAGAGTTCATTTCAGAGATGAGAAAACCAAGACTCGGGTTAATTACAGGCAGGGTTTAAAAGCAGGTCTGTTAGGCTTCCGAGTCTATGTTCTTAAGCACTCAACTGGTACCTCTGCTAGGTGTTTTTTTTTTGTTGTTATTTTATTTTATTTTGTATTTCAGTACATTTGGCTAGTTTTGCTGAGCTAAAGCATGACTGAATACCAGAGTTGGGTCTGTCCTACAGCATTTGAAACTGCCCAGAGTTTGCAAGACTTGACTTTAAGATGCTCTCAAGAGGGTTACCCTGAACACCTCCGACAGCCAACACTCTCACTCCGTCGAGATTATCACTGTGTTCAAAATTAGTGCCAAGTACTGACGCACAGTCCTTATGCCTTGGCTTGGTTCTTCCTCTCATGCTCACTTGATGATGTTTCTATCAGACAGACTTTCAATCTCCCACCTTTAATTTAAAGTGGCCACGACTTCCCACGGCTTACCTCCAAGCTGGCCTGGAAAGCACTGGACATGATTTGGTCGTGGGGCCCGGAGCGATAGAGTAGAATCAAGTGGACGTAGAAGAAAAGTAAGTACATGAGCATTGGGAGGACCAACAAAGCCACTGCTCTGGCCAGCAGGTGGCAGAACACGCAGACCTGCCAGAGAGTAAAGGGAAAATCACTTCTGACCACACACCCAGGCTGCCTGCTTCCAGCTGCTGCTCATCAGCGTTAACTCCACCCACTTGCTCACAGTGCTCCAGAAGAGCCTGAGGCAGCCCCTGATATCAATACTTACATTTGATAATGTCTGGTCTCCAATCAGGTGCCAGGCGTGGACCGCAGCAACGCTGAGCAGGAGCAAGTACGTGAAAACACCCGTGTATTTTACGCTGAAAAGACATGATGAAAAGTGAAAACTTAAATGAGACATCAAAACAAGGAAGAGGAAAAAAACATGTCTAAGACAAGCAGGTCAAACTCACCCAACTGTGCAGGAACAAGCAACTCCTGTCACCGTTAACCAAAACCACCAACTTAGAGAGAAAGGGCTGGAAGAAAACAGAAAAACACAGCAGAGATGGGACCAGCTGTCAAACACTCCCTAAAGGCCAGTGACGTACACATTTCCCAGAACTATCTTTTCAGGTCAGCTGGTTCTACCAAGCACCAGGCACAATAAAAATGAATTGCAGTCCTGCAAAGTATCAGCCCTGGCAGAATTTTTCCTTTTGTCCAGAGAATTTTCCTTAGTTTAAGTTATAGGAAAATGAAGGTGCATTTATGAACTCACGTGCCATGGTGGTGCAGCCACCTAAGTACAAGAGGTATCGAGCAAGCAGCCCCTCAAAATAAGAAAGGTAGCAGACCTCAGGAAGACCAGCCGCCCAGACTCTTTTATTTTCCCCATTTACAAAGGAGGAGACAATGCATTTCCCATACCTGTGTTTCTGGAGGTTGGAGAACTTCAGGTAAGACAACACAGACAACAGGTTAAAAAATATGAGTGCTGACTCCAAAAGCATTAGCCTTGACTGAGTGATGAGAGTGTTCTCTGTTACAGGGAGAAAACGTGTCAAGTTTAAGGTAGGCAAGAGCAGATGGCTAAGGCATTACAAAAAGGCATGCTGCACCAAGACAGACAGCAACATTTCAAAGTATCATGGACTGTGAGGTGGGCCAGTCAGACAGCACTGGCTGGGTGGGAACTGTGGAGCTGAGTTCTCAGTCTGAATCCTGACCACCAAAACCTGACCGTGTGACCGTGGACAAGTCACTTCACTTTTCTGAGTCTTATTTTTCTTGTTTTCAGAAATAATACTGACTTTGTAGGGCCATTATTGTATAGGCACAGAGCCGCATATAAAGTTGTCACCCAAGAAACAGTAGTTCTTACTTTCTAGTCTAACTTTTCAGCTGATTTAATTGCATTTGTTCATCCACCTGAGCTGGAAGACTCTCTCTGATGAGTCCCTGCTAATCCATGTGTCCATCTCAGTTAGTCAAGGCCTGGGAAATGGTGTGAAGAGGGGAGATTATCACTTAGTGACAAACCTGGTGGAAGGTGGATGTGTGCTCAGGCCAGACCTCGCAGTGCTTGGGCTGCACCTCCCCTAATAATGAAAGTCTGATCACAGAGGGCACAAGTCCATGGTCAAGGGGCGCAGCCAGGACCCCAAGAAGTCACACAACCAACCACGGACGATCTGGCTGTGCTCCTCCCTGTGAGCAGAAGACGCTGCGGGCAGCATGCCTTCTAAACTCACGAGGGCTCTTGGATCGAACACTGAGAAGCAGCCCAGGCCAGAGCTTGGTTCTGCCCTTCAGCACCAGGAGGACAGAGCAGAGGCCCAGATCTTACCTATAAGCATCAACAGAGCAGCTCCCATGGCGGTGCAGTGAGAATAGTTGAGCTCTAGCACTATCTGGTAGGCCATCGGCACTGAGAGAGCCCCTGCAAGAGCCGGCAGCAAGCGCAAGGACCAGACAGGCACGTTGCTGCTGTATTCTGGAAAAGCAACCACACAGCGGTGCTGAGGGCGCTGCGCACAGCACCTTTCTATTTGCAGATGTGCTTTCAAACCAAGCCCTGCTTTGTCAGCTTCTAAACTGCAGGTCTAGGGGCTCTGGTAGCATAGTGCCTAAGGCACTTGACTGCTAACCAGAAGGTTGGCGGTTCAAACCCACCAGCCATTCCTCGGAAGGAAGATGGGGCAATCTACTTCCATAGTGGTACTGCCTCAGAAACCAAGGAGGGGTCGCTATGAGTCAGGTCCGACTCGACGGCACATAACAACAACAACAAATTGCAGGTCTATAAGATTGGGGACCAACTCAGCAATCAAGTGTGCAAACTCAGGTGAGAGCTTTGAAATCAGCATGACATAGTTAAGAAACCAGCTCCCCCGAGCTGAACGATGACTAAGGATTCTGCAATCACTTAATTTTTTACTTGTTTACAATTTCACTCCATCCATTTCCAAAAATACCGTGACAACATTCAAAATGTACATGTGCAAACGATGAATGAGGTGAGATGCCACACAGAGTCTGAAAACTACCAAAAAAGAGGCAAAATTGTCATTGCAACAGAAGTCGACCAGACTTTTCAGAAGTGTCCTCTGCATGCAAACAGGTGATCACACGGTGGTGCGGTGGAGGTGACTCATTTGTATGGCATTTCTACCCATGGTCTTTGTGACTCCACCAGATCACTGGGGAGGACCCTGCAAATAAGGTATATGGGACTCTAATGTTGGGATCGGTTAATTCTGTCACTCTGCCAGGCTAAAATGAGCCTTCCTAGAGGCAGAAGGGAGGAATCTCACTGACATCAAGAGACAAGAGCTGGAGTTGGAGTAGAGTGAGTCCTTGGACCTAAGACCCCTGTGCTAGACCTCTTTGGCAGAGATACCCTGGCAGAGATGCCTGGCTGAGAGACGGTGGCAGTGGAACCAAGAGGCACTAGACAGCAGCGGGCTTTCTGGCCCACAGAGTGAGAAAGCTGAGTGCTTTGGGACAAGTGGCTCGCTGGCATAGTGGGATGCTCCTAGGTGTACCTACTGGCAGAGCTAAAAGAGCTTGGTAACACTTGCCCGAGCAGGCAGAGCCCAGGCCAAGAGGCCAAGGGCCAGCGAGGTGTGCCTAAGGGCACAGCAGAGGGGAGACTGTCCTGACCGAAGAACTGTATCCTGAGAACATTCCTGAAACTGAATTGTAACCTGTTACTTCTCTAATAAGCCCCATAATCATGAATATTGTCTGTGAGTTCTCTGTGGCCACTGCAATGAATTCTTGAACCCAGCAGTGGAGTAGCGAGTTCCCTGGGAGGGATGACTGATGTCAGAATTGGTAAAAAGGCTGGAGGAGGGTAGGGGCATGTCTGGCCTCATAGGAGTTAGCCCTTGGGCTGCTGATGGTGATTCTGTCTCCCCCTTGTGAAGTCAGAGGTCAGAGAATGCTGCCTCCATGTCCTTTTTTGCACATACCTTGGACTCAGACTAATAAACTATGCATATTAACCCTTGAAAAAGCCATGACCTCTCATTCTAATATGTGCAAATTAATAAGGAAGGGAAAGGAATGTGATCTTTTACCTGCTCCAATTCTGTTCCACAAAAAGTTACCATCAAATCCTCCTACATAACCTAAAACAGAAAGTTAACAGTAAGGATCCCATTCAGCATATATTTCTAACGGTACCAAACTGTGGCAGGCAACAGGGAAACAATGATACATAAATAATAAGACACGGTTTCTGCCCTCGAGAAATGTCACTTCTACATTTTAAATGTCCTTGAGGCCCCAAGTCAATGGATCCTTCTTTGCACGATGAGCCCACCTCCCAAGGCCAGCAGCATGTGGCCGAACGGTGGTCCACTGTTGTCCAAGAAGAAGATCCGCTTCATGTAAAAAGAGATGTACTGCCCATAATATACTTCATCAAAACTGCAAAAACAAAACCAAACTCACATTACAGTCAACTACAAATCTTAACTGTCAAGAAAAGGTATGAGAATAAGTGGACATGTGTGCTTCCCAATGGCTTTAGGTGAATGATCAGGAAAATTCAGGAACATGGACACTTGCCTGATACAGAAAATTCATGAATACACTGGGCACTGAGAATGCTCGCCCTGTACAGACTACTTCTCCTCTGGTTTGTGATTTAGAGGTGTATTATCAACCATGCTGCTGAAAGGCCTCTGGGACCCAAAGCCAGTCCCGCTGGTCCACCAGCACTCGCCTGTGGCCAAAAGTTGGAATCAGAGCTGGTGACCCAATGAAACAGGCACAGGTATAAAGGCAAGACATGGAGGGACCAACTGCAAAAAGACATTTCCAGACCACCAGGGAAATCTGATGGATACCAGAGAATTACTGTCAATTTCTCAGCAGTAATAATGGTACTGTGGTTATATGATTTTTGTGTTTCAGAATTCATATCTTATAGATCTATATGCTGAAATATTTATGAATAAAACATCACATCTCAAATTTGCTTTAAAATAATCCATTACAGAGAGGGAGTTGTCTATGAATTGATCAGTGGCATATGTAGCTGGGTGATGAGCACATTGGTAGGAGGTCATTACACTTATTCTTCCTAGTTTTGTATATATTTGGTATTTTCCATAATAACTTAAAAAAATGATACATGTTTAGTAACATAACATAACATTAATAATAGCAGCAATCATTTCCCACTATGATGAAAATCATATTCTAAGGTCAACGAAGACTCACTTCCAAATTCATCCATTCTTCACCCTTTAGGATCTGACAGTTACTTAAGGCAAGCAGCTATATCCTCCAGCAGCCCTAATGGTTCTCCCCTCCACTGCCCCTGTTTAATGAGCTAAGTTTTACCCAATATGAACCTATGGGACAAGATCTGAAGTGTATTTACTGTGGGGACTGTTCCAGGGACAAACTGGCCTTGCCTCTTGCTGTCAAAAACACACCACAAAGAGGCCCAGCATCTCATCTTCCCATGCCTGCCATTTAAAAAGGCACTTGCTATCACAAAGAGTACTGAACAAATGACAGTTCTTTTTGGATTCACCCGGGGAACGTTTGGCTTACACTACAGCCCGAGGATAGGTGAGCCGCCACAGCCTACTCAGCAATCCCACCCCAGTCAGAGCCAAGACACTCAGGTTGATGTCCGCTGTCACCACTAGTGGTTGCCTCAAAAATCTCAACATCTTGTAGAAAAGTAGGCTCGGGAGGATGCCCTGCAAAAGAAGGGAAGAGCTATCGTCAAGAATTGGGCAGCAGACTGGGATCTTAAAAGCTTGCAAACAGTCATCTGGCTGCAATGATGGTTCTCTCCTCGTCCAGAGCAAAGAAGAATGAAGAGAACCAAAGATTCATGGAAACAATTAGTCCTAGCGACTGGTACACCATGCAATCCTCAGCCTATACGACTATAAGACCAGAAGAAGTAGATGGTGGCTGGCTACCACTGTCAACCACACAGAGGGGGAATCTATGTAGGAGATCCTGGATAGGGTGGGAAAACAATGTGGAACAAAACTCAAAATCATTTGGAAAAAAAAAAGGGACCAGGTTTGCTGGTCTGATAGAGCCTGATGGAACCAATGAGACTATGGCCCCTAGGTGCCCTTCATGTCTGGAATTGAACCCATACCTGTGGCTTCCAGCCAAACAAAATAAAGGCATAAGAGGTGAACATTTCCATTAGGTAGATACACTCCTTGGAGAGAACAATCCTGGGAGAATAGAAGGGCTGTGTATGCACAGGAAGACAGCTCAGGGGGCAGGAGTGCATGGAGGGAAAGACACAGGGAAGAGGTAACTATGGGGAGGAAGTGGGAGGGGAGCTGTTGCATTGTGGGAAATTGTAGTCAATGTCATGAGACAAAGTATATGAGAGCTGCTGTATGGAAAGCGAATTTGCTCTGTAAACTTTCACCCAAATCACAATTAAAAAAAAAAAAAACCCAGACAGCAACCCTGAAAGGTTCAAATAGGCTTCAAAAAGGATCCCAAGCCACCCTGGCTCCTGAGAGCACAGCATTCTGGAGCTTATGGTCCATCACTATTGGGTGGTAACAGCAAGCTCCACCACCAACACATTTCCCAAGCAAAGAGACAATACAACTCTGAGGTTAGTGTAAAGACATTGGAGGGGGCAGGGCCAAAGGGCCCAAACCAGCCAAACCCACTGCCACCAAGTTGATTCTAACTCACAGCAAGTCTATAGGACCAAGTAGAACTGCCCACAGGATTTCCCAGGCTGTAAATCTTTATGGAAGCAGACTGCGTCGTCTTTCTCCCATGCAGCAGCTGGTGGGTTCATACAGGTGACCTTTTGATTAGTAGCCAAACGCCTCAAACTCTGCGCCACCAGAGCTCCTTATGGGCAAAAGAGCAGCAGCAGTAAACCAAGAATTCAGGAATCTCAGGATTGAATATTCATTTGACTCAACATCTCATTCAAAACACCTGCGGAGCCCTTCCTGGGAAGAAAACTAGTTACCACCGAGTCAACTCTGACTCATGGCAGCCCTGTGTGTGTCAAGTCAGGACTGTGCTCCACAGGGTTGCTGTTTTTAATACTTTTGTTGTTGTTGTTGTTGGGAATACACACACTGTAAAAACCTACACCCATTCAAGTTGCTACATAGACAATTCAGTGCCATTGGCCACATTCTTCACGTTGTGCAACCATTCTTACCCTCCTTTTCTCAGTTGTTCCTTCTCCCCATTTATATAAACTCACTGCCCCCTAAGCTTTTTATCTAATCTTTTGAGGTGCCATTGTCAACTTGATCTGATACAGATTTTAAAAGAGTGTAACACTGAAGGCACACATTCTTTATTAATTTAGATACACTACTGTTTGGTTTTAAGACCTTAGGGGGATATGTTTGGTTTAACGTCTAAAGATTTATCTTAGGGCAATAGTTTCGGGGGTTCATTCAGCCTCCATGGCTCCAGAAGGGTTGAATTCTATGGGAATTTGAACTTTGTTCTGTATTTCCCCCCTTTTGACCAGGATTCCTCTATAGAATCTTTTATCAAAATGTTCAGTAATGGTAGCTGGGCACAGCCAGTTATTCTGGTCTCACAGCAAAGGATGCTCCAGTGTTTTTAACAGCTGGTTTCTCAGAAGGTCATCAGGCCTTTCTACTGAGATGCCTCTGGGTAGATTCCTACCTTTAGGTTAGCAGCCAAGCTCCTGAATTGTTTGCATCCCTTCCTTAATGTCTCCTCTGCCCCTCACCATGGCCAAGCAGCATGGCCACAAATGATTCTGACTTTGGACAGCTCCTGGCGGACCAGAGCACCTGCTTACAGCTGGGTAACCTCAACCTTCCTGAGCCTCAGAGCCTCCCCATCTCTGAGGACACATCTGCCCCCAAGTGCCCTCCCCCCTTGCTCCCTGTAGCAGCACCCCCCTCCAGACACCCCCAGCCTGGAGGGTGCATTTGCTCCTTTTCTGTTCTGAGCCTGCACACCCCCCCCCCCCCCCCCCATATCTTCGCATGTCCTAAGGTTGCATCTGTCTGCACCACCTTTCTCCTCCTAGGCCCAGTCTGATTGACACTGTTACTCCCTTTCTCTCTGCAAGGCTACATCTACCCTGGATGTCCCTCCTCCCTCCCTGGAGCTGTATCTTCCCTGAGCTGAGTGCCCCTTTGCTCCCTGAAACATCATCTGCCCTAGAAGCGCCCCCTCTCAGCTACTTCCTTTCCCTCCCACAGGCTGCATCTGCCTCGGGCCATCTTCCTTCTCACAGGCTTCCACTGCCCCTGAGGGCCCCTTTTGTCCCGACTTTGCATATGCCTCTGGGTGCCCCATTCCCATCCCAAGGCTACATCTAGCTTCTGGGACTCTCTCCTTCGCCAAAGACACTTTTATCCCTGACCATTCTATTCCCTTCCCAAGGCATGATCTGCCCCCAGCGTTTTCCTGCTCTGAGGATGCACCGGTTCCAGGCACTTCTTGCCGCCCTCCCCTAGTCCCCCAAATATCTGACCTTAGGCTCGCTTCTTGCCCCAGGCTTCATCTTCCCAGGCATTCTTCTTCTCCCTTACCTCCTCCTAAAAGCGCCATCAGCCCCTGGGCCTACTTATTCTCCAAGGTTCCGTATGTCCCAGACGCTCGTTTTCTCTCTCAGAGGCTGCATTTGCGCTGGGCGTTCCCCTTCTCGCCCCAAGGCTGCATCTGACCCCGGGGAACCCCATTCTCCACCCGAGACTGCACCTGCCCCAGGCCCCGCCCCCTCCTCGGGCTGGACACGGACATCCCGGTAGTCCTATCGAGGACCCCGATAGTCCGCAGGCCGCGCACGCGCGACCCGCACTGACTCCGCAGCCCGGACCGGGCTCTCGTCTCCTGTGTCCCCAAACGTACTTGCTTGTCTCCAAATCCCCGCAGAGCCGCTCCCCGCGCCTGGCCGCGCCTCCTAACGCCCTGCGGAGGCCAACCGTTAGGAGCTGTCGCAAAGCACAGGTTCTGGGGCCGTTGACACTCCAGCCGCTCACAGCCCTGCTCGACTCTCGATTCGCCGGGTCTCCGGAGCTGAATTGACGCGGCGCGCTTGCGCACTGGGTCCACAATTCAAACGCGACTCAAGGGTTTGAAACGAAAGAAAGGATGTAAGACCTCATTCTTCCAAATTTATCATTGTTCAGCTCTGGTGGCGGCGTAGTGCCTAAGGCATTTGACTGCTAACCAGAAGCTGGCGGTTCAAACCCACCAGCCACTCGTTGGAAGGAAGGTTGGGCAATCTACTTCCGTAGTGATACCGCCTGGGAAACCCAAGGAGGAGTCACTATGAGTCGGATCTGACTCCACGGCAGTGAGTTTGTTTCTTTTGGTTCAGTGCATTAGTGTTCCAGGCATTTCTGGGGCTATATTAGACATGTGTATCGTTTCAAAACACGAATGGAGACATACGTATATTTTACTCCTTTTTCACTCAGTATGGCACGGAGGTCTATTTTACACGTCAGAAGTCTGACTCAGGACATAGAGATCTACTTTTTAAAGCGTCTACTCAACAGTGTCTATTTGGATGAACCTAGAGGCCTAAGTACTAACGCCTACGCCAAACACTGACATTGCACCCCCTGTCCGAACATCTGACCCATCCTTTAGATAATCTTACCATAAAATCAGCTCAAAATACAAGTCAAACTCGTTAATCTTTTACTTAACACATGGCACTACCTGAAAATGACCACTGCACCTTCCTTGCTTTCACTGATGAAATCTGGTCTATAATGTGCTCAAAGTCATTTTTTTTTTTTTCCCCTCTCGTTTCTTTTCTTTCTACATTCAGCAGAGCAAGATCACAGCCTGCCTTGACACCCCTGGCGGCCCTCAGATAAGGAAATACTAGTTTTAACTTGCTGAATAATCTCTCAGCTGGCCGTGGACACATGATAGAAACTGCTCAAAAGCGCCCCCTTCAAGTGGCGCCCAGGGCGTGTGTCATGCCTTAGATACGCCTCTGATGAATCAGTTTGTTACTAGCTTCTTGGCTAAGAAGTGTCGTTGCAATGCTCACTTGCATGAGGCAGGGCCAGAGGTGGTGGTGGTTGTTGTTAAGTGCCGTCGAGTCGTTTCCGACTCATAGCGACCCCATGCACAGCAGAACGAAACACTGCCCGATCCCGCGCCAGCCCCACAATCCCTGCTATACTCGAGCCCATCATCGCAGCCACTGTATCAATCCATCTCCCTGAAGGCCTCCCCCTCTTTCGTCGACCCTCCACCCTACCAAGCATGACATCCTTCTCCATGAATGGTCCCTTCTTACAACATGACCAAAATAGGTGAGACGAAGTCTGGCCATTTTTGCTTCCAAGGAGCATTCTGGCTGCACTTCCTCCAGGACAGATCTGTTAGTTCTTTTCCACGGTACTTTCAGCATTCTTCGCCAGCACCACAACTCAAAAGCATCAACTCTTCTTCGGTCTTCCCTATTCATTGTCCAGCTCTCACATGCATACGAGGCGATTGGAAATATCATGGCTTGTGTCAGGCACACCTTAGTCCTCAAGGAGATATCCTTGCTCCTCAGCACTTGAAACAGTTCCTTTGCAGTTGACTTCCCCAATGCTACACGTCGTCTAATGTCCTGACTGCTGCTTCCGTTGGCATCGATTGTAGAACCAAGCAACGTGAATTCCTTGACAACCTCAATCTTCTCTCCATTTATCATGATGCTGCTCATTGGTCCAGTTGTGAGGATTTTTGTTTTATGTTGAGATGTAATCCATACTGCAGACTGTATTCTTCAACCTTCATCAGTAGGTGCCTTAAGTCATCCTCACTTTCAGCAAGCAAAGTTGTATCGTCTGCATATCTCAGGTTGTTAATGATTCTTCCTCCAATCCGGATACCACGTTTTTCTTCATATAGTCCAGCTTCTCGGATTATTTGCTCAGCATATAGACTGAACAAGTGTAGAGACAGAATACAACCCTGACGCACTCCCTTCTTGATTTTAAACCATGTAGTGTCCCCTTGTTCTGTTCGAATGACAGCCTCCTGGTCAAGGTACAGATTCCTCATGAGTACAATCAAGTGCTCGGGAATTCCCATTCTTCTCAATGTTATCCATAATTTGTCATGATCCACACAATCAAATGCCTTTGCATAGTCAATAAAACACAAGTAAACATCTTTCTGGTATTCTTTGCCTTGAGCCAAGATCCATCTGACAACAGCTATGATATCCCTTGTTCCACGTCCTCTTCTGAATCCGGCTCGAACCTCTGGAAGTTCTCTGTCAATATACTGCTGCAAACGTTTCTGAATTATCTTCAGTAATATCTTACTTACATGTGATATTAATGATATTGTTCTATAATTTCTACATTCTGTGGGATCACCTTTCTTTGGAATGGGCACAAATATGGATCTCTTGCAGTCAGTTGGCCAGGTAGCTGTCCTCCAAATCTCTTGGCATAACTGAGTGAGTGCCTCCAATGGGGCATCTGTTTGTTGAAATATCTCAATTGGTATGCCATCAATTCCCGGAGCCTTGTTCTTCGCCAGTTCTTTCATTGCAGCTTTGACTTCTTCCTTCATTACCATTGGTTCTAGATCATATGCCACTTCTTGAAATGGATGAAGATCGATCGGGCCAGAGGTAGGGGCATTCAAAATAAACTTAGTGAGTGCGCCTCTGAGACCGCACCAGATGCCCGATGGAGGGCCACATCCTGAGCTGCCTCACCCACGTGCAGCGGCTTCCAAGGCTCTCCAGCTGGGTCAGCTCAACTTCTGGGCATCCCCTGAATGTCACACCAGCAGGTCACACTTGGCAGGATCATCACTCCTTCCTCGCAGGCTAGCTGCCCCACCTTCCTGGTGTTCATCAGACTCACCAGCTGCTTCTAAAGCCGGACACAAGAACTTTTATTAAATGAACGTATTCTTCCCAGTTTTTCACTGCGATGGTTGGGATCCGAGGCTATTAGCTGATATGAACACAACCCAGCTGATGGATCAATCTTCTCCCCAGATTGCACCCCCTTCCCACTCCCCTAATCTATTGTGTTAATACACATGGACAAGGAAGAGACTGTAGATGTAATAACTTGAATTACAGCTATGGTTTGTAAAGCTTGCTTTCCCACAGACTAGCACTGGATACCCTCTATAACCATTTAGGGTTGTAGTGAAGTTTAGTTTTCATTCACCATGGTCACCCCTCATGACTCCTCCCAGGTCATACAGCATGGGAAGAGGCCAGGGGCTCCCCTGGGCCTGGGGCTCTGAACTGCAACTGAGGTCACCAGTGGCAGGAGAGGGATCCCTGGACCCTAGGAGGCATGTGCTGTTGCTCTTCTAGTGTGTATTTGGCAGGAAGCAGTGGGCTGTCAGCCTTCTGTGTCTTCTTAGGCAGTAAGTGCATGCTTGGGAATTTGGATCCCACATCCTACCGGGCACTCAACTTCAGGCCTGGACTCCCTCACTGCCACACACACTCCTGAAGTCAGTGAACTGTGGAACGGGATGGCTGTCACAGCTGAGCGCTGCCCGTGTCAAATCTCTGACTCTCCCTCATAGCCAAGGCATTCAGGAGCAATTGGAGGGACCACGGCTCCTCACGGGAACAGGGTTGTACTTAATTGGAGATAATTTATAAGTTCCTGCATGCATGCCTGGTGCTAGGTGCAATCCTAAACACTACCCATGACCTTTCTGAATCCTTACTATGCCATGAGATAGATACTGTGAGAATCCATGTTTTACAGTTAGGGAAATTATGATTCCGAGTGGTGGAATGTCTTTTCCAGTCACACAACTAGGAGACGGCAGAACAGAACTACTGCCTGACCCCAAATCCAAGCTCCTGAAAACTTTTAAAATAAATAAATAACAATGTGTGCTACAGATGATAAATTCTGTGGGTCTTCAGAGGATCAGGAGATCGGGGAAAACTTCAGGACATGGATCTTGAGATGGCTTTTTAAGGATGGCTAAGCTTTATTCACTCTAGGCAAGTGAAGCCTAAAACTTAGTAATGAACATGGCAGATCTGGTGCACAGATGAAACCTGATCTAAATTGAATAGGGATTAGCAGAGAATGAGACTGGCTAGGTGTGCAGAGGAAATATTAGGTAGGACATTGAAAGCGGAGTAGTTTAGTTTTGACTCAGTAAATCTAGATTTTTATCAGAGAATTGACATAACACAGACAGGAGAAGCAGGATATAGTTGAGCAATTAAAGAGTATTGATTCCGGAGTCAGACCGACCCAGGGCTGACTCACGGCTCAGACCATTTCCATCTTGACGACTGTATTTTTACTATGTCATAGATGAAGTTAGTATGTCTGAACCTTGATACAGCGAGGCATCACTGTCATCTTAACCGTGCTAGCATCCTCCCACTTTCTGCTTGTTTTAAATTACACCACCTCTCTTCCCGACTCCAAAGTGCAGTATATCCTCTGCTGCTTCCAGCAAGAGGCACACTCGAAGCATCAACATACGCGAAACCGAGCACTCATCTCCTGACCCCTGGGAGAGGGTGGTGGGTGAGTACCGAACCAGTTTGTTTCTAGCTTCTTTGCTAATGTAACTACACCGGCTCAAACCAGAGAAATTTTCAGACAAGCCCATTTTACAAAGAATTCCAAGTCATCCTTGTCATCAGTTGCCTTGCTACCTACTGGAATGTGACGACAGCAGGGTTACTTACTGGTCACTTGGCAGGGGGTGATGGATACTAATGCATTTTAAAATCACACCTCACCCATGGGGTTCAATCCCTTCTCTCCCCTGGACATCGAGTTCAGTTAACAGTCCGAACCAACCCAACACAAACCTATTGCTTTCAATTCTGACTCATGGTGCCCCCACGTTATAAGGCAGAACCACTCCACAGGGTTTTCTTGGCTGCCATCTTTACAGAAGCAGCTCCTCGGGCCTTTTTTCCATGGCATCGCTGGTTCGAACCACCAATCTTTAGTAGTTGAGAGCCAAACGTTTGCACCACCCAGGGACCTTTCAGCCAAGTCCTTCTTCCCCGATTTCCATGTAAACTATCTGCAGACCCAGACACTTCCATCCGCCAGTCTCTCCAGTCAAATGACTGAGAAACTAGGGACACACAACCTGAGAAATGTTCCATTTTATTTTTTTAAACTTTTTTTTTATTTAAATAAGGAGAATTCTTTCATATGGAAAGAGCTAGTACAATCACATATTTGAAAGGAGAAACAATAGGTATTGAACCTGGGCAAAAGGGCGAAGGGTGAGTGCCACTACTGGCCTGGAGAATCCATGATTCAATTTTCCATCCAAGGTGAAAGTTTCCAAAAAAAAAAAAAAATAATAATAATGTATAAACAAGATGCACATTACACTTTTAGCCATCGTCTGCCCTTTCAAATATCTGGTCTACATGAGAAGACAAAGAGAGGAAAGGCCAAAATAAACAACAAAAGGAAACAAACAAAACAAAAAACCCTCTCAAGAACAAAACAAAAAAACCCCAAACCCTTTTTACTATGCAAGGCGTGAGGTTAAAAGCTTAGAGTACAGAATCCCCTTTAAACAATGGAAGAAGTCATCCACACAGAGCCTTAGTAGAAATTTCCACTCCAAGGCTTCGTAACATGCTGAAGACAGGGTGCTGGGGACACTGCTACTACCTTCGTGGCCACCAAGCACAGGTGGAGGAATGGGTGAGCGGTGGGTCTGATGTGCCTGGAAGACCACTGTAGCCAAGTACATGTTGGTGGCTCTGCTGGGCGGCACAGCGGGGTCACAGTGAGGTTTGCAGAGCTTGGCTGTGTCTCCACCATTGGAGCCACTCCCGTCCTGGAGGATCTATTCGTCCTAGGCCTGCCTCACATTCGGAGGAGAGCTGGCTTTTGAGATGTCTGTTTTCCCATTCACCACAGAACACAACAAAGCACAACCATTCTAGTGTCCTTGGTGGTCAAAGGCCATTTCCAACAGACCCTTTAACCCAGGCTTGCTCTGCAAAAGTAAAAAGGGACAAAACAGATTTGAGAGGCCACATGCAACTATTTGGTGGAGAGGGAACCAAACAGCAGGGAGGGGGGCTCTACTAGAGTTGCCACACACTGCCTCAGCGGGCTGGTTCTCAACAGTCTCCTTGGCTCTGAGCACCACTCAACTTCATCATTAACCATCCAGAAGGCAGATCCAGAAGTGCAAGAGGCATTGCTGGTGAGAACGGATGCCTGTATTTAGTGACATATCCCTCCAATATCCCTAGAAGTGGCTGGAACAGTCAGTGCTGGAACTGAACCAACTTTTCCTGAACGTGTACTAGTCACCCCTTCCTTTCCCCTTAGCCTATAGCCAGAAACTTAATTCCAAGTTTTAGAATAATCGTGGGAAAAGGAAAGGGGAAGCAACACTAAAGAAAGCCCAACCACATGCAGCTAGCAGGAGTCTTCAGTGGGTGGATGGCACCCTTCAAATACACAACCCTACACTCTGGAATTTCAATGGATCACATAGGTAACCGTGGACATGCATTGCTGCCAGACTGCTGGCTGCCCAGAGACGGCAACCCCCGTGGCCAGGGCAAAGGTGCCAGCATCAGGAAGGAGGGCGATTTTCACACACAAAAGGAGCCTCCCATGTCTCAGTTGCAGAATAGTGAAGTGCTGGTCATCACCACTTACTCCCAAGGCCCCATGGCCTCCTGGCAGAAGTCTCTGCGGATGGGGGTTTAAAATAAAAATAAAGACCCAATTGCTATCACCTTGAGCTTAGCTCTAAAACCACATGAAAGGGAGAGATATTGCACCTTAAAACATCTCTGCACTAAAAACGGCATTTCATCAGACCAAGGAAGGGGGTGGGGTGTTGGGGAGGCCTGGAGGCCTGCCCTCCGGCCCCTACAAAATCTAACTGAAAATCTGTATCTTAGTGGGGAGACCGCAGCTTAAGTCACATGGAGGTGGTGAACGCACTGAACTTCACATGCAAATCTTGGCCTTTCCTGCACAGAATTCAGACATTATATATAAATAGAGCAGTGAAACATTTACTTTTTTTTTTTTTTTTTTTTTCACCTAGACCTACAACATCAATACATATAAATAAATTCTAGTGTTTTTGTTTGTTTTTATTTGGGGAAGAGAGGAGGGAGAGAATTATAGGGTAAGAGAAAAGGGCTGGAGAACAGGCGGCCTTTTTATTTTTTCTCAAACAAGACACACTGTCATTCTGATGGCAGGTGCCACCTGACGTGTACAGCTCGAGTTTGTAACAGCATCCAGGACTGTTCTGTTGAATTTCAAATGAGAGAGAAAATCTTTTTCTTTGATGGGTAATGGGCACCAGAATGTGGTGGCAGTGGGTTTGGACGTATTATAAAGTGTGCAGGCAGAGATGAATCTGTGTGGCTTCAGCAGACCCAGCCGAATCCAGGGGCAGCTTGGCAATGCTGGCAGGGTTGGGGCGGCAATGAGCGTGGCAGGGCAGGGCTCACCATGGGCACAGGCAACAGAAGGAAGAGCAGATGAGCCCCTGGGAGGTGAGTGCTGGTAATGCCAAACGAGCAGCCCTTTGATACGGAAGCATGAGTCAACACTCAGGAGGCAAAGGAAACAAAACAAAACAAAGATCTGGAGGTGAAAAGGGAAGGCTAGGGGTGGAGGTGAGAAGGAGAATTACTGAAAGCTATAGAAGAAGCAGTAAAGCATCTTTCAATCAAACTGCCCCTTCCCTAGACAGTACCCAGGATGAGCGACATTACCATTCTCTTCTGGACTTCCTTACAACAGTAAAGAGCAGCAAAGTTACTGTACTAGTTCCTAAGAAGCTGCTTTCTCTGTGCTCAGTGGGAACAGGGAGCGAAGGAAAGTGGGTGCCACAGCACAGATGTGGTGCTTCAAACCCAGAGGCCAAGTGGCTGCCACATGCCTAGTGACACTGAGCTCCTCATCCCAGCCCTTCTCCTGCATTTTCTCTGAGTCAGGTCTTCTTTGGAACCACCAGTGGGAAACATGCAGCAACTCCTGAAGGTAGATGGCTGGTCAGTTACTCTGAAGAGCAGCTGAGAAACTTGAAATTTCCCCTCCCTTTTCCTGGGGATAACAGAATTCAGAACAATTTCCTTCTGTTTCTTATTTTAAAAAAAAAAGGGGGGGCCCCACAAAATGGCTCACACAAATTTTGCTATGGGCAACTGCAGATTTAAGATGCTGTCTTTTGTTTGGAGGCTCTCAGGCTGCTTTTGATCTATGGCCAGTCTGTGACCACTCGCTTTGGACCTGCCCAGCTGTCTGTACAGAGCCATGAGATGGACACCTGCTGCCCAGTCCAGATCCCTTTGACTAGCCTGGGTCTTCTGCTGGAAGCAAAGAAAAGGAGAAAAGTTCCCAGCAGCCTCGCAGACCACACACCTGTGCTGTAGTCTCAACCAAAAAAATGCCCAGGTACTCCTGTCACTACATAGATGTGTGACAGGTGGAGACGGGAGGACACAGGACAAAGAAGCAGACTCAGGAAGGAAAGAGTCAAGGAAGTGAGCATGACAACACAGCAGTCCCCAAGGGACTGGGTGGTACAAAGACCCCAAAGCAGGTATAGGGCCCGTAGGCACTGTCAACGCTCATCCTGGTAAAATGGAGAAATCACCAGGGATTCTGCATCTCCTGCTTCATCTCTGGGGCCCTGGGGTCAGTGTATCAACTGCTCTTAGTAGAGTCCAGGACAAAACCCATTTGTAATTCTTATGCTAAAAACATCATCAGCTTCCCTGGGCTGCCCATGAGCCCTCTGGGGCCACTGAACTAGGGGTGGGAACCCAACCGAGACATCAACTTCCTTTCTGCTTTGCTCACACCACTGCTTCGAAAGCATGTAGGTGAGTGTCAAAAAACGTTCATGATAGGTGCCTTAATAACCTCCAGTTCTTTCTGCCAATAACCTCAACTTAACAAAAGGTTAAACAGGCAGGGAGGGGATGCATTCTTAAGCTTTATCTCTTAAGGTATTGCAGTGATGTATCAAATTAACAGGAGAGGGGTTAAAGAAGACCACTGAAGACAGAAGATGTGTTAAGGGAGAGGATGGCAGAGAACGTATGAACGTTCAACGATACAGACATAGCTTGTGATTCTGTTTTCTTTCCCTTTCCCTTTCATAAAAACAGTAGCTGCTTTTAAAAACAAAAAGCCTCAAACTAAAATGAGCCTGCTGCCAAACCACTGCGCCTGGTCAGACGGACGCTGGGGGAGGGGCAAGATGGGCAGCACTGCTGAGGAAGCGCCCTGGCTTCCAGGAGCAGGATGGACAGGAGGGGAAGCATGGGAAGGAAGGGGTTAATCTGCACTGCACAAAAGGCTTGAGTCACTCCACAGTCATGGTAGAAAGGAGAAGATGAGAATGAAGGAGTCGTTTGCTTTTTTGTTTGTTTCATATTAAAGCAAGCAGGTCAATGCCATATATCCACGGGTGCAAGTTGGTTGGACAACGGAGCTTTCAGGAGTAGAGAAGAGAAGGGAGACGCCCCTCTCTCTGTCCAGCCAGGTGGTTAGATGGTAGATCTGGTGAGATTCCCAAGTATCTGGCTGTTGATACTTGGCTGACACTGTCGAAGCCGAGTGGCAGCACTGTCTTCATCGGGGGCCAGGTGGTGGCAGCAGCCGAGCGCCTTCAGGCCTTGCTCTCCTCCACCTTCACTGCCCGAGGCTTGATTGCTCCAGTCCGCTTCACTGGGGAGGCAGCTGCAGGTGCCTCTTGCAGCTTCACAGATCCCAGGCTGGGTTTTTCATCCATTCGTTGTTTTGCCTTTGGACAGATGAGTGGGGAAAAAGTTAATCTAACACAGAAACACCTGACTGGCTACATAGCTCCTACCACCTCCTTCCTGTTCTGCAGAGAAAAAAAAGCTCCTCTAAGAAGCCCATCCATCCTTTGGCTGAAGGACCAGACTTAGAAACTTGCCTAGGAAGTCAAACTGGCATGTGACTGCTCTGGTTTCTCCCAGTGGGTCTGAGTGCAATGATTCAGAGAGGTGGGAAGACACCAGCTCCCCCAGGAAGCACTCAGTGATGCCCACTGGCCTTTGCAGGGGGAGCGGTAGCTTCCCAGGACTAAAGCATTTCTGGTCCCAAGGCCAACGGAGAGAACCTTTTCAAATCAGTGCACCCCAGGCTCCACAGGCAAAACAGCCTTTCCTGGGAGATCATTTGCATTCTTAGAAACCCCTACCAATCCTGAGGGGACTGGGGTGTGGGGGTGGGGAGGAGGATGTATTTCCAGGTAGACTTAACTCTCCCAGATCTTTGACTATTATTCAGTCAACTCCTATGACACCCACTTTGTAGAAACGTTTCCCAGGGCCCATGCTTGCCCTCTTGTTTCCCATTTGGGGTTGCATTAATCTGTTCTGCACAGCCCAGTGTGTCAAAGGAATTAACCACAGTTCTGCCCCTCACACAATCGTTTGAACTCTGGAAGAAATCTTCAGCAGCTAATCCCTTGAAATTTGAGTAGCGCCCTCCAGGGGAACCCAATATGGAGGAGTGAAATGAGACCAGTCAACCTTCCACCTCCACCAACCAGTAACATTGCTTTATTAAAATAAACCTATGCCTGAGGTATCTGAGCTCTGAGACCCCAGCTACGGTTTAGGGTAGCAGTGAAGAGAATAGTGGCTGAAGGAAAAGATGTTGAAAAATTCTTTTTATTATAAAACACTTTATCCCACCCAGCTAAGACAAAGACAAGACACATCACTTACTAGAGCTAGCACGCATGCGTGCACACGCACACACATACACACGCACCCCAGCTTCTACAGCTAACCCACAGACCTAACCGAGTCTCCCAGAGCGCCTTTTCAGCCCAACATTGCTATGGGTAGTACATCTTCTGGCGTCACCTCCTCAGAGGAATCAGTATCCTCCCTTCTCTGCAGGACAAGGAAGGATCCAGACGCCCATCAAAAGAAGAAATGCCTTCACCAAGAGGGACAGCCCGGCTCCTGGTTCCATGATCTAACCACTAGGGCTTGTCTCTCTTTATAGAAAGGAGCACTCAAATAGGTTGGATAGCCCCTTCTCTTTTGGCGCTTGGAGACGGGCCTAAGTGTTCCAGGCTGGAGGATTTGGAAAGCCATCTTCTACCTGTTGAACGTAGTGTCCCTGCACAGAGCCCATGTTAACTGCTGATCCAGAGGGCTTCCCACTGGGGCTAGCAGAGCTAGGCCTGAAAAAACCAAAGGCAGGGGTGAGAATACACAATGTGTCACCACAGAAATGGAATCAAAGCCTAGCACGCGGAGGAGGCATAAGGAAGGGTGGGCCCCTTTGGCCAGAGGCACTCACTCTGGACAGTCTATAGACCTCTTGGATGGAAAACAAAGACCTGAGAAAGTCAAGAATACAGAAGGGGCAGAGGGGCGGTAGACACTGTCTACCTCAGCACTTCAAACAGAGCTTAAGGGACACAGTGAAGGGAGAGGAAAGGCCAAGGCACTCTACTGGACAGCTGGACAGACACTCACTGTCACTACCTGGACCTCTGCCATACTGCAGACAGACGGACACTGACCATCTCTACCTGGACTTCTACTATGGACAGACGGACACTGTCTCCCAGGGTTTTGATGGTCTGGACCACCATGATGCAGTGCCCCAGACTAAGGTCTACAACTTGATACTAAACCAGAATTGTGCTGGGTATTTTTAAAATTTTCACTTTTAGGAGGGGGTAGGAAGGAGACCAAAGGGAACAAAAATCTATATGACCTTCTAAATGTATTCCACTTGCCCAACAGTTTCTGGAGATACTAATTAGGTGCTACATGAATAAAGGTTTGAGAAGTGCTATTTACATGAAATCAAACAGGACTCTCATCTGCAGGACCGCTACTCTCCAATCAGCCAACTGGACAAAGTGTTCCCCAAGAATTTGACCAGGGATGCTTTTTTTTTTTTTTGCAGGGTGTGTCTCTGAAGCCCTGCTTCTAGAAACTTCAGCAAACACTGCTCTATAAAAATATGCCAATTTCCCAAGCCTCCCCTAAAAAACACCAACAAAATAAAGGCTACTAATTAAGGTTTATATTTTCTAAATATTCTCCAGAGTATGCTGCTGCCTCTCCTACACGAAATGAACACAGGCGACTCTTGTTATGTGCGCTTCCATTGGCTGGATTTTGCCTTGCTGGGGAAGGCTCTATACTCAGATGCTGTTAAGAGTCTGCTGCTGGCAGCAGGGGAACTACGGCATCTGTTCATACTCGAGGCACAAGGAGCTTCCTTCTTTCTTCCAAATTGTATTCATTGTCCCACACTGCCACTGTTGTCTAAATGCCTTTTTCATGTAATTCTGTTGTTTGGCCTATGTGAAAAATACAGGTGGAAAACAACAACAAAAATCAATCAATCAATCAATCAATCAATCCATCAATCGAACCAAGAGAGTAGAAATAAAAACAACAGAAATGAAGTGGTGGAAACGTCACAAAAGCCCCACTTTCTGCAAATGAAGTTGGAAGTGTGGAATGGAGGTGGACTCAGTCCTGACATTCTAATAATGGGGCGGAGTGACCATAGCAAGAACAGTTCACAGGCAAAGGAGAGTAGATTTGAGAGTGCTCAAGGGATGTAGCAGCTTCCTGGAGCCCTGGAGCTACAGCACTAACCTATTATAGGCACTGCAGGTCAGATCTGTGTTTCACTCATTTCAAAAACAGGAGGTAGCTCCCAGGCACCTCCCACATATAACAAGAGTCGACTGTACCACCTCGCTCTTGGGCCCCAAACCAGAGCACATGACCTTCCCGTCCCAACACATTCCTATGGGTGAAAGAAACAGCAGAACGAGGGGTTCTTTGCCATGGTTCAACAAAGCCACTTCTGAACCACATTAAGGGACAGTCACCTAAGAGAGACACAGAGGTAGCCAAAAGAGCATCCTTGCCACTGATGCTGTTTAAAGAATGGCGCCACAAGTCCAGCAGTAAAAAGTCTCCCAGCAAGGGATGGGGGTGGGGGTGGCCCAGGTCAGGTGAAGTGAGACTCCCTGACTCCCTGGGAAAAGTCATTCTCCTCCCTGGTGGGGATGTTCCTCATTCACTGGCCAGTGGATCTTTTTTTTTTTTTTTTTAAAAATCTGGCGAGAAAGCCATAAGTAGTCAAGTTTGGTCCTGATGTCAGTTAAAACAGCCATTCTACTTCCTACCTTCCCAGAAAACTCCCCTAATCCAGGGCATTTTATTCTGGTGATAAAAAACAAAACAGAAGCTACTCTCCCCATTCCTGACTTTCCCATGGTAATTAACACAAGAGTGTGTCCCATCAGTAAAGCTTTCTAGTGACTCATATCAGCCTCAAAGGGGACCAGGCATCAAAGCCCTTCTACCACTTCCTGGGTCCCACCTAATTTATATGAACCGAGTCAGTTCTACAGCATAGGCTCACTATATTCAGTAGCCAAGTCCCAGGGCATTTCTTTACCTGTAGGTCTGTGGTGATGGTACGGAGCCTCCAGAAGGAACGTTCTGTTTATTGTCGGCAAAGTGGAAGCCCTTCATCTCCATCTGAGAGGACTACAGGAGACCAAGAAGCAATAAATTGTCATTCGATGGCCCTGAAGACAGCCTGGTCCTCACTGAGCCACACTGGGCAAAGCAAATGAGTGCCCATGAGAATATCTACAGAGAGGCATCTTCAAAAGGAATCTGCACTGCCCTCTGCCTCCCTCCCCAAACTCAGGCTCAAAAGAGGGCTTTGCTTCTTAGAAGCAGGAACCCATCACATGCTTGTTCTTTTTTCTTTGAAATGGGGCAGGGGAGAACTAACTGTGCACAACTAGAAGGGACTGACCAAAACGGCCATCCTGCTAAGGTTTACCTGTCTACCCCAGAGGTCGTCCAGAGCAGAATCTCCTAGGACATTAGGAAGAAGGCCGATTCCTGGACCTCATTCCTAGATCAAACTCATCAGCTTCTTGAGCCTGTATCTAAAATGGGCTCCACAGAAGGTTGCTCAGCTCCTGGAGCCCTTGGCCAGACTGACCCTAGGGCAGCAACTGCATGTAGCTCCCCTTCTATGAGGCAGTCTCACACACAAGTAAGCATGAGCTTACTTCCACTACCATCTTACACATACACCAAGGAGTGCTCGGTGCCTGGGATTCTGAGAGGACTCCACAACAGGTAGGAAAGCAAGAGTCGGTGGAACTTGGCATCCCAGACCATTGACCATTTCCACCAGTGGTCCCTAGCAGTTTAGAATTGGAATGTGCTGATGCATTAGAAAGGCTTGGTAAGGTAAGGACCCTTTCCCAGAGCCACACCAAGATGGAGTTATCTTTACCTCTCTGCTGGTGTTAAGGACTGAAGGCTGGGACCCAGGTGGAAGAACTCTTCTTGGGGCTCCAACAGAGAGGCTGGGCCCTTGGGGCAGCTGAATGGATTGTGGCAGGATCAGTGGCTGCTGACCAGACCCATACCGAGGCAGAGGCAGCTGGGAGCCAGGCAGCGGCATTGTCAACTGCTGGATGACAGGGATAGTCACGAGGAGGAATGGATGTTGGGGAGAAAGCCACAAACCACCACTTACAAATGCATCTCTAAGCTGCCACATTCTTATTTTTAAATAAGTAGGTTCAGATTCTTATTTAGAAAAGAAAGCTAGCAAGCAAGACCCTTGCACACCAGTGGAGGTTCTGTACTTCTGTTACTGCCCAGGACTGTACCAGCAATGGCAGGGATCATCTTTATTGCTGAGAACACTGCAAGGCAAAACTGGTTCCACATAGTATGCACCACACATTAAAGAATTAATAATAATGTAAGCGGTGTCTTTATGAGTCTGCAAAGAGCTGTATCTTTAGCCTTCCTGCCTTCCTCTAACAGATGTTTACTGACTGAAGTGTGTTGGGGAAGCAGCAGGGCAATAATAATGCCAGTGTATGACATGCTAGATATAGCTACAGGATGCTCAGAGTGTGAAGCAAGTGAGTGTTTTGGGGCTAGGGAAAGAAGAGTTAGGAGAGGCCAGGAAGGCTCCTTAGGAAGCAATGGCAAAGCTAAGTCCTAGAAGATGAAAGCTGTATCTAGAAAGTTTAACTTTGCATCCCTCATAGCACACAGGAATGCAGAACTCTCTTTTTTTTTAAAAAAAAAAAATTGAATGGTGTTAGGAAACAAGATTCTAGGATTGGGTTCAAACTACAGCCTGAGGAATCCCTTTGAAACAGGCTGTCACAGAACCAGAGGTGACTGCAGGGCCCGAAGAACCACATCTTAAGTACAGAACACAACAGGTAAGAGAAGAGGGAGGTGGGTCGGGCAACTCCTGACAGGTGAAGGCTGCCTCGGTCTCTCAGTCACTTTCCTCTTCATCTCCCTGCTACTGAGTCCATAATGGAGGGTCAGAAGGATCTATTGGAATGACATCATTGAGACTTGTGGCGGCTCCTCCTGAGCTTCAACAGGATGAGAGACTAAGAAGACAATGCTACCATTTTCAGAGCCCTGTGTGGCATGACCTGACTTATGTTTTAAAGGGAACATCCTAGCTGCTGTGCTGAGAACAGACCATGGGGGCCCAAAAGCAGACAATCTCCCATAGTAGCTTGGATAGGCTGGTGGAATGGAGGTGACAAGAAACGGTTAGATTCTGAATGTATTTTAAGTGGAGCTGACAGGATTTTCTAAGAACCAGATGGGAGTGTGGGGGAAAGTAGAGAGCCAAAGATGACGGACATGGACTGGACAAGCAGAACGACCAGGGGTGAAAACCAAGTTTTGGACCTATTAAGTTTGAGATGCAACAGACATCAAAGCATAGATACTGAGTAGTCAGTTAAACTTAAGATTCAAGTTTAAGAAACGTATCTGGGCTGGAAACATAAATGTGAGAGCAGCTGGAACACACGTGGTACTTATAGTCAAAGGAAGAAATAAGGTGACCCAAAAGAGGCCCAAAGACTGAGCTCAGGGCACACGAACCATTAGAGACTAGGGAGCTGATGTGAAACAGCAGAGAAGACTGAGGAGGAGGGATTTCAGGGAGGGAAACCAGCGAAATGTCCCTGAACAAGACTCAAGGTGGGAGGAGTGACTGCTGGGTCAGATGCTGTTGATGGTACAGAAGAAGGAGTATTAAGAACTAATCATCAGATTTAGTAACGTGGAATCTATTGATGTCCTTAAAAAAAGAAAAAAACAACTTTCAAGGAAATGATGGGGTTGGTATGCAATGTAGTCAAGAGAACTCCCCACACCAAGAGAGTAACATATCAAGACAGCCAGGAAGTACAGGGAGAAGAGCTGGAGTAAAGTCCAGAGTAGACAGAAAGGCCGTACCTGCCATGTAAACGGACCCTGGCCTCCTACATAAGGCTGGCTGACTCATCCCTAGTGGCCCTAGCATGTTCTGGCAGGAGATGGAGTGTTGGGGCTGGGAGGTCAGGGTGGCAGATTTGTTAGGTGAATGCAAAGTGGGCTCTGATGGATAAGCTGATGGGAGAAGGAAAGAAGTAAGGCCACAAGGGGGTGAGGCATGATAAGATGGTTTGTAGGTCCCAGGGGATCAAAGCATGGGTCACTAGATGGAGTGAGTTAGAAATGTCAGAGTCAAAGGTTCAGTTGCCCTTAAACTTGAGAACACTATGGAAGAAGTACAGCTCTTGGCCATGACCAAGTCTGGACCTCAAAGGTTCCTATACTGCTACAGTGTAGTAAATTACATAGCATGGATTTTCTAGCCATAGTCTTTGGAAACTCTGTGGTGTAAACTCTGTGGTGTAAACTGAGTAGCTCCTGACTGTTAAAAGTTATCCACCTGGGGCAATCTTCTGGGAAGTTCTTTCTCTCTCAGGTGTGTAGAACTCTGATGTTGGGATTGGTTGATTTTGGCCACTCTGCCAGGCTCAAAAGGAGCCCTTCTAGAGGCAGAAGGCGTTTCTCTGACTGCCGGTTGAGAGAAACGCGCTGCTGAGAGAGATGACTGGCTGAGCCAGACTGAGCATGTTCCTGAAGCCTGTTGCTTCCTTAATAAACGCCATAATCTGTAAGTGGTGTCTGTGAATTCTGCACGGCCACTGCAATGAATTGTCAAGCCCAGCAGAGAGGTAGTGAGTGCCGTGGGAAGGAACGGTTGGTGTCAGGGTTGGTGAAAGGGCTGGAGAGAGACAGCATGTCTGGCCTCACAGGAACAGGCCTTGGGCTGCTGATAGTGATTCTGTCCTCCTCTTGTATGGTTAGAGGAGGTCAGAAGATGTGGCCTCCTTGCCCCTTTGGCAACCGCTAACACGTCAAGGGAGATGAGAGTGCAAACCAACAGTGAATTCTGTGACACGGAACTCATAGCAGCACGAAGGACTAGTGGGAGCAGTGTGACAGAGTGGGCTTCAAAGCTGGAGGTTGTAGAGATAAAGTAGGGGAAATGGTCCAGAAGCATCTATGAGTATGCAGAGAAGACATGAACCCCATCTCCAGGCCCTACAGTTTAAAGCTGGGAGAGAGAAAGAGCCTCTACTTCAGGGGGCTGCAGGAGAAGCGTTATTCTTAGGGAAAAGCTAGTTCTAGAGGACTGGGGGAGGAGAAGGGAAGGAAAGGTGAAGGGACTGTTCAGAAGAAGCTGAGAATCTAATCCAGGTTCTAGCAGCTCAGGGACCAGCAGTAGTGGCTACAAACAGCACAATATTAACACTCAGCAAGGAGCTCATAGGAGGGAAAAACAAAGTCATAAGGAAAAAGGCCTAGTGTTTTTGGGTGGGAGAGACTGAATTCCTGACCTGTGGGAGCTGGGAATCCAACATCTGGGAGGCCCCCAGACTGGCAGCCTGGCCAAGCTGGCCCTCGTAGACCAGGGCTTGGTTTCCACTCATGGGCTGGTAGGGGGAGCCCGACTGGGGCTTCACCATCTCCAAGGGCTGCATGCCTGGAAACGCTGAGTAGGGAGGCTTCAAGGCTGTGCCCCCAGAGAGGATCATGGTGCTAGGTGGCGACAGGCTGGGGTGCATGTACACCTGAGATCTGCAAAAGCCAGAGAGGTGGTCAGGATCAAGTGGATGAAGATACTGGGGGGGTCACAGATTTGAGTGGGCATCAGAACTCCCAGAGGCAAACATGAATTGACAGGCCTACCACCAGAGTTTCTGATTCCAAAGGTCAGGGAGAGGGCCTAAGACTTTGCCTTTACAACAAGTTTCTTGATGGTACTGGATGCTACCAGTCCAGGGACCACAGTTTGAGAATCTCTAGATTAAACAAATGGACCCAGGCTGAACAAAACACAGTGTAACTTTTGCTATACCCAGTGGTAGATTACCTGATAAGCAAGGTAAGCACAAGCTTACTTGTGCTTATTTATTTACTAATCTGTAGTAAACAATTTCATGTTTTTTTCACCACATCAAAAATTCTGCTTTTACATATGGCTGGCATCTACCTCTTTCCCATCCCCATAGTACCTTTCTATAGAATCAAAGCCTCTTTCCAAATTTACAATCCCCGACAGGGACAGAGTACCCAGTAAGCAAGGTAAGCACAGGTTTCCTTGTGCTTACTTACTAATCTGTAATGAACAAAACATTACACTGTTCACTTCAGATTATTAAGTAAGCACAAGAAGCCCATGTTTACCTTGTTTATTGGGTAATCTGCCCCTGGCTATACCAAAAGCACACTGAAACAGCAAGCCCCAGGCAGTAGGGAGATGGAAGGGGGTGGAAGAGAGGGGCAGAGGATATGGAAATGACAACACCCCCCCCACACACACACTGGGTAGACAAAGGCAAGAGTGGAACAAAGGGAGCCATTCAAAAAGACCATCAGGGTTTGAACCCTTTGGTTCCTAGAGCTGACCGGAAACCAGGTCCCTAAGGTCTTTTTAGCTCACCTGAAGGGCTGTAAGGAGCTGAAGATCTCCTGAGACTGGGAGACAGGAAGCCCCCCCCTCAGTCCAAGCTGAGCTTGAGCCTGCAGAGATGTGTGAAGGGAAATTGGAATCTGCTGGGCAGCGGCAGCCTGTGAACGAACACCAGGTAATTGCAATGCCCCCTGCGTTGGCGCCCCACCGCCCCACCACCCCACCTCCCCTGGCCTCTCTCCACATGGCAGCTGGAACGATGTTGGAAATGCAAAACTGATTATGTTGTTCCTGTGCCTCCCTTGCTCTGGGGACAAAGCCTACAGCAAAAACAATTGGTAATAACCCCAAACCACAGTATCCTCCTATACTCGAATTCTGTGCAGCAAGAACCAACCCTACCTCTACAAATCAACAGAGGTGAGTTTCACAAAGGTACTGTTGAATGAAAAATGTCCACACAGAATACATGCAGTGTGATCCATTTACATGAAGATCGAAACCTTGCAAAACTAAGTAACACAGTATTCAGGCATACATATTTTTTATTTTTTTAAAAGAAGATCTGCACTTGCAGCAGCAGTTCTGCCTGACAGCCCCATGGAGAGGTCTGTCCCAGCACACAGATCTACGGGGATGGCTGGAGCATTTCAAGTTTAAGGCCCAGCCCTGTCCTTAGGACGAAAACTTCCAAAACATTCATTCCCCTTGCAGCACAGACAGTATGCTGCTCTTGCATAAAAATGAACACCTGCTCATTGCTAAAACTACCTCTTTCTAATGCATCCATGCCTGGGAGTCTAGGGCTTTCTTCTCTTCATCAGAAGGATACCTGATCACCAAAGAGAATTCCGGTTTAGCTAATTCCCCAGCTAGGAGTCATTATCTGGATACAGGAAGGAGAACTTTGAGAAAGGAAAACAAGAGCAGAGTCTGGAGCATCTAAGCCCACTCTTCTTCCTTGTTTCTTTCACTCATTCTTTCAGTGAATATTTACTGGCTGCCATGATAGGCCAGGGACTGTACATTAAATGAGGGATAGAGAAAACAAGGCAGACAATAAACAAACACATGAAGAAAATAGTTAGAGCTTGGGTGGTACCCCCCTCCCTCCACCAGGCCACCTGGATTGCTGTCTTCACCTGTTGGTAACTCTGCTGCTGAGGTATGGTTTGAGGAACCAGCCGGGGCTGACTTGCAAATACATGGCCATCCAAATACAGAGGCGGGAGGTGGTTGCCTGGAAACAATCCAGGAGGATGGAAAAAAGTTATCAAATCTATTTCTGAACATCCCTTCTGGGGGACACTCCATTTCTACTCCTTCCAAGGGAATCAGGGTGGTGGTAGAGGTAAAGGGTATGTATGTACAGAGCCTGCTTGGCCCCTGTGTCCTGGCCTTGTAGCATCAGGCCTTAGGGAACCCTGGTGATACCTGGGCCCAGGGAGAGGGAAGCAGGCTCCAGCCTACCTTTTTAACTTAACTATTCTCCAACTGCCCCTGATACTCAGGAGGTGAATTTCATTATAAGGGAGGGCCGCCTCTGTCTCTCAGTCACTTTCCTCTTCATCTCCCTGCTATTGAGTCCACAGTGGAGGGTCAGAAGGATCTATTGGAATTGCATCACTGAGACTTTGGCAGCTGGGCCCTCAAAATCCCCACGCTCTTCCAGTGGGCACCAACCCAGTGACAAGGATGATGACAATAAAGATAAAAATGGCTACATTGATCAAGGCCTCAGCTGATGCAAAGCACCTTCTAGGTAAAACCTCGTTTCACTGTGAAGCCACCACACGAAATATTATCACCCTCCCATTTTATTTCACAGAGAAGAATCCATGGCTCAGAGGAGTGAGCTCACTGAGACCCAGGTCTGACTTTAGCCAGGCCAATGGTTCTGCTTCCCAGAGTAGAAGTAGGGCAGTAGGAAGCAGATGTGAGTTATCAGCAGCATATGGGAAGCTAAGCCCACCCAACCTAAAGTAAATTCCAACTGCTATACCTCCCATAAGTTAGGGCCAGGGGCTGGTGTACGGGATTGTTAATTCATTGTTATCTGTTGATATTGAATGGAGAAGGCTCCCTGAGGCTTGGCTCAGGAGGATGTGATACCTGGAATGGAAGCAGAAGGTGCTACAGAGGCCACAGGCATGGGTGGCATGGAGACGCCACCAAAAGCACTATAGCTGACCCCGTTGGAGGCTCCCACGGAGGATGGAGGCTGGATGCCTGAACCAGTGCCTCCTGGAGAGCTCTGCTCCGGCAAACTTGGAGAGTTTTCCCAAGCCTTGCGTGCAGACTCCATCTTTAGAAACAAGGAGAAAGGAGGGATGGAAATCACTACCAGGGTGGGAGTAGACAATACAAAATCTAAGATATTAGATGGTAAGGGTGAGTCCCTGACCATTTTGTATTGGGTTAGGGCTGTGTTACCTTCAGAGTGAGGTCAGCAGTGGGGAAGGACATTGGGGAGAGGCCAATGGCCCTCTGGATGTGATGGTCCCGCCGAAGGATAGGAATAGACTGTGTTAATCCTGCCTGGAGATGGGGGAAAACAAAAAACTATGAAACACAAACCAAAAACCAAACTCTCTGCCATCGAATCGATTCAACACATAGTGACCCCTCTTTCTGTTTCTAAGACAGTATCTCCATGGAAGTAGATTGCCCAATCTTCCTTCTGAGGAGTGGCTGGTGGGTCTGAACCACGAGCCTTCTGGTTAGCAGTCAAATATGCCTTAGACACTACATCACCAGAGTTCCCGACACAAACAGAAGCGAAGAAAACAAGACAGACTTGTGAAAATGCATTTTCAGTTTTGGCCATATGTACTGGGTATCACCAAAACGAAGCTTGATGACAGCCAGGACCAACCACAATTTATTTCCTCTAAATGGTTGCCTTCACCTTGAGTTCTGGAACAGATATCCTAGCAGTGACACATTCACACCCACAACCCACATAGCCCTCCAGACAGGAGCATGCATTTTAGTGACATCAAAAAATGACTGGCTACTGACACAGGTGCCCAGTTTAACAGTGACCTTCTAACTGGCTTGGAGATGTCCAGGTCCAGGAAGGGGAAAGCTTATGGCCACCTGTCAAGCCCCCCAGGGAACTCTGTGAAGAAAGCTCTGATAATATGTATTATGACCATACAACATTTTTTTCACTCAATATCTATCAATATTCTGAAGCACAAATATTTCTTGAAACCCTCTTTGGGAACTATGGCCCAAGTGACAGTCATTCATTCAATTTATTAAGCACCTAATTCCATACAAAGCAGTTAAGGACAGAGCAGTGAACAGAAACATCCCTATGACAGAACCTAGGCTGTGGCCACAAGTGCTCCACAACTGATATGTCTCCCTGCTATTGAGAGTCCACGAGAGAGGGTCGGAAGGTTGGCTGGATTCCAGTGGGGCCATCCCACAGTCAGTGAAGCTGTGGACTCCTGATACTCTCCTACTTCATTCACGCCCCTCCCCGACAACTCATCACGGAAGAGACTACCTATACAAGTCTGTACAGAACCTGACCCCAAGGAATCAAAGACTGCCACCTAAATAAGACCTCACAAATCACATTATCCCCATTTTAAGGTCGCAAACCTGGGCGTGGAAAGTTTAAGCAACCTGCCCAAGGATATATAGCTAGCTACAGACTGAGTCACGACTCTAAACCAGGATGGTGGACCCTGAAGTGCATGTTGTCCCCAGGCATTCCTGTGAGAAGTAGGGTGGATACGCAGAGGTGGAGGTAAAAGTTCACACTTACGTTACTGGCCAAGGCATCCTGAAGTTTGACAACTGGATTCCCTGCAGGACCAGAGGCAGAACCAGGTGGTAAGCTGAAATCTGAGTCCTGGAAGAAAAGGGAACGCAGCCCACTGAGGTCATGCTGGCTCACTCTGGGCAAGGCAGACATTAACTTGACGCATAGTCTCAGTGACTCAAAAATCCACTAACCAGCATTCACCGAGAGCCATACATGAACGAGATGGCTAGATGTTCCTAACAGCACACGAGAAAGGATGGTGTTTAGAGACTGCCACCCCTTACTCATCTCTCCCTGCCCTACTCACGGGTTGGCCTGATGGAGACAGTGAACTGGTTTGTGTCAGTAATGAAATCTATAAGGCAATTCAATAGCACCTGCCACCCATCCAGAACTCCAAGCCAATACTTTGTCCCCTAAAATGTGTCCCTGCTGTTTCTAATAGACAACCCTTTCTAAAGGCCCTCTTTTCCAAACACCAAGGGGGGGGGGGGTGGAGGGGAAGGAAGGAAATCAAAGCCTCACTTTTGGATTGACTCCAAATTCAATGGGCGGCACGGGCAGCACTGAATCCACGTGAATCTCTACCCCGTTAACAGGCGGGACGACGGCCCCTTGCAGCCGCTCGGCCCCCTCCGAGCCCTTTCTGTTTTTCAGAGAACGCTCATTGCCGATGGGTCCTGGTCTGTGCTCCTTGCTTTGTCCTGAGCCTTGTTCTGAATCCTTGGTGGAAAAGCAGAGAGGCTGAGACACACAGACAAGAATGACCTCACTCTCTAGCATCTATGTACCCAGGGATCAAGGAAGAAGAAAAAAAGACAACAGTCCCTCCGCCCAGGCCCTGGCCACTGTGAATGCAACTTTCAGGTTACCTTTTGCTCAGATTGCTTCTGAGCCTGCTCCTTGTGGCTGTCGGCCTTGGGTTCCGCTAGGCTGGGCCCGTTCATCTCCTCTGGTTTCAGAGTACCATATGGGGAGCTGCGCTGCGAGGAGGTCGCGGACGACTCCCGAGACTCGGCACTCAAGTCAACGCCACTATCTCCCTGGCTGCTCTTAAAACCCTGCTGTGCAAAGCACAAAATGGGTTAGAGCCCTGTCCCCCAATCTAAAAAATATGATCATCCAAACATGAGACTGTGTGAGACACCAAGGCACCTCTCCCCCAAACCACCTGCCCCTGCCAGACTCTTGTCCTGGTTTCAGTCCTGACCTGCCAAAGTGCCTGAGCACTTAAGAACACACTGCCAAATGCACCAACCCTGCCCAAGCTTCATAAACACCTAGGAAGTAGCCCCTAAACCAAGACTGCCAAACTCATTTCACTCGTGACCACCGCCACTGGTTCAGAGGAGAGGCACTCAATCCCTCTCCTTACCCAGGTTGCTTTTTCCCTTTTATTTCTCCCTTTCACATGGGTCCTGTATACACATCAGAAACTAAGACTGAACAGCCAGTGGCGAGCCATAGCCTGTGGAAATGGCCTCTGGTCCAGGCTCAACTCCCACAACAGAAGAGCTTGCGGGGAACAGGAGGGGGTGGGGGTAGGGTCACTGGAATGAGCAGAGGCCCAGGGCGAGCTAGCCATGTGGACAGTGAGCACACACACAGCACCCGACCTGCATCACACATGGCCATGTGGCTTACCTCTCCAGAGCCGGACTCGGTGCTGTTGAAGGCAGTGACGGCTTTACTCCAGGAGTCACTGGTAGAGGCCTGTACAGGGAGGGCTGCCAGAGGGAGGAAGATGAAGAGTCAGGGAATGAAAAAGGAACAACCACAGTCTGGGAAAACATGATTTTATGGGCTCTTCAAAAACAAGCACAGGTAAAACTTACAGAAATCCAATCCCCATGACAGTCTCCATGTTCCCACCCCCAGCAGAATGACTTCATAGTGAACAGAGCTGATTTGAAATGTAGGACCTAATTTGATAGTTTTACCCACTTTTCCAACACCCTCAGACAGATTTCAATAAATATGCCTCATTTTCTCATCCACTGCCTGCTCTAGCAAAAGCACCAACACTTTCAATACAGAACTGCCAGAATTCTGCACCATAACCCCTGCTCCGCTGATGCTTGCTCTCCCCTAAAACAAGCCAGGAAACGATTTCTAAAAGCCAGCTGCTTCAACAAAGCCTTTGCAGGATGCAAGTCTATACTCACAGATCCATTATAGAATCCCACAGAAACTTTGGACCCACAGCCCCCAAACTGTATATGCATACAACACTTCCCATGCTATTTTAAGACCCCTGGACTGAGAAAACGAGACACTGCAGGACCCTGGAGGGAAACAGCTGATAAAAGCAGTCCTTTTGGACATTTAACTATGGTGCCTACTCATCACTCACAAACACTACCCAAGTTATTGATATTAGTATTTTATCAAAAGAGTATCCTTTCTTTAAATTGTGGTTGGATGGTTTCAAATGTTATTTTGCAGCACGTTGTGGTAACACAGAAAGAATCAAGGCCAGTGAGTAGGTGTTTGTCCTGTGACTCTGAGACCGAGTCATTTAGCTCTGGAAGCCTCTGCTGTTTTGTCTAAAAATAAGTTGGAAACAGATGATTTCTCTAAGTCCTTCCTGCCCATCAGCTGTCAAGTGCCCTTGTTTTACTTATTTTTGTACCTCCAGGGCTTAGTGTAGGGTCCTGTGCAAAGTAGGCATTCAAGAGGTATCTGTTCAATTAAAATGGTTTTGTGTTTTAAAATGAAGTTACTAGAAAAACAGCATTAGCTATGGAATTTTTAAAAAGCATCCAAGGAAACCTTTTTTAAAAAGGTAAGGTTCACCTGGATCTCAGGCTTCCTTTGCCTTTCCAAGACAGTGTTTAGGAGGAGCTTACAAAACTTTCCCACACAGCCTGCATGAGAAAGTGTCTGAGCTCATCACTGTTTTTCCAGAAGAACAAAAGATAATCAGTAGGGGCCAAGTCAAGCCAACTCCCCTAGGGGCCCTCAGTCTATGGGGACATCCTTTTTCAGACCACTGAGCTTACTGCATGTGCTGCTTGTCTATCAAATTCTAGATTCCTTCAGCGGCCACAGAAGCAACTAGCGCTCAGATGGTCTCTGACACTCTGGCCCAGTAGAGGAAGTCAGGACACAGGTGAGGTTCAATCAGCATTCATGGTGCCACATGTAAAATGGTCCCTGAGACAGTGCTGGGTCAAGATGCTGAGTTCAAATACTCTACTGCTCACCTTGGCTGCTGCTTTCCCATATCTCGGTGCCCAGGCTGTTGCCAGGCACAGTTACATCACCTTGCTCCAGGCATAAGTTGTTTTGCTTTTTAGCAAACCGTGGAGGGATACGGGAAGAAAGGCCTCGACCTTTGACAGGCACCTAAGAGGGATGGAAAAAATTGATGTTGCCTAGCCTAAACATTAGGCATGAAGAATTATAAATTTTGCCCAGGAGAAGTATCCTGGATACCAAAATCAGCCCTGGAACTGCTCCAGAGATGCTTGGCAAGCCAGCCTTTTATCCCTTAATCCCATTTCCCTTGTCTTCTCCAAACCTCAACCACTATCTGAACTGTAATGCCAACCAAACCACCCCCTGGAAAAGCCTGACAGGCTAATGGTGCAAAGGGTGGCAGTGTGTGCTCCAACAGTGGGGACCAAGTGTGTACCACCCAGCATAGGAATAACACCACCTACTCCACTCCCCCCAGAAAACCATACCTACTGCCAATGAGTTGATTCTGACTCAAAGTGACCCTATAGGGCTGTAAATCTTTATGGAAGCAGACTGCCTCTTCCTTCTCTCACAGAGTGGCTGGCAGGTTTGAATCACTGCCCTTCTGGTTAGCAGCTGACTGCTTTCACTACTGCGCCACCAGAGCTCCATCTTACATCCATAGGGCTATGGTAATAATGGGTGCTAGGAAGCATTGTGCACTTAATAAATATCCCTTCCTCTCTTCTACTTTATGCCCCACCAGAATTCTCCAACCCTTCTGGCTCTGGTTTCCTTCGGCATCAGCCTGCCCACTCGCCCTTACTCTCATTTCACCTCACACACTCTTACCTGCACAGCTTGTTCCTTCTTTCTTCTCTCTTCCTCCAGCAGGCGGCGCTGCTTCTTGGTCAGGACTTCAATGAAGCCTTCACCCACCACAGAGCCCACCTCACTCTCCTCCCCAGGGCTGGACCCGCAATTTTCAATGATGGCATCTGAACCAAGATTTCACGAGAAGGGACAGTGTTTCCATTCATCAGAAGCCAAGAATAACCCAACCCAACAGGCACCTGGTGTCTAAGGACAGGCAAAGCTCAGGCCGGGTAG
Organism: Orycteropus afer afer; assembly: GCF_000298275.1. NCBI lineage: Eukaryota > Metazoa > Chordata > Mammalia > Tubulidentata > Orycteropodidae > Orycteropus > Orycteropus afer. Next base: position 2,237,452 of record NW_006921710.1, read on the forward strand.
CATCTGGCTTGATATTTATTGCTAAGGGGCTATGGCGTATTCATCAGGATCTACAGAAACCTGGCTGTGATTTCTAAGCCCTCCTCAAGCCCACTCTGAATAATACATTGTTAACACCTCAAACTAGAGAAGAGGCCTGGGTAGCTCCAGGGTTAAGACATTAGGCTTTGGAGACAGATACATTTAAACCCCAGCTCTGTCTCTAACCAGCTGTGTGACCTTGGACAAACCACTGAACCTTTCTGAGCCTCAGACTTCCCTCTATAAAAGTGGAACCTGCACAGCTGAGGATTCAGCAAGGTCATGACCAATGCTGTCTGTTTTGCTCACCACTGAAGGCCCAGAAATTAGCCCAGTGCCTGCCAGAGTAGTTCCTCAGAAGCTAACACGTTCAGTGAAGGGGCAATCTCAGCAACCTGAAGAGATTGCGGTGGCCCTTGGTTTTGCTCGGGTTCTTTTTCCCCATTAAGACATGAGAGTGATCAGACTCACTTCCATAGTTGAGATCAAACTGTTTCATGGTCTCTCCCTGCTCGCCTGCCCTCTGAGCAGCCAGCTTGGCCTCCTTCTCTGCCTTCTTACTGGAGGCTTCAGGCATGTCCGAGCTGGCATGGGCTGCCCGCTCCAGGGTGTAGGGTGTGTGGCTGCTCCCACTGCTGCAGCCACCAAGCCCTCCGGGCAAAGCCTCTTCTGGGCACCTAGAAAGGAACAAAGAACTAATTAACTCAGGAAGGACCAGAGGCTAGGAAGGAGAGTAAAGGAAAAAATCACATATGTACAAGCATGCACAAAAACACAGCGGCCTGGTCTGGGCTGTCTCAGCAGCACAGCATCTGGATCTATGTCTGTCTCCCCTTGTTTATATGGAAGAAGCTGCTCATCGGCAGCAGTCAACAGTGCGCCCATGTGCAAACACACACGTGGGGCCCCCCACGTTGGCAGAGCACTGCCCTCTTTTGGGAAAAGCTGCTCTTTGCCCAGCCCCTGCCCAGGGCTTAGTACTTCTTTTCTTTCTAAGCCAAATTCAGTAGGACTGCATAAAGGAGACAAAGATGGGAAAATGCTCTGAAGAGAGCCTCAGAAGAGAGCCACAGGACTTTCTTATACATGAGGCTCTGACCAGCAAGGAGTACAAGTAATCTTGCACAGTAGCAAGAATAGCTGGCAAGGCCCTTGGGGCAGAAATCAGGAGCAAGGACAAGCCTCTGCATCTGGAATATGAAACATTAGGCTAGACCAACACCTGAAAAAATTTGGCATTCTCTCCTGGTCTTTCTTTGGGGTTATATATTAATTACATCTGGGTTTCTTGCTCCAGGTTCTAAAGAGAGGGTGAGAAGTGGGAACCAGCCTCCCTGGCATCTCCTGAGGGCAGGTCTGGCCTTAGCACATCCTTCAACCCCACCATCTGAGGCACCAACTGCTCAAGACTAGTAAATGCTTCACAAGCTACTCTATCAATGTGGTTTCCTCTTTCTCCTAAACTGAGGGCAGCCTGTGGGCAACAAGCTGACACTATACAGACCAACCACTTCAGAGCAAGCTGGCACTGCACAGACTAACCACTTCAGAGCCTCTAATTCTAGAGAAGAGATGCTTTCCAAGTCTCTTTTTTGCCCTACTCCCTTCCGTTATTGCCTAGCTCTTTTTCTAGCAAGAGGGCAATCCCAGAAGCAATGCTGTGGCTCCTCACTGGCGAGGACCCGAGTTGCTTAGAGAAGAGCCACCTCAGAGGCCTGCCATGGCATGTTCCACCAGGCTGCAACAGAGGCATCTGGTGGACTGGCTGGGCTCACCAGGCTCTGTGCACAGGCAACCCCCCTGCCCAGGGACTCCAGGGACATATGTATAGATTGCACTCTTGAGACAGGTGCGAGGAGCACAGTCACAAGGGGTCACTGGGGCAGGGGAGGAGGTGGGACTACCGCTTCGGTTTTGTTTTTCAAGCACACCAACCACAAAAAAAAAACACTACAAGAGAAGCAGACAAGTGATGCGCGAGCAAGTGATGGAGATGCTCACACACAATGGCCTTGGTGGGAGGTCGCCTTTGGAGGTACAAGAGGTAGAGAGTTGGGGGCACCCAACAAATGGTAGGACATTCATACATGAAGTGCTGCTTGAAAAAACTGGTTTAATCACAGAAGAACAAAAACAAAATAACAAAAGGACCTGGGTTTTGTTGTTTTACCTTTTGGCTTTCAAAGGCGTCCCATTCTGCTGGCTGTCATAGCGGGGAGAGGTCTCACCACCACCTGGCCTAACGGACTTCTCCCCAAACCCTCCAGGCTCCAGCTTTCGGCTCTGTCTGTCAACCAGGGGTCTCTGGCTAGAGAAGCTTCTCTTGGCCAGCTCTTTCTTCTCACCCGAACCGGCCCCGGACAGGCTGCTGTCCACCCGGGAGTCTGGCTCAGCCACGTGGCCGTCTCGCCGTTCGCGCCTCTCACTGAAGTCACTGCTCTCGGAGGCCGTTTCCCACTCTTCGTTGGCGTGGTCAGAGGAGTTCTGGTATGAGAGTTCCGGGGACCGGCGACCCACTGCACTGCTCTTGTCCCCAGGACAGAGTTTGGATCTGCCTGGCCACTGACTCGCCAGCAGATGGGGCTCCTCCTCAGGGCCCCACAGGCCCAGAGACTCACGCTCTTGCCTGAGGCGCCTGAAGCGAGGGGGCTTGTCCTGGCGTGGGGGGCGTCTTCTCCGGAAGGGCCGGTTCTCTGCATTTTCAGAATCTGTCACGTGATCATCTGTGAAGAAGGATCTCTTGTCCTCCAAGTGGCTGTCCTCAAAGCCCCTGCCACCAAACGAGTCAGAACGTCTGTAGGCATCTGGGATATAGTCTCTATCGGTGGATCGCCGGGACCCACATGTGTCGGAAGACCCATACTCCTGCCAGGAATTGCCTGGATTTTTGCTTTGCCAGTGGGGTGAATCTTTGGACACAAAAGTTCTCCTCCCATATCCGCAGTTGCTCAGCCTGGGTGGCAGGGCTCGCCCAAAGGCCCGAGGGCCTCGAATCTTAGCATCCAGGCTATTATGGTCATCAGAATACATCTTGTTGGATCGCCAGGAATCTTTAAAGTCACCTTTCTTCAAGGTGCTCTCCTCCCTTCCCAGGAGGGAGCCTTCATTCCCATTCTCTGAACCTCTCTGCCGACGCCGCTTGGGAAGTTCTTCATACTCTGAACCCTCACTGTGGGTCTCGCTGGCAATTCTTCGCCGGGGCTTGGCTCTGGGGAAATCTTCAGGCTGATTAAATTCCCGCAGTCCCCGACCTCGGCTGCCTCTTTGACTGTTATAAATGCCTCGGGCCCCGAGGACACCCCCGCCACAGATGCTGCCTCCGTTCCCGCCAGCAGGGCGACCACGGAAAGTGAATTCTCTGAAACCACGGCCTCGGCTCCGGTTCTGCCCTCTGCCCCCAAAGGCTTGTTCCTCATCAATAAAGATCCAGTTATTTCTCTTTGTTGGGGGAATATCATTGGACTCTCGCGAGGGTCTGGTCTCCCAGGCTCTGTCAGACTTCTCATCCTCTTCGAACTTATTGGGCTCATGCCCAAAACTAGCACGGGGGGCATTCTTGCCCTCTAAGACAGAGGTGGAGGAGTTGGCTAGAGTGGAGTCATTCTCTTCATCCTCACCTTTTTCTACTCTGCGAATGGGCTCCTTCTCTTTGGCCAGACGAGTGTTCTCCTCTCCTAATTCCTGTTTAATCTTCTCTAATTCCTTCTCTTTATCCTCTACCTTGAGGGCCTTTAGGACAGGTTTCTTGATCGGCCCAGATCTCCGGGTCCGGCCTGTCTGCTCTTGATGCTGGTTCCCAGAGCTCCGGGTTTCGGGAGTCCATTCAGGCTCTGAGGATGGCTGTTTGTTGGTGCTCCCTTCTTTCTCCCAGGATGAGGTGCTAAAAGATGGCCTGTCCCGGGATGTCTCCTTCTCAACACCGTTGGCTGTGTCAGTGGCCTTTGGTTGGTGGCTGACATCCCAACTGCTATACTCTGGCTTTTTCTCAGCTGGGACAAAGTCAGGCTCCAATGGGGAACACCTGAGGTTTGGGGAGTGACCTCGAGGAGCGCTCGCTTCCTGAACATTTTCTTGGGGTGGAAACAAAAGCTCCTGGCCTATTCTTTGAGAAGAGATACAGCTGTCAAAGTCTGCTTGGGCCTTCTTGTCAAAAGCACTCAAGTACTCCTCCCCTCTCTCCTCAAAGAGATCGCGCTGGGCACTTACGCCCCCTGACCTTCCAGGTGAGGCAGAGTAAGAGCTTTCATTCCTGAAAAGGAACCAGAAAAATCAGTCAATGTGATTGGAGCCTGGTTCCTGGTTTCCATGCTGAACACAGAGCTTAGTTTTTAAAAAGGGGGGAAAAAAAAAACCTTAAAAAAAAAAAAAAAAAGAAAAAACATAAGCACCAATATTTGCTCTATCTTTAAACATGTCTCGGAGCTGCTGGACCATGGATTGGTTGGTGCCCCCTGAAGTCCGTAAGAGTGAAGAATGCAGTGGCTGCCGGGTAGACTCAGCGTGCCACCCTGGAGACAGAGAGGAGCTGGGGAGATCCTCTGGTTCAAGGAACGAGCTGGAGCCTGAGAGTCCGTGAAGAGTCTGGGGCACTGGGACGGCAAAGCCGCAGGGCCGGCAGGGCCAGCTTTCTTTGCTTCCACAGGAGCGAGTCACGACCTGCGCTCTCAACCCACCTCCCTGTGAGGCCCCCGGACTTGCCCCTTGCCTGAGGTTCCACTCCACGAGATTTGCCTTTGACCCCAGGATTTCTCCTTGGCCTTCAGTCCTGCCATCAGATAGGAGTCTCTCACACAAAAGCACTCAAGCAATCCTATCAGACTCTCCTTCCCCACAGGGCATTGCAGTCCCTTCAGAGGTGTCCCCCTTCCCCCTTGGGCAGTGTCTCTTGAGATAATCTCTCTTCCCAGAGCCCCCTCTCCATCAGGACTTGGAAACTCTTCCTCTAGTTGCAGGTCAGTAGTATCAAGTAGTTTTGCCTCACCTGACATGCATGTCCATGGCCAAAGTGTCATTCAATTTTGGGTGGGGCAGCGAGTACCCCTTGTTCTGCAAAGCCATGTAGCCCTCTGGACTCCACACAGGGGGTGGCTCGATGGCAGTCGCTTTTCTTTCTTGGAGTGGGGGCACACAGTTCTGCTCCTCAGAGCGACAGCCAGTCCCACTGAGAGAATCTTGGGGCATCATGGGTTTCATAAGTCCTAAAAAAGGGCAAATAACCAATTTATGTCATCTTGTTTATACAGCTCTGTCTCAGTCTCAGGACCAACCAAAGGCTCAAAGAAGACAACAGTCACCCCAACTGGCCATGTGAATATGATATCCCATCTGCTTAGACACCACTGGGTTCTTAATCTTTCCTGACCAGAGACACTTTGAAGACACATACATGCATGCAATTTCAGGAGGTAAAAGACTTGTGAAGTCCAATCTTAGTTCCAGACTAAAAACCCCTATGTTGAAAGGCATCTAAAACTGGCCAAAGGAAATCAGAAACCTCAAACTAGAGAGAGTTCATTGATGTCAGCCAAAAGGCTAGAGGGGGCTAGCCAGTCAGCAGTGAGGATTTCTGTGCAAACGAGATACTTGAGAGTTGTTGGTTTGTTTTTTTTTAGCACAGATACTGTGAAGATGAACTACACACCAAGAGCTTGTTAACAAATTAGTAGATTTAGGCTGGGAATTTGGTTCTGCTTTGGGCACAGAGGGATGATGAAGGAGGAAGACCCCAAAATGACAATAAGCTGTTAACTGTGGATTAGGACAAAGACGACACTTCAGTCTACCAGATATAACTAGCTGGGGAACCTGGACAGATCATTTGACTTCTCTGGCCTCTTCGTCCACGTCTATTAAGTGAAGGTGTTAGGTTAACACAGGTAACAGTAAAGGTGTCTCTGAGGGAATAAAAGATCCGACTTTTCAAACACTTGCTCTACAAAGCTTTTAAGCAGACAAAAAAATTGTTGTGTCTTCTTTTAAGATTAGATAATTTGGCCAGTCAAATGGTACTGCTTTAGGTCAGTGGTTTCAAGGTTGGTTTTAGCCGTGGAACACTCTGATCAAATGCTATCAATACACAACCTCAACAAAAATTAGATTCAAGTGGGGATAGGGACCCTCCCTGGAACCCTAAAATAATATACCAATTATAAAGTGTTCACTATGAGACAAGATAAACTCTGTTCAACACTGTATCTGAACTTGTTTCTGGCAATATGGCAGCCTTTACAACCTGAAGAAGCCTCCTGCCACAAAAACGCTGGACAAAATGTATCAAATATTTTACTTGCAGAGCTGCAGCTTATAAGAAAATGAGAAATGTCCAAGGACCTGAAAACCACAGCCACAGGCATTGGAGCTGGGACTGAGGTTACCCTGACAGGGCGGTCTTAGTAACCTGTGGGTTTGGGAATGAGATCTTCCTGTACAAGGCAGAGACACAACTGAGATGCAGCTAAAAACAAAGCACTTCAAAGAGCTACATCCTCAGCTAAAAGGTGGATTAGAAAAAGATATGCTCTGTAGTTAGGGAAGCAACTAGAAAGCTTGTCTGTCCTGTTTAGGCCAAGGTAAGGTGGGGAAAAAGAGTCCTTTCTAACACTCCAGGAACATATGACTGCTTTCATGAAGACTTGGGAAGGGGTTGAGATTTTTATTCCCAGCATGGTCCAGAAATTTCCCAAGTTAACATAAAAAGTGGCTCTGGGTTGGTGATATTTCTAGAGAACTGGCAAAAGTAAACAAACCCTGGAGGGACATACCCTCTATGCAGGCCATACTGAATCCCCACAGATAAAGCTCCTGAAAATAAACGCAAATCCAAATTAACCAGCACTCTTATGGAAGTGATCCACTGTGAGTCCACAGAGAGAAGCAACGGGATTAAATCCCTCCCGAAGAACTTCAGATAAGAGAACAACCCTCTAAACACTAAAACATTGTTTAAGATGACTACAAGCAAAGAAGGAATTGAAAGTATAACAAAAACACAAGATATGAGAAAAAAATAACACTTCAAAATAATTCTAATAATAAAAATATATAGTCACTGAAATGAAAAGCTCATTGGACAATAAAAAAGCAGATTATACACAGCTTTAGAAAGCACTGGACTGAAAAAGTTCTGAGGCAATTTTCCCAGAAGACAAGACAGAGATAATCTCTTTTCTATTTTATGACACATAGAAGACAGAATGAGAAGGTAACAAAATAAGCCTGGTGGCAGTCCTAGAAAGAAAGAATGAGGAAGAGGTGGTATTTGAAGTGATAGACAAAGATAATCCACTGCCAAAAACCTGTCCAGAAGAACTGCTAAAGAATGTACTTCATAAAGTAATAAATTGAATCCAAATGGAAGGAAGGAGATGCAAGAAGGAAAATGCAGCAAACAAACTGGTAAATATGCAAGCAAATCTGAATAAACATATACTGAATAAGGCAACAGTAACAGTGATGAATTTGGAGGGTACAAAAACAAACAACTAAAATTCTAGGCAAAAATAACACATAAGACCACAGAAGGCAATCAGCATTCAGGTGACCCTTGCTAAGGGTGCGTGTTAGAATTTTTAAGTAACCACTAAAATAGAAGAAAAACAAAAAGAAGAATAGGGAAATCCAAGAAAAGGCAAAAATTAAAAGCACGGCATAGGAAGAGAGCGATAAAATGGAAAGCACAGGAAAATACAAATATAATAATCCTCAAAATTCTGAAGGATCAACTCAGCAAATAAGTCATAGATTTTGAGGGAGAATAGAGTCTTGAAGATACACAACATACTCCCCCAAAATAAGTGCCCAGAGAGGCAAATGGTTGGGTAAAAAGGTATTAGATAAATATTAACTGTTGAGAAAACTAGAATAATTATGTTAATATCGCACAAAGCAGATACTAATGTTAGGAAGCACTAGTAGTGATAACAAAAGCCTTTCCACTGCTAAAAGGAACGATTCTCCCCAGTCAGAGGTAGTAATTCCAAACTTGTGTGCATCTAGGTAGATCCAGTACAAAATGATAGGCTTATAATGAAGGCCTGACAAATCCACAGTGACAGCAGATTTTAGGACACTTCTTAATAACCAAGAAGATAAAAAAATTGTAATGCTCCAGATAGTTGCACAACACAATGAAAAATTTCTATTTAATGGACTACATTCAGGTGGAGAATACATAGTCCTTTCAAGCACAATGAAATGTTTAAGAAGAAAAAATAACTATGTAATAGCCCGCAAAGAAAATCTCAACAAATTTCACACTATCTTTCTGAAATCAGGGGGGCAGCAAACTGTAGCCTTCAAGCTAAATCCAGTCTGCAGCCTTTTTTGTAAATATAGTTTTACTGAGACATAGCCATGTCCATTTGTTTACATACTATCTATGACTGGTTTTGTTCTACAATGGCAGAGTTGAGCAGTTGCTCAGAGCCTACAATATTTCTATTTAGCCATTGACAGAAGTTTGCTGACCCCTTATATAGATCATACCGCAAAACAACCACATTACACAAATTATTACCATAAAGATAACTTTAAAACTCTATATATTTAGAAATTAAAAAAACATACCCCTAAAAATCATCAGTCTAATAAAAATTAGACTAACATTTGGAACTGAACAATAACAAAAATGTAGAATGCAGTTCAGGTGATACCTACAATAAACATATAGCCTTAAATGCTTATACCACAAAACTTCAATTAACAAAGTAAGCATCCAACATAACTGGTTAGGAAAAGAACAGGATAAATTCAAAGTAAACAGAAAGAAGATAAAGAATGTAAGAGCAAAAATGAGTGAGACAAACAAATAAAAAAGAATTAAGAAACTCTGGATAAAAAGACGTTTTAAGACATTAGACAAACATTGGGAAAGACTGATTAATCAAGGGGGATAAGAAAGAGACACAAATAACATTAAGAATGGAAAGAGGACAAACGACATAGCAGAGATCTAAAAGTTAATGAAAGCAACTTATAACGCATGATCTTTGCAACAGGTCCTATTACTACATACTCATTTTGCAAACAAGGAAATTCAAACCTTGGTGGGTCAGTGCCATTCCAAAGCAGGCAGAACTGGAATCCAGGATAGTCCATTAACTCTCTCGAGATGACACTCTCAACCACTTAACTACCATACTCTATGGGAATCTACAGTTATGGACCACTAGACCATGGTGTATTACCTGAAGGATGTAGGGCTGAAGGGTAGAAATCAACTGGAGTCCGAGTAGGTGTGATTCGTGGGTCCATGTAAGAAGGCATCATCATCCACCTGGGATCAAAGCCAAGCATCTGGGGGTGGTGCGGGTAAAAGGTACGCTGAGGGTGGGAAGGTGGCGGGTACACCGGCTGCCAGTGCTGCATCTTGTACAGCTGCTCCTGGCCAGAGAGGAAGAGAGGCCTGGTTAGGTACTTGCTGCTGGATGCAGACACACCACAGAAAGAGGGACGGGATAGGCAGCTACTCAAAAGGGAGGCCCCAGTGTTTCATGGCTTTCGGGCTGGAGTCCCTCTCCCACATCAGACCATTACCAAACCAGCCCAACACACACCTCTGCTCCATAAGACAGACCTGATTTTCATTTCTATCAAGCAGTCTCCTGGAATTGGCCAACTGACCAGCACATCTTCCAATGAATCTCTGGATGCTGCCCACTTCTTTCCATTTCTACAACTACTACCTGAGGACAACCATCATCCTTTTCTAGACAACTAGAAAAACCTCCTCTTCAACCATTCTCCACACACAACTAGAATGCTCTTTAGTCTACAGACCCACACACACACACACACACACACACCCCGATTATATTGGTCCCTGCTTAAGATTAAGAGCCTTTGATGGTTCTTCACCATTTGCCACATCAAGACCTCCATGTGACCTACAGGGTCCTGTGGGATCTTGGTCCCTCTATTCCTCTAGCTGCAATGCGCATGATTTTCCTCCACTCTCTACTCCATCTGAACTATATTCTTGCCTGCACATCTACTGGAGGACTCGGTGATACAGTCTCTCTGACAGGCTTCTCTTCCTTCCATCTCCTAAACCTGGCTCACCTTTACTCTTTTTTTTTTTTTTAAGATTTCAGCAACACACACACACACACACACAAACAAAACAAATCCTTTTCTCTGGGAAGACTGTCTTAACCTTCTGTTCTCACAGCACTGATATTTCTCCTTTGTACAACTAATAACAGCTCATTTTTTCTTGTTGGTTCCTCTCGCTAAATCCTAAGGGGCTGTGCATGCCTAGTCCATTGTGGCATCCTTGGCCCTCAGGATCATACTTGGTACATAAAAGGTACAAAAAATATTTTTGCATGAATGACTATCATAAAGAATGTTCAAACTTAAGGGCCTTAATTCAGTGTTCATTTCAGACCCTGTTCTACTCATCCCATCAATGCCTCCCAGGTGTGACTTCCCTAAGGTGAACTCTAAATCAGTACTCCAGCTGGTCTCAAATGCTGGGTCAGATTAAGAGGACAGTCTTCAGTGTGCACCCTTCCAATCTGCGAAGAAAAAAACGCTAGACAACAGCCTGGCAGGCCAAGACAGTCCTGGGATAGACTCCCTGTGGAGGAAGTTCATGTTGGCACTCATAGTACCTTCCAGGAGCACTTAATAAATACAGCTCCAAAATCAAGAGACTTGAGTTACTAACTCTCCCAGCCTACACAGGAGGCTGCTAGTGTCTACCCCACAGCTCTTCCTTCTGTATAGACCACAGGGTCTCCAGGGAATCTGGCCAGACAGCCTGTTCACCAGACCCTTTCAGGTTGCTCCAGTGCTGACAGATTTCTTTCTATTCTTAAGGAAGGATTTACCCACATCAATGCCCTTCCCCAAATCAAAAGAGCTAGCTGGAGCAACTGTTATGGCTGTAATTAGCTCAAGTGACTCCAGAGATCTCCTGAATCAGTAATTCTACACCAAGCCCATAAGTAGTTGCATAGTGCTCAGTTACACTACAATGCTCTCAAAGCACAATTCACGTCACTCTTCCTGTTTCCAACACAGGACCTGGTGTGAGCCCCTGGATTGCATCCTAGCAGTCCAAAGAAAAGGATTTGGGGGTAAAGCCTCTAAAGGAAACTAAAGAGATGCTGGAAAAAGGCTTAGAATTTTTATGATGTTTCCCAGGGTATACATGTTTTGAAATATTTAAAATGACTGATTTCTTATCTAGCTGCCAGGCATGCTCAAAGTAAGCTCTAGGTACCATCTGGTGAACAAATGCACTATTAAACAGTGACTATTAATTTGTTCCTCCCAACTGGGCCAGACTACCAGTACTATAGGAGACTGGTATGACTACTACCATTACCCACATGATCTTCTTCAGGGTAAAAGGTACATCCCTTTTAAGGTTTATGAAATGGCAATAATGACAACGATACTAATACTAATGAGCCAGCTTAGGTGTCGCTTTAGAAAACCCTCACAGTCATGCAGAGACAGGTATTCATTCTTGAACATCAATAAACCACCACCAAGGGTTTTATTCATTCATAGGAACCTCTACCATTTAGGAAGCCCTGGTGACACAGCTCAGAAGGAAGACTGGGCAATCTACTTCTGTAGATACTGCCTCAGAAGCCCAACGAGGGGTCGCTATGAGTCAGATTCGACTCAGCGGCAGTGAGTTTGGTTTTTGGTTTGGTGACGCAGTACTTAAAGCAATCTGCTGTTAACTGAAAGGTCTGTGGTTAGAACCCACCAGCTGTTCCATGAAATGTGGAGCAAACTGCTTCCATAAAGATTACAGCTTTGGAAACTCTATAGGCCAGTTTATTCTGTCCTAGAGGGTCACTATATGAGTCAGAACTGACTTGATGGCAGTGCATTTGGTTTTGTTTTCTATCATTTAAGGAAAAAAATAATGGCCTTGGACTGATCTACTAAGGTCACAAATTTTGAAGTACAACTCTTAGTGTCTTTGCTGGTGCTACTCAGTAGTCTGTTGACCTTGTAAACATCTTATCTGGTTACCTGTTGTTGCTGCTGTTGCTGCTGTTGGCGCTGGAATCTGGGAGGAAGAGACTTCTGATACTTGCTGAACTCCTGTGCAGGGGACCCAGCCTCCCTGGCCTCTTCCTCACTGCTGCTGCTCTGAGTAGCAGGAGGCACAGCTGGTTCATCTTCTAAAAACGCACTGGGGGCTTCCTGGGCAGGGAACTCTGGGGAGCCTAGAGAGCAAATCACCAGAGAAATTGCAGTGGTGGGCTCACAACAGCTCTGCAACCAAACATGTAATGGCAAATGCCGCTTCTCTGCTGGCATGTACAACCCCACCACCAGACTATTCATGTCCCTGAACTCTGGCACCATGGTGAATGTTTTACACACACTAGTTCACAGATTCTCCATAACACACTGTGAGGAAGTTTTACCCCACCATCGCTTCACAGATGAAAAAGCTATGGGTCTGAGAGGTTGGGTGCATTGCCCAAGCTCATAGGTCAGTAGCAGAGCTGGGACATGATTTCAGGTGGAGAAGGTATTATGAGAAAAGATCTGGTAAATGAGAGCACAACCAAAAACTCAACGATGCCCATATACCCATTCAAACAGGTCTGGCCTCTGTTTGTCCATTACTTGGATCAAAACTGTGCCTACCCCATAGAGCTTTTGTGAGAATTAAATAATGAAACAGTACCCAACAGGGAGGAAATGCTCAATATACCATCTCATCATTATTCTCTCTGAAATGTCCTTCCCTGAGGTGTCAGTTTTATGTTCTTAACCCACTGTTGAGGCTAATAAACCCTGATGCAAAGATTCAGGGACTCAGAGGCACATCTCAGAGGAACGCTGCAGACTGGCGGTGGGGGTGGGTAGGAAAGTGGAGAAGGGGAGGGAGGCACACACCTAAGGCACATCCAATACCCAGGCCCATCCTAATCCCAAGACCAAGCCCTGAGGCTCACTCAGAGAACCAGCATCAACAAGCCATGCTCACAGTAAAACATTTCTACTTCCTACTTCCTGGCCTTCTCTACAAGGAGCTCTAGTAACACAGTGCCTAAGGCACCTGACTGCTAACCAAAAGGTTGATGATTCAAACTCACCAGCTATTCCACAGAAGCAAGACTGGGCAAACTATTTCCATAGAGATTTACTGCCTCAGAATCCAATGGGGTCACTATGAGTTGGAATCGCGACTCCACAGCAGTGGGTTTGGCCTCTCTACTGCCTCATCTAAATAAATCTTCCAGCAGTCTTTACTCAAGTTTAACGAAATGAGGTCACAAGGAAAGTTGTAAATTTTCCCCTAAGTTCCTTGGCTGGAATGGCACTGAAGACTATTAGACCAGTAAATTCTCCAATTAAGAAGTTTTCAGGGACTGAAAAAACATTGTACCCTTGTTTCTAAACAAGAATGCTGATCATATTTTGCTATCAGAGACATTCTGTAAGATACAGCACCGCTTAATGTCTCTTACATTAATGTGACCCATTCTGCTTAGAATTAATGCCAGGAAAATTATTTTAACAAGCAAGTGGACTTCTTTTAAGTTTCATGTGTAAGAATTCTGTGTTTTTTATTAAAGTTCTCTAGCATTTGTATCTTTGGTAGAGCACTGATACTAATGGTATTAGTGATAATGATGATAAAAGGAAGAAGGAAGAGGCCATCCACTTCTCAAAGAATTGGCTAGGGAAAACCTTATGAATAGCAAAGAAACACTGTTTGGTACATTACTGTGCACCTTTAGGAATAGTCCGTTTAGGCTA
>NW_006921710.1:2254328-2256136 GCF_000298275.1 Orycteropus afer afer
GATGATGGGCTCAAGTATAGCAGGGATTGTGGAGCTAGCGCAGGATTGGGCAGTGTTTCGTTCTGCTGTGCATGGGGTCGCTATGAGTCGGAAACGACTCGACGGCACTTAACAACAACAACAACATCAGTAAGCATTTATATGCTTTCCATATATGAGTAACTGTGCAAAGTGCTGGGAAGCATATACTATCAGTTTCCTTTTAATAGATGAGGACGGGCCCTGGAGAGGTGAGAAACTTAGCCCCCTAGTTTAAGATGCTAAAATAGGATCTAAATTCAGGCATTTGACTCCAGAGCCTAAACTCTTAACTACTGATGCCTGCCAATATAATCCAGTCTACTTCTGTTGAGAAGTAGGTAAGATGCAAACAACAAGCCAATGGAAAGAGCTCAGGGTTTCCAGTTTGTAAGCTGAGGGCCCATCTCTTACCTTTGTGGACAGGAGGACAGTTCTCTTGGAGGGGCACTTTCTCAGTGCCTGGAGATCGAGGGGTTTCTTTCTCCACCTGCTTCTGGGCCTCACTCGCTTTCTGGGCCTGCTTACACTTTTGGTCCAGCTGTTTGAGTTTGGCAGCACAGGCAGCCAATCTCTCTTCCCGGGCTCGGCGCTCCTCCTCTTCCCGGCGCTTGCGGGCTCGTTCCACCGCCTCAGACATCTCTGACTGGATAAACTTCTGCCGTGGGGGTGGCTTGTCCTCCTTCTCCTCAATGGACTGCTGCCGGAACATGCTGCCCATTGAGGACTTCTGCAAAGAGAAGGAAATCACTGATGAAATGACAGGTCAAAAACCCAGGAGACAGGGGCCACTACCATTTTGGGATTGGATCTTCTTCCCAAGAACCCTGAGCACCTTCAAGAAGCACAGAAATTGTAATAGGAAGACCTTTATTGTATCTGGAACAAGTCTGGGGAAGTACCTTTCTATACTTTAGTTCCTCATTCTTATAGTGAGGATAGATAATAAAGAAAGCTCTTGGGACTGTGAAAGTACAATAAAATAGTGTTTGCAGAACAGGTAGCACTATGGTTGACATACAGAAGCATTCAGTGAATGGAAGTTCTCACCACTGTTAACGGGACGGAATTAGGGCCTCCACAGATAATGAAGAGATGCAGGAAACCATACATGCGCTGTTTCTTCCTTAGCCAAAAAAAACTGCCCTACTCTTTCCCTCACAAAAATACATAAACCTCTGGGAGAAATGGAAATTCATTGTGATATAAGCTTTCAACAAAAAAGCATTTCTAAAACCATCATTGGACATTTTATTCACTTCTGAGTTTGTCCCTGGTTGCCAGTTAATAGACATCAGTGGTGCCGAAGATGCGGTGTGAAAACAAAAAATCTCTAAAAACTTGGGAAGATTTCTCTCTGATCTGCAAGGAGTGAAGGTGCATGCAGAACATAAATAGCATAAATGATGGCCAAATGTAACTGACCCCTCAAAAAGCCCAACTCACTGCCACTGAATTGATTCTGACTCACAGTGACCACCACTGGGTTTCTAAGGCTGTAAGTCTTTATGGAAGCAGAATGCCTCATCTTTCTTCCACAGAGTAGCTGGTGGGTTCAAACCACCAACCTTTTGTTTAGCAAGTGAATGCCTTAACCACTACACCATGAGAGCTCCTAACTGACTCCAAATCATTCTGAAATTCCAACAAGATTAGACTACCAAAAAAGAAAATATACAACTTCCTACTGAGTGGTGGGAGCTCTGGTAGCATAGTGGCTAAGACACTTGCCTGCTAACCAGACGGCTGGTGGTTCAAGCCCACCAGCCACTCCTTGGAAGGAAGGTTGA
>NW_006921710.1:2256236-2270521 GCF_000298275.1 Orycteropus afer afer
CTGGTGGTTCAAGCCCACCAGCCACTCCTTGGAAGGAAGGTTGAGCAATCCTACTTCCGTAGTGATACTGCCTCGGAAACCCAAGGAGCGGTCGCTATGAGTCGGGTTTGACTCGAAGGCACATAACAACAACAACAACAACAACTGAGTGGTACTTATGTAAGCGTATACAACTGTCAAAAATCATTAAGTGGAGAATAATCCAAATTATGCCTTTTCTTCTCCATTAATTAGTGAAAGAAATATACAACATTTAGTGTAACCAAGGCCTTTTCTCCTAAGAATTATTTTCTCATAATCCTCAGATAATTTCTGCCATTATAAAAGATTATAAATTCACAGTTTAGAAGGATGAAGGTATTTTTTACATATCAGTTGGGACTAACATATGTACTTCTCTTTCACTTTGCCATTAAATCTTAACTTTTTTCCATGCTGTGCAATGGCTATGCATTGTCTTCTTGCATATGTAACTCTGATTTTTTATTTCAGGTATTTCCCAGAAATGAAATAGTAGAATCACAAGGGTATGTGAAGAGGCTGATTTACCTTTCTAAACCATCCTATAATTAGCTATCATTTCATAAACCAAAACCCACTGCCATCGAGTCGATTCTAACTCATGATGACCTTACAGGACAGAGTAGAACTGTCTCATAGGGTTTCCAAGGCTGTAAATCTTTTTATCTCATCTTTTTACCATAGAGCAGCTGGAAGGTTCAAACTGTCAACCTTTTGCTTGGTAGCTGAGTGCTTTAATGACTGTGCCACCAGAGCTCCTTTTATAAACTAAATAGTCTATAAAACATTTGAATCAAGACAGTGCTTCTATCAGATATGTGGGCAGAAGACTAAGATGCATGTATTTATTATACAGATTTTATTATTATCAATTCAGTTTTGTTAACAGTGTTGCCATAGATAGATCAAGTGAAACTTTTTTTTTTTTTAAATACTCAACAACTTTAACATATAAATGAAAATTTGAATGGCAGGGTGATTTCCAAAAGAAGGGTATTGGGTTTATTTTGTTTCCCTTTTGTGCCCCCTGTATCTAGCACAGTGTCTAATAAACCCCAACCAAACCCACTTCCATCATGTCAATTCCAACTCATAGTAACCTTATAGGACAGTATAGAACTGCCTCACAGGTTTTCCAAGGCTGTAAATCTTTACAGAAGCAGACTGGCAAATCTTTCTCCCACAGAGCGGCTGAGCTAGTGGGTTCTAATTGCTAACTTTTCAGTTAGCAGTTGAGTGCATAACCAATGCATAACCAGGGCTCCCCTTAGCACATAATAGGCACTTAAGAAAGATTGACAGCAATGGGCATTATTTTATATTTTATAATTATTACATATAAATATTAAAAAAAAAAAAAAAAAAAACTTCACTGCTATCGAGTTGGTCCTGACTCATACCAACCCCTCCTTGGGTTTTCGAGGCACTATCTCTGTGGAAGCAGATTGTCCAATCTTCCTTCCAAGGAGTGGCTGGTGGATTTGAACCATCAAATGCCTTAGGCACTACGCCATCAAAGATACCCCTTAAATAGTAAAGCGTACCGAAAATGGCAAGTTTTACCAAATGTATCCAAAATAATGTTTTCTCCTCCCCCACTTCTTTCCCTACTGAATAATTCAGTCCTGAAGTCATTAGGTGTGGCAGAGCAAGGCAGGCACCTGGTGCCAGGGGAGCCAGGGGGCCAGGGAAGCAAGGATGGCTCTAAGTGGGCAGTCAGAGATCAAGTAGGGCAAGAAAGACATTCTCCATTTGGAGATGGGCCACCATGAAAATTCAGGGCACCCATGTTGGAGGGTGCCCATGCCTGGAATAGGGATATTAGAGTCTACATAGGGTAAGGAAGGCCATCTATACAAGGAGGAGAGGGTGACAGTGGAAATGGGAGATTGGTCACATTGACTAAATAAAAATAAGTACTAGGGATAATGGGAGATCAATTTCTCACTGCTGGAGAAAAGGAGCTACAAATATAGGAAGGAAGAAAACTAGAATGACTGCTGTAAATTAGATCTATCAGTATAAACTCTGGGTTTTCCATAGACAGACATAGAAAGATATAGATGCAAATGTGTGCACATGCACACAGAGAAAGAGAGAGAGACAGACAGACAGACAATGCCTAACTCCCAAAGGTAGTGAGCACTCCGATGCCCAGATATTAGTTTCAAAACACTATTCTTTAAAAAAAAAAAAAAAAAAAACTATTCTTAACTAACTGCAACCAGTATTTCTTGGTGAAATGACTGATTCCAGGGCCAAGGAAGCAAGGAGGTGCCCAAAAATGATCAAGATATGTAAAAAGGGCAAAGAAGCCAGTTTGAAGAGGTTTTCAATGTCCAAATCAAAGACAAACTTGAGTTTCAAAATCAATAAGGAGAAACAGATTATAACCTATTAAAATAAAAAATAAAAATTAATTAAAACTTTATTAAGAAATGGGATGTTTACACAATCTGAAAGCATCACTCCACAAAATTCTTATTAATCAGAAGCTTTAAAGTGGGAAGCCTGACAGACATCTCCTTCATCAAGTAATCAAAGTGAACAGAGGGGAATTATGGTCACTAGGTAGGATGCAATGAGAAGAGTCTGACACCTCTGTAAGATCCTTGCCAAAGATAAGTACCTTGACATAATCATGAGGAAACATCAATTTCAGGAATGTTCCACAAAATAAATGTCAAAGTCACGAAAGTTAAGGAAAAGCTGAGGAAGTATGCCAGACTGAAGGAGACCAGAGAGATATGACAACTAAAGGCAGTATGTGATTCTGCACTGGATCCTTCCCTATAACGAACATTATTAGGACAATTTGTAAAAGCTGAATGGGGTCTGAGAATGTGATGGCTAATTTCTTGATTTTGATGGCTTCACTGTGGTTACCTATCCAAGAGGAATGTCCTTTTTTTTGGGGTAGGAAATATATACTAATGTGTTCTAAAGGGCATCAGGTTAGCAACATATTCTTCAAATGGTTCATAAAAAAAAATTCTTTGTATTTTATTTCCAACTTTTTTGTAAGTTTGTGGCTGTTCAAGACTTAAGAAAAAAAATTTTTTTAAATAATAATGATAATAAATGCCCACCTAGGACTTTTCGGGAACCCAGCCAATAACCTCTGTGATATGCAAATACAGAAGGTGCCCAGCTAGACGATCTGTTGTATGTAGTCTTTGACTTGCAATTCTGGTCAAATGAACTTAAAAAGAGCTTGTGTGTGTGTGTGTCCCACTTCATCAACCTGGCACAGAACCTCTCAAGTGCCCATGGTACCTGATATTCAGGGCCTGATGCCCAACTGTGAAGCTTCCTTGAAGGTAGCTGAGGTTCTGGCATCTTTCGGACGACACGGGACATGCCTACTGCTTCACCCCAGTCTTTTCCTTCCTCTTGGGTACGCTTGATATCAGCACTGTCCGCAGAGCTCATTGACAACTGCCGTTGCCTTCTGGGATCCCAATTGTTCCTAGGACAAATCACATTTGGTGTTAGTTTGCCCAGTGAGCCCAAGAAAGATCTGATCTTACTGGTTAGAGGTCCTTGGGAATCCCAAGGTCAGCTTTCTATATACGTATTTCCTTCATCATACTAGACACCCTTATGGGTGAGCAGACATGCCCAGAATACCAAAATTCAGCTCTAGGTAGGATACTTAACCTCCTAATTTATGCAAAGAGGTGCCTAGTAAATAAAGAACTTCAGAGAAAAACGAAATCAGGTATGGAGTTCTGCTAAGATGGAGGAACAGGCAGACAAGCAATACAGACAGACCCTCTTCAACAAAGAAAAGAAAGAACAAATGAAAGAGATACAGAAGATAATCCTGGAGCCCTGAGCTTTGAAAGGAACTATACAGAACTGGATTAGGCACTGACTAGTGGAAAAACCTGAATGAAAACAGGGAGTACAGAGATGGTTGGAGCTGCGGACTGTTAGCTACTCTGATGGGACCAACAGTCTGAATATTTCCAAGGGGGGTTGAGACTTGAGAATTGACCTAAAGATCAGTCCTGGTCACCAGGGATGCAGGGAACGACCGCGCTGGTGGTCCTATGACTAGGAAGGGAAACAGCAAGGAGGGAGACAACCTAAGCTGTTGACTTTCCACTGTCTGGAGGGCGCAGCCATTTTGACTGTTTACACACGGTAGCCATTTTGGATATTTAAAGTGACTGAGGGTGCAGCCATTTTGAATCTTTATAAGTGGCAACCATTTTGAATTTTAAAGTGACAGCATTCTCATTCAGATTCCAGGGACCTAAGAAGAGGCTCTGTTTGCCAAGGTTGGCAAGGATATACGAAAAGCTGACAACAGGAAAGGAGACAGGTGGTAAGTGTATAACTGCTGTCAACTAGTAAATAGAGGAGCACAGTACAGTACCCCACTTGCGTAGATAACATACAAACAAAACGAAAATTGTGGGCAAGTCATTACAACATACAATCACCAAGTAAATATAAACACAAAAACGTCACAATGCCTTGGAGACAACAGAGTGTCACAATCCACACAACAAAGCAAGATAAAGCAGGAGAAACAAGGAACCAGTATACAGACCCAGAATATATCCCTGAGAAAAAAGCAGCATTGGAACTCCCTGATAAGGAATACAAAAGAATTATATTTAGGTATCTTCAAAGAATTGAGAGGCAGATCAAGGAAAACACTGACAAAATTGAGGAACACACAAAGAAAACCTTACAACAATTTCGAAAGACAATACAAGAACAAAATGACAAAATAAAAAGTTAGAAATGATACAAAATCTACGCACAGAAATCCAAAAGAGTAATACTAAGTTTTCAGAAATAGGTAAGACATTGAATGGGCAAAGAAGCAGAACTGAATCAATGGAAGACAGAATTAGGGAGATTGAAGGCAAATGCCTGGACACTTCTTTGGAAAGGGATAAATCAGAAAAAGATTAAAACAAAATGAAGAAAGCCTAAGTTTCATGTGGGATACCATCAAAAGGAATAACTTACGTGTCATCAGAATTCCAGAACAGGAAGAGAAAAATAAAACCACAGAGAAAATTGTCAAAGATTTGATGGAAAAGAATTTTCCTGTTATGATGAAAGATGAGAATATATCCATTCAGGAAGTCCAACGAACCTCAAACAGGACAGACCCCAAAAGAAAATCACCAAGACATAGCATCATCAAACTCACCAAAACCAAAGACAAAGAAAGAATCATGAGAACAGCATGGGAAAAACAAAAAGTTACCTAACAAGGGGCAACCAGTAAGACCAAGCTTGGATTTCTTTGCAGAAACCATGCAGGCGAGAAGACAATGGGATGGTATATCTAAAACCTTGAAAGAGAAAAATTTCCAACCAAGAATTATGTATCCAGCAAAACTGTCCCTCAAATATAATGGTGAAATTAGGACATTTCCAGATAAGCAGAAATTAAGGGAATTTTTTAAAACCAGACCAACCTTACAAGAGATGCCCTTTGGACAGAGAAGCAACAACAGCCAACAACAACTGACCTTTAACACACATGATGATATAATACAGAAACCAATACAGCTATGGAAGTATCCAAAGTAAATAAATCTACAAGATTGTAAACAGGGAACCAGAGACATCAATTGACAAATGAGGACAACTACAAACCAAAAAGAAGGAAAAAACTGTGTCATTACAGAACTTCTAGAGGGTAGGGAAGTCAAGACAACTACAAGATAGAATGGAGACTGCTCTAAACTTGGGATGAAAACTATAAATCACAGGGTAACCTCAAAGAAAAATGATAAACCTTCACATCCAAATAAAAAAGAGGACCAGCACAAATATTTAGCAAATACTAAAACAATAGCAACGAAGTGATAACACGATTCATAAACAAAATGAGCTCAGCATAAAGAAGTATATGGAACAAAGAAATCGACACCACGAAAAAGCACATAACAAAAATAACAGCAACAAATTCCTATTTGCCGATAATTACATATCTGGCAAGGGACTTATCTCTAAGATTTATAGAAAAATCCAATGCCTCAACACCAAAGGAATTAACAATCTAATTGAAAAATGGGCAGAAGACATGGATAGACACTTCACCAAGGAGGATATTCAGGTGGCCAGCTAATACATGAAGAGATGCTCATAATCACTGGCCATCAGAGATGCAAATTAAAACAACGAGATACCCTCTCACCCCAGCACTGATGGCAAGGTTCAACGCGATAGAAAATAACAAATGCTGGCAGGGATGTGGAGAGACTGGGACTCACACACTGCTGGTGGGACTGTGAAGGGATATAACCACTGTGGAAAGCAATATGGTGATTCCTTAGAAAGCTGCAATGGGAGATACCATTTGACCCAGCAATCCCATTACTAGGTATATATCCTAGAGAGGTGAGAGCCAGGACAGGAACAGATATATGCACACTCATGTTCATTGCAGCACTATTTATAATAGCAAAAAGATGGAAACAACTTACGTGCCAATTGGCAGAAGAATGAATGACCAAACTATGGTGCATACACATAACAGAATGCTGTGCAGTACTAAAGAATAATGCAGAGTCTGCAAAACACCGCATAATATGGATGATCTTGGAGGACATTATGCTCAGTAAAATAAGTCAATCGCAGAAGGACAAATATAGTATTAGTTCGTGGTTGTGGAGGGTAAAGGAAAGGTTTATATATGGAGGGAAACTTTGTTGGTTGCCAGGGATGGGAGGGGGAGTGAACACTGCAAAAAAAAGAAAAGGAAAAAGCATTGACCCATGTCACTTTAGTTTTGTGTATTTCACTATACATAAATTATATTTCAATAAAGTGCATTAAAATAAAAGAAAAATAAATCAGGTATGGCTAGTGTGTGTGCATGTGTGTATGTCCCTTGCACACAAGTATGAAGAAATGGAAGAAAGATGAGACAAGGTAGATGAGGAAATCACAGAAAGGGCATCACCTGCTAATGCCTTACTTGACTCTGTGAGAAGAGAGAGATCATATGAAGGTTCCTGATCCATCAGGGAAGATCTATGTTTAGTGGAGGTAACTAAGGCACAGTGTGAAGGATAGGATGAAAGAAAGGAGATGAGCTGGCAAACCACTGAATGGTCATGAAAGGATACTGGTCTCAGACAAAAAGCAGGAAGGGATGGAATCAGGGGAAATTCCAGGAACGAATCATGTAGGAGGACACAGAGATATCAAAAGCAGTGGTGGTGGTGGGGGGGGCGGTGTTCAGGGGAAGCAGGTTTGGGATAGAGGTTGTTTGTTGTTGTTGTTGTTGTTGTTATTTGCCATCGAGTCGGCCCCGACTCATAGTGACCCCTCCTTGGGTTTCCAAGGCATTTCTTATTGCCTCTTTGCAGAATGTGAGTTGTTGTTGTTATTTGCCATCGAGTCGGCCCCGACTCATAGTGACCCCTCCTTGGGTTTCCAAGGCATTTATCACTACGGAAGTAGGAATGCCCAACCTTCCTTCTGAGAGAGGTTGTTTGGACACTCTAAATTTGATATGTACTTGGTCATAGACAGTGTTAAAGTTGGGTTCAAAGTCCATGTTTCAATCAATTTTGAATATTTGATTTACATCAACTGAAAAAGACAAAGAATAAAGTATCCTACTGTTTCAGATTTTATGCCTTGCCTTTGATTTAAATTCTTGTTTGTACCTCTTTCTGAGCTTAGTGTTCCAATAAATGACCCACAGAGATTTCGTAAGTACATCCAAAGTTTTGGGTGAAAAGAAATAGCATCAAAATAAATTACACAAGCCTCAATTAGTTAATTTTTTGTGTAGCATCAGAGAACAATGGCAGAAGATTGTTTTGTGCTCTCTCCAGAAAAGGAACACTTACTTTCAGAGCTTTGAATCAAAAGAGGAAATCACAATGAGAAAGACTTGTGGACTTGACTATATAAACGTTCAGTTATTGAAAATAAACAAACAGAAAAACATTTGCGACAAATAACAGAGCATTATCATCTAAATAATTAAAATAATCATATTTTAAAGGAAAACATAGAGAGTCCAACAGAAAAATGTATAAATGAAATAGACAATTTCACACAAAGGACATTCATATGTCCCAGTACTCAAAATAAATGCAAATTAAACTGTAAAGAAACCAAGCCTATTGCCATCAACTCACAGCAAAACATACAGGACAGAACAGAACTGCCCCATAGTGTTTCCAAGGCTGAAAGTCTTTATGGAAGCAAATTGCCTCAACTTTCTCCCGCAGAGTAGCTGGTGGGTTAGAACCACCAATTCTTTGGTTAGTAGCCAAATGCTTTACCCACTATGCGGCCAAAGCTCTAAGCAACTGTAGGAACTGTTTAAAAAGTAGTAGTCAATGCTACCGAAATTATGATAAAAACTAGAGGGGTGATAGAACAACAATGTATTTTCCAAAAATCTTATGAGTCAAACCAGCCTAATAACATGACTGGGGGAATAAAAATTGAATGTAGTCAAAAAAGTTTGATAAATATGACCTGTTCTGCTTACTGCTTTTCTCTTCTCCCCTAAAGATTCTCAATATATTTTAGTGTATTCAAGGTTGTGAGACATCTTGAAATAAACAAAGAAACTGAGCCCAGGTTGGTTTTCCAAACTCACTTGGGCACAGAACTCTTTTTGTGCATGACATCCATAGATAACCTGTTAAGCAAATGGTCTTCATGACACACTCTGGGAAATACTGGCACAGGGGTTATGATCGCTAGCTTAGGAATCAGACCTATCTATATGGATATAAACCCTGGCTCCATCTCTTAACAGCTGTCCTCAAGAGCTGTCATTCTTCATCTGCAAAACGGAAATAGTATCTGTACCTTGAGAGGTTGCTGGGTAACTATGAAATGCAGTTGGCACAGTGAGCAGCACATGGCAACACCAATAAGCCCCGAGGCATATACATGCTGCTCACGTCGGGTTACACTGGCATGACACAGCAGCCTGGACTGGGATCCTTACCACTTTGGTCTGCCATCCTTCACAACTTCCTCCTCCTCTTCATCATCGCTGAACTTCAATTTCTCAGAATAGTCCACTTCCTCATGAAGGCCTGCAACAGGAGGTGGGCCCAAGAAAAATGAGAAAAAAACGAGAATTTCAGCAGTGTGAGAGCACCACGGGCAGCTATGTGGAGTCAAAGATTATGCCAACCCAACCAAGGAGTAAGTCAAACTACGCAGCTGCCATCACCAGGAAAACACTGCAGATAAAAGTGAAGGGCAGTTCTGGTTACAGATTAATCCTCTTGGAGATAAATTTGAAATCTAGACAAAATATTTTAAAAAGTGTATTTGAAGGCACAGGAGAGTGAGCAAGAATAGGAAGAAACTGAGTAGGAGTCAACCCTTATAACAGACAAACTTTCCCAGTGAGATCCGTACAGACATTTCTCCAAAGATGATATACAAATGGCTAAGAAGCACATGAAAAGATGCTTGGCATCATTAGTCATTAGGGAAGTACAATAAGGCAAGAAAAAACAGGCATATAAATTGAAAAGGAAGACATAAAACATCCCTATTTACAAACAACATGATGGCTTATGTAGGAAATCCTACAGAATCAACAAAAATTACTAAAAGTAATGAGTGTGTCTAGCAAATTGTCTCACACAAGGTCAATACAAGGAATCAACTGTATTTTTACAGAACAACATTAAATATAATGAAATTTTAAAAAACCAGTTCCATGTCTAATAGCATTAAAAAAAAAAAAAGTTTAGAATAAATTTCACAAGATATTTAAGACCTCTACATTGAAACATTGCTGACAGAAATTAAAGAAGACCTAAATAAAGAGATTCACCAGGTTTCTGAATTAAAAGATTGAAAACTAAGGTGTCGTTTAATAACAAAAACACAAACAGTAAAAGACAAAATAAATAAATAGGATCTCATAAAAATTAAAACCTTTTGCTTATCAAATGACTTTAACCAAAAAAGTGAAAACCTAAGCTACTGATGACTGGGAAAATATCTTCAAAAATCATGTATCTGATAAGAATCTAATAACCAAAATATATATAAAAACGTCAACAACTTAAGAGTAAGACATATAACCCAATCATAAAATGGACAAAAGACTTGAACAGACATTTCACTGAACACATGAAAAGATCCTCTGTATCATCAGCCATCCAACCAAAACCACACTCACTGCCATCAAGTCGGGTCCCACTCATAGTGACCCCTCCTTGCGTTTCTGAGGCGGTATCACTACGGAAGTAGATTGCCCAACCTTCCTTCCGGGGAGGGTTAGCAGTCATATGGCTTAGGCACTATACCACCAGATGCAAATCAAAACCACTTTTCATTCTCACTAGGACAACTAAGTTTAAACACATCTACATACAAAGAAAACAACAAAAGTTGGTGGTGAGGATATGGGGAAACTGAACCCTTACCCACTGCTGGTAGAAACTCAAAATGGTATAGCCATTGTGGAAAACAGCATGTGGGAGTCCTCAAAAAAATAAAAACAGAACTCTCACATGACCCAGCAATTCCATTCCTAGGTATATACCCAGAAGAACTGAAAGTACAGACTCTAACAGAGATTTTTTGTTACACCAATGTTCATTACAGTACTATTCACAATCACCAACAAGTGGAAACAACCTAAATGCTTATCAACAGATGACTAGATAAACAAAATGTGGTACATACACACCATGAAATACTATTCAGCTAGTTGTGTTGCTGCTGTTGTTGTTATGTGCCGTCAAGTCGGACCTGACTCATAGCGACCCCCTTCTTGGGTTTCCGAGTCAGTATCACTACGGAAGTAGATTGCCCCATCTTCCTTCCAAGGAGTGGCTGGTGGGTTTGAACTGCTAGCCTTCTGGTTAGCAGTCAAGTGCTTTAGGCACTACGCTACCAGAGTTCCCATTCAGCTAATAGGAGAAATGAAGTCTTAATACATACTATAATATGTATAATATGGATGGTGCTGGAAGACATTATGCAGAGTGAAATAAAAAAGCACAAATATTGTATGACCTCACTTATATAAAAAGACGAAAAAAAGACAAACGTATAGAGAACTAAGTTTATTAGTGGTTTCCAAGGACTGGAAAGAAGGGGATGGGGGAGTTAGTTATAAGAGTGATAGAAATTAAAGGTAGAGTTATACTGCTGATTATTGTAACGGCTGTCAGTAAGCTGCATACCTGTAAAAAGTTTAATTGGCAGAAGTTTATATGAGAGGTACATTTACAACAACAAAGGAATAGCTGTTGAGGCTGATTACGTACAAACAAAAACTTCATGAGATTTGGTTTTCCTTGGTTTCAAGATTTAGGGTCATAGTTTGATGGGACATATTAGCTGCTTGGTGTAATTAACACATTTAGTGCTTCTATTCTACCTCCTAGTTTGTCCTGGGGTCTTAAAAGCTTGTAAGCAACCATCCAAAGCACCATAATCAGTCTCTATTCACCTGGAACAACAGAGGAGGGAGGAAACTCAGGAACAGAAGGAGGATATGGAACATGTGGCTAACTGTCTCCATAAACAACTACCTCCTTTGCCATGAGACCAGAAGAACTGGATAGTGCCCAGCTACCATTACTGAACATTTTAATCAAAGATTCAATAGAAGAATCCTGATCAAAAAGAGAGACTTGCAGAACAGAATGTCAAATGCTCATGGACTCCAGACTTTCTGGACCCATGGGGAGTGGACGAACCCCTGAAGCTACTGTCCTGAGATAATCTTTAAATCTAAAACCAAAATTATCCCCTGAAGTTTTAAAATCAAACAGTACTTTAGCTTAACAAGTAAAAACTGTCCATCTTGAGCTGTATGCTCTTTTAAAAACTCTCTCCACAGGATCAAACTGACCATACCAACTGGAAAGATTAGATAGGAACCTGACAAGGGCAGTGAGTTAATGTTCATGGGGGAGGAACAACACAGAAGAGGAGCGTGAAACTGGCTGCACATCTTGAAGAATGTAATTAATGTTCCTGAATTGCACATGTAGAGGGAGGTGAATTGGTGTATGTTTTGCTGTTTTCCAACAACAAAATACACTACACACACTTCCATCCAAAATGCCTACAAGCACTTTTGTTCTGGTTACCTGGTGCTGTTCTGACAGGAATATATACCACAAATGGGATGGCCTTAGCAAACAGGAGTTTATTCTTACAATTTGGAGGCTGTAAGTCCAAGTTCAAAGTGCCAGACTCTAGGGGCTGGGTGAAAGCCCCTCAGCCTTGGGCTTCAGCTCTGCCTCCAGCTCCCAGCCCACTGAAGTTAGAGGCTTTTCTTCACTCAGACAACTGCTGGCTGTTGAGGCTGCCAAGCCCAAGGTTAACAAGTAAAAAGGCACAGTCCTGATGTTACCGAACCACATGGTAGGCCATTAATGCAAGTCCATTTTAAATCCCTCGGTCGGCAGAGCATGGCAAGCTGATGAACAATGACACAACTACATGCAGGGTCCAAGCATGCCATAAGCTAGAGACTATCTCCAGGGCTTCTCCTTATAGATGGGAAGCAGACCACATCCCAAAGCTGCTTGTGGTAGATCCCATCATGGAGTTGATTGCCAGTCTCATCATGGGGAATAACTGCCACCAGCTGCCCAGCCACTCAACCAGGCCCAGTCAAGTTGACACAAAAACATAACCACCACAACTTTGAAAGTAGTAACAAGTTTGTTTTAAATGTATATATAAATGCAAACAATTTTGAATTATCAAAACAATTTTTGAAAAGAGTACTGCCTTAAATTTAAGACTTACTATACAACTACAGGAGCTCTGGTGGCGTAGGACCTAAGGCATTTGACTGCTAACCAGAAGGCTGGCAGTTCAAACCCACTTGTCACTCCTCAAAAGGAAGGTTGGGCAATCTACTTCTGTGGTGATACTGCCTTGGAAACCCAAGGAGGGGTCTCTATGAGTCAAACCTGACTCGACAACAGTGATTTTTTTTTTTTAATATACCTACAGTGTGGTATTACGATAAGGATGAACAAATAGATCAATAGAACAGGGTCCAGAAATAAACCCACATTTACACAGTAAATGATTTTTGGCAAAGGTGTCAAAGCAATTCCATAGGGAAAGAAAAGTCCTAACAAATGGAATGGAACTGGATATCTGTATATGAAAAATAAAATAAAAAGAACTATAGCCTCTATCTCACAATATACACAAAAATTCAACATTGACCACAGACCTATGAAATGTCAGGGAATATCTTCACCACTGGGGGGAGTAGAGATTTTTTAGGTAGGACCCGAAACTATTGACCTTACAAATTCGTAAGTTACACTTCATATTAAAATTTTCTAGTCATCACAAAAATGAATAGGCAAGCCACACAATGGAAAAAATCTTTGTGAGGATATTGAGTGACTAGATTCTTACACGTTGTTGGCACAACCACTTTGGTAAAAATTTGGATCCTTCTTATAAACTTAAATCAAAAGTCCCAGGGTGGTGCAGATGGTCTGCAGTCAGCTAGTAACCCTGAGGTTGCCTGTTAGAACCCACCCAGGGTTACCGTGGAAGACCCATGCATGGCAAGCAGCTTCCATGAAGATTATAGTCAACCCAACTCCAAAACCTACAGAGTCTCTCCAAATGAATACATAAAACTGAATCATAATCATACACCCACCCTTTGGCCCAGTAATTCCTTATTCATAATGTGAGAATGGACAAATAATTATAGTATACTGATACAACAAAACATATCTCAGAAATTAAAAGGAACTACTGATTTGACTTGATGGCAATTGGTCTGTGGTTTACTGATACATTTAACAGCAAGGAATCTCAAAATCATTATGATGAGCAACAGAACTTGAGCACAAAGAATCATGAACACTGTATGACTCCACTCATAGGAAGTTCTATAACAGGCAAAACTTAGTATCTATGGTGAAAATATTAATAAGACTCTTGAGCAGGGTGGCAGGAAGGGAGGAAGACTGAGAAGGACTGGAGTGAGGCAATGGTTCTGTATCTTGACAGAGGTCAGGGTCACACAAGAGTATTCATTTGTCAAAACTGTACAATTAAGATGTGTCTTTCAATGTATAGATAATCTGAAAACAAAAAGAATAGACACTTCACCAAGGACGATATTCAAGCGGCCAACAAACACATGAAGAAATGCTCATGATCATTAGCTATTGTTGTTGTTGTTATATGCCGTCGAGTCAGCCCTGACTCATAGCGACCCCTCCTTGGGTTTCTGAGGCAGTATCACTACAGAAGTAGGATTGCCCAACCTTACTTCTGAGGAG
>NW_006921710.1:2271776-2277170 GCF_000298275.1 Orycteropus afer afer
AGAGCCAAGAAGAATGAAGAAAACCAAAAATTCATGGAAACAATTAGTCCTAGCGACTGGTACACCATCTGATCTGCAGCCTATACGACTATGAGACCAGAAGAACTAGATGGTGCCCGGCTACTACTGTCAACCACTTGGAAGAAGATCTTTGTAGGAGATCCTGGATAGACGGGGAGAACAATGTGGAACAAAACTCAAAATCATTTGGGGAAAAAAAAAAATTGGGGAACAGGTTTGCTGGCCCGATAGAGCCTGGTGGAACCACTGAGACTATGGCCCCTAGCTGCCCTTCAGGTCTGGAATTAAACGCACACCTGTGGCTTCCAGCCAAATAATAGACAGGTATATGAGTTGAACATTTACCTGAGGTAGATACACCCCTTGGAGAGAACAAGCATGAGAGAAAGAAGGGCTGCTTATGCACAGGGAGACAGCCCAGGGGGTAGGAGTGCATGGAGTGATGGACACAGGGAAGAGGTAACTGTCAGGAGGAAGTGGGAGGGGAGATGTTGCATTGTGGTAAATTATGGTCAATGTCATGAGACAAAGTGCATGTGAACTGCTGTATGGAAAGTGTATCTGCTCTGTGAATTTTCACCCAAATCACAATAAAAAGAAAATAATCAGGTGTGGGATGGGGCATGGATAGAGACACAGAAGAAAAGAATGGAAAAATGCTGGAAATTATTGAAACTGGATGATGGGTAGATGGAGTTCATTACACTATTTTGTTTTGTTTAAATTTACCATTACAAAACAAAATTTTATTTTAAAGTTAACAGAAATATCTTCCACAGCTCAAAGATTAAGACCAAAGACTAAAAGAAGATACCACTTGCTCAGGAAGCAACTAACTACTGGTCTGGTTGCAAATGAGGACACACACAGGATATCAAGGCTCTTGCCTTGCCCCCACCATCTCTTCATTCCGAACATCTTGCCAAGGGTAAAAATACCATGATGTCAAAGGGCTTTTGTCCTTGGTAAGCAGAGCTGGACTTTAGTACTTCTTTCTCTATACCACTGGCTTTAAGTCCACCAGGATACACCAT
Organism: Orycteropus afer afer; assembly: GCF_000298275.1. Taxonomy (NCBI): domain Eukaryota; kingdom Metazoa; phylum Chordata; class Mammalia; order Tubulidentata; family Orycteropodidae; genus Orycteropus; species Orycteropus afer. Next base: position 2,272,832 of record NW_006921710.1, read on the forward strand.
CACCCACCTGCCCAGCCATCATCAGCATCAGTGTCCAGGTCATCGAGGCCCTTGAGGTTTTCTGCGTTGATGATGGTAGGCCGTGGCGCTCGTTCCACCAGCTGCCTCAGTGGACGGATTGGGCGAGTCACTCCCAGCCTGTTTTCTTTTCTGATGAGAGAGAGAAGAGTAAAGATGCATACAGATGGAAGCAAAATCATCAAGCATCTTTTACAAAACAGTCTTATATTGCAAAGGTTCATGTTTACATTTAATTTAAAATAATTTCCTTTAAAAAGAAATACATAGAAATACATAATAAACAAACATGCCAGAGAGAAGTTCTGCCTCAATTTGCAGTTTTATATGCTCACTGCTCATGTTCAGACTAGCACCAATAAGCAAAAAACACATGCCCAAACATCAACTCTCCTAGGAACTTGAAATTATAACAATCTGTTGTCCAGCATCAAATGCCAGTCACCCCCATACTCTGGGGTTTGGGGTTGGTCTTTAGCTTCACTGCAGTCTCTAGAAGACAAAGCTCTTTCATACCTTTAGCCCATTATGTTGTCTACCATCACCACAAGAAATAACCTCTACATGCATGATCACAATGTAATGGCCTTACCCATCTTGGTCATTCATCTGGAACTGTTTAAAAGGAACACGGGGTTCAAGGCGGAGCTGAGGAAGGGGAAAAGATCCTCGTTCCACTGTACCCTGGTTCTCTGATGACTGTGGCGAACACATCTGAAACATAACACCAATGAAGAGGATTTTCTGGTAATGACCCAAATTCTAAGTTTCAGTTGAATCAGAACTTGTTTCGGAAAATGGAAAACGGGAGAAAGAAACAGGAAAGCCTTGGGGTTTCCTAATTGATCCTACTATCATCTCCCCCATTTCTTTCCTGCTGTTGGTAGGTAAATTTAGAGACTTGGGTCTCAGGGAATGCCTGCCTCTGCTTTTTCTAAAGAACCAAGGCTAAAATAATATCCATATCACCAGGGAGAGAAGCCAAAGGTCCTTGACATTAGAAAAGGGGGAGAGAAAATACAAAGCTAATGGAAACCTCTAAAGTAAGGTATTAGGGCAAAGAATGAAATTGGGAGTGCGACTCAAGATGGACATTCAACCACTTGAACTAGGTTCTGCTGGACATAAACAATCCAACTTCATGGGATAAAAAATAAAAATGTACACTCTGAAGACTTACAAAAGCAGGAAGCATGTCATGGTATGTAGGTGGGTGGTATACATTTCCCATGAACTGTGAAGCCCCTTTTCGGATAGGCTGAGCCGGGCGGAGAGAGGGGTCCTTAGAGTCGCTGGTACATGCCGAGGAGGGGGCTCCGTCTCCAGTACTCGAGTTCCTGCTGCCCAGCTCAGTTGGGGAGGTGCTCAGAGACGTGGCAGAAATTATGTTTCGCCCACCGCCCTCCCTCCAGCTTGTCACATCTGGAAATTGAAAGGGGGCAAGAGGGGAAAGGAAAGAGGAAGGGGAAGGAGGGATTGTATGAGGTTCTGAAGGTCAAGGGACCCCCTCATTTACCAAAAAAATAAAAAATAATAATAATAATAAAAAAGTGAAGAATGAAGTCAACTGGTCAAATCTATCAGGGGGAGTAAGGGGCAGAAACCTAGCCAATGAGTATGAACTTGCTGAGGGAAGAGTCTGATTCTAAGAGAAATATAAAAAAAGGTCTACTCAAAGAGAAGGTGAGACAAGGTAAGCAAGACATGGCCCTCATTATTAACAGAAATTACATTTGCCCACAGAGCTAATGCTCCAAAGAAATTAACAGAACCCTGATGAAAACAGCCTGGGTCATTCAACAAAATTGACTCAGCTCTCATTAGGGTCGGCATCATGTTCAGTATTAGACTTTACATTAAATCTAGAGTGATTTCTTAAAACAGTGTTTTAACACTAAACTTTCTTTAGCACTGGCACCCTTTTTCACAGAGACATTCTCCAGTTTATATGACACATAAAGCAGAGCTGCTCTCCTTCTGCTGAGGACGCTGGAGTGTCTGGAACCCTACACACCACCACCAGGCCTTGTCCCAGTCTGATCTGGTAGTGGCCTGTGAGGTACTCCTACAGGTCCCAGGTGGTAATCTGCAAACTCATCCAGTTATCTTTTTAAGGTGATACTGCCCATTGCCAAATGTAGCAAGATCTGATGGAAACTATTACGGATCTCTGAGAAGTTAGATAAGACCAAAGACCCTGCTCTTTTCAGTCAACTTTTGATTAAAAAACCTTTTTTTAAAAAAAAAACAAAAAAAAAAAACAACCTTTTCAACTAGGGGTTTGAAAATGAAAGGTCCTGAACTACGTGACCCCTAAGAGAAAGAACGCCAGGACAGGAGGCACAAAATCAGTGTCTGGTCCCAGCTCTTGAGCTTTGCATGTGATCTTGGGCAAGCTCTCTAGCCACCTTTTTGTCTTCCCTTTAGACTATAGGAGCTCTGATAGCATAGTGCCTAAGGCACTTGACTGCTAACCAGAAGGCTGGCGGTTCAAACCCACCAGCCACTCCTCGGGAGGAAGGCTGGGCAATCCTACTTCCATAGCGATACTACCTCGGAAACCCAAAGAGGGGTCACTATGAGTCAGGGCCGACTCAACGGCAAATAACAACAACAACAACAACAACAGGCCACTGAAAAGGCAGTAATGTTTTAAGTAAAGAGTTGCACAGTGATCATTTAATTTATAAGATGTCAGTTCTGACTCTGGGATACTCTACAAAAAACAGAAAGGTCTTGCAGATTAATGAAGACAAGTAAACATAAGGCCTCCACATTTCAAGACCCCGTCAAGTCCCAAAATATAAATGCCAATTCAGAATCCCTGCCTATAACAGACTGAAAATCTCGTTCCTAAACACCACATTACCAGCAAGTATGGCTACACAATGCTGCTGACCCCTTGGGTGAAATTAGAAGGGAGGTAGTACCGACCAGTGCTTGGTTGGCTATCTAACAATCCCCAGGAGAACATATTACAAATATAGATCCCATTTGGCTGGGGATAAGAGGAGAGGACCTTAGAGATTAATCTTTTTAACCAACTCCCCAAGTGATTCTGATAGGATATAGCTAGGTTTGGGAACCACTGGTTTAGAAAACAAGCTTCTGTATCAGGACTCAAGTTAATTGGTCCTTTGCCTGTCATTGCCATGATCGGGCAAACATAACAAAACTAACATCTGGATGACAGATGGGAAAGGGACAGGCCTAGCCCAGCCCAAAGGATAAGAAAGGCAGGCGAGACACCCTAGAACAGCCTAGGGAATCCATACAACAGATGCAAAGATCAAGTAAAGGATCAACAGCCCCGCTTTCCAGATAAGTGACCTGGGACCCCAAGAATTTAAGCTACCTATTCGAGCACTGGGGCACATCTGAAAAGGTGGAAAGATAAGAAGGGGAAAACCTGCTGGTCCGATGTGTGTCAAGACAGAGGCTGCTGTTCACTTACTCTGAGGGCGGAGGCTTGGTCCTGGCCCATACGACAGATCTAAGACGCCCTTTTCTTTGCCAGCCTTGTCCTGCCCTCCAGCTGCTTTCAGCGTCGGAAATTCCTCGGGAGAGAAGGATAATAGTCGGCTTGAGCCCCTTAAACCTGTCAAGAAAACCAGAAAGACTTAATGGAGGATGTAAGAATAACATCAACAATTCTCTGACTTACAAATTCCACAACACGTTTAAAGCCACTCAGCTCTTTCTAAGTGAGCCATGCAAGGCTGGCATTCTACGCTGGCAAAGCAACACTAGGAGCTCCCCAAGAGTGAGAGGAGAGCATGCTGCTAGCCACACACTGCACCACACCTTTGCCCAGCTCATCTGCAGACAGCTGGTTACAAAGGGCGTGAGTTAAGATAGCATGGCTGCTCTAGCCAGATCCTTCCCTGCTCCCGGAAGAAGGTAAGGCCCCCTCTCATCCTTTCTCACTGCTTTGGGTGGCAGATAATCACGGTCTTCAGTAAAATCAGCCAAGTCAGTCAACTACTTTCACATGGGGGTAAATGTTAACAGAAGGTATCAGTCAACTACTTTCACATGAGGGTAAATGTTAACAGAAGGTATGCTTCTCTCAGAAGCCACCCAGAAACGCCTGCCCTGAATTTATACACAGGAGTTTGTGTAAATCAACACTCCTAGCCTGTCTTTGCTCTGCTCGTTTCAATTTATTTTATTTTATTTTTTTAATAAAGTCCCTCACTTTACTTCTGTAACTCAGGGATCAGTTTCTCTCATTCATTTCCTAACAGTGTATCGTCTTTAGAGAAGAAATATTTTCTTAGTTTTCTTCCTATTTGATGGCAGTGCATTTTTTTTTTTTTTT
>NW_006921710.1:2277285-2293909 GCF_000298275.1 Orycteropus afer afer
CCTTCCTTCCGAGGAGTGGCTGGTGGGTTTGAACCGCCAGCCTTCTGGTTAGCAGTCAAGTGCCTTAGGCACTATGCTACCAGAGCTCCTATAGCACTTAGCATTGGCAGCCTATTTTTTTTCTGCATGAATAAATAGTGCATTTTAGGAGTGTGATTTAATCCTTTTGTCTGGAATATGTAGCCCATGTGCAGCACTATGGAAATCTAAAAACTGTGATAATACCATACCCCACAATGTCTCACTGTGGCATACCCTGCTCCCCATATAGTTAAACCCAAATATCTCCCTAGGTACAATTCGTAGCACCACTGATTCATGGACCTGCTAACTAAGGAAGACTTTGAGAGAAAGACACAGCTGGGACTACTGCAGATGCACAAGGCAGCCATTCATTTGCCGTCGTCCTTAGTAAAAAGGTCCAGGGTCAAATAAACCTGGCAGGGTGATAACTGTACACATTATTCACCAATGATTAACCTGAGAGAAAATTTCCAAGTGTCATAAAGGACCTCTACTGCTCTCCTGAAGGGAGGGGAACTCTGACTCACAAAGTCACTTCATCTTGTTAAAAAGTCAATAGCAAGAATAGAAAAAGACAAATTTTTAAAATATGGTAGAGTGGAAATTAGGAAACAGCAAATTCCAATACTGCTGCTCGAACTTTTTTTTGCCTCAAGAGTCATGAAGGTATTATTATAAGCATGAATTAAACATCTCCTCCACAGACTAACAGGACAAAGGGTAACACTCAAAATTTCAAATCAAAGTAGTAGTATTGCTAAAGTTTCCACGTTTTGGATATCACCCACCACTCCTTCAAAAATGAGATGCTCTCATATCATCTGTTCTCTGCTGTGCACAACTGAGGCAATAAAATCAAGTGGCTTCTTCTGAAATCACAAATTAAGGCACTGGCAGTGCTCCTGACACCAAAACCTACAAGCCTTCAGTCTCTGGCCTCTGCCCAAATCACATAGTCAGGTCTCCTGGGCCTGATTCAGTTGAAGAATTCTCAGGTAAGACACAGCAAACACTAATCTTCTACATTGGGAGAGTCTATAGGTTCAGGAAATCTTTATGAATTCCAAAAGAGTCACGAAAATGTTTGTAAGCTGACACCCAAAATTCCCACTCTTCTGCTGGCCACATAGGCTTGTGATCCCAGCACAAGAGGGGAACCAGGAGCCTGATTCTCATCCCAGCCTGGCTGGGCACTGGACATGTCAATTCTCTCTTCTCCAGCTACTTGATTTGCCTGTCTCATGGGGGAGCCCTCAGGTGTTTGCAAAATATTCTTCTGTACTCTATTAATTACTTTTAAATTAACTTTTGTTTTTCATAGTTAGTACACTCATACAGTTCAAAAGCTAAAAGGTATAAATTTAGACCTCTCTCCTACCCTTGTAAGGCACTCTGGTGATGCTGTGATTAAAGCATTGGGCTATTAACCAAAAGGTCATCAGTTCAAACCCACCAGCTACCCCATGGGAGAAAGACAAGGCAGTCTGCTTCTGTAAAGACTGACAGCCTTGGAAACCCTATGGGGTAGTCCTACTCTGTCCTCTGGTCATTACGAGTCAGAATTGACTTGATGACAGTGGGTGGTAGTCCTATCCTTGTGCCCCATCTGTCTGCTTGTAACTCCCTCAAAAAACAGGTAGTTTTCGGTTTCCTTCAGAGATTATTTTTTTAATACATATGAAAAATTTTTATGAAAGTGTGTTTTCCCTCAGTTCCATTTTTTGCACAAATGGTACCATATTATACATACTATTCTGCACTTTTTTTCACTTAAGAATGTATCTTGGAGATTTTGCCTTATCAGTAAAGAATACCCATTTTTTTTCCTTTATAGCCAAATAGTAACTAATTAAATTACCATAAATTGATGGCTATTTCAAAGATTGTTTCCAATCTTCTGTTATTACAATGTTACAAAGAATAATCTTGTATAGAATCAAATCATGCAGAATTTCACAACTGGGCAAGTATGATTTATGAGATAACTTCCTAAAAGCTGAACTGCTAAGCAAGGGTAAATGTACTAGTATTTTGATATCATTGTGATTAGTTGCCACCGAATCATTTCCAATTCAAGACTGACAAATTCTTCAATCACACAGTGATTTCAACCCAGAAGGGACATGGCTTCTTAAGCACAGGAGTCTGAGGTGGGGTTTTAGGAGAAAGCAAGACCATAGCTATTTTTCTAATACAAGCCTTGGCTGGCAGGGATATGCAGAAGATGGAGGTTGACATCCAGACAGAAGAATATGTTTTAAAAGGTTGCCTATGCTACTTGAGAAGAAATAGCAATTGTGGATTTTCATTAATATATTATTTTGAAATGACTGGTCACATCATGATGACTCTATCCAGCTTGAAGGCTTTGCCTACTTTGGTCTGCACAGTGTGCTAGAAATGTTTGAACTAACCTTTAAAACATCAGAAGAGTTTATGTAAAAGATCTGGATTTTCTTCTTTTTTTTTGTTCTCTCAAAACCAACCTGCTGACCATGGGCCTGCATTCTCAGATGGCACAAAATGCTGGGGCGGGGGGTTATGGATACCCCTGTTCAAGACCCACTCTGTAGTGTGCCATGACCCACTCCCTTTCGTCTATCACTCAAACCTCTCTATACCTGGCCTAGGCCTGGTTTTGGAAGACATCTGAATTTGTTACCCCCATTCTAAGCAGTTGTACAGCATTTATTTTTGAAAACTCTGAACACTTTCTTCCTCTCCCATACTTCTTCTACTAAACTACTTCATAACAGCAGCAGCTGGCTACAGTTTCTGAGCATTTCCTATGTCAGGCATGATGTTAATGGATAACAAATACCACATAACTCTGATTGCTTTTGTGTAAATGTCCAAACCAAGCAGCTCAATCCCCACGGCTGGATTATTTATAAACCCATGCCTGAAGCTAACACTATGCAACACAACACCTCCTCTCCTTGCAGTCCCAAGAGAGACAAAGTAGATGCATCTCGGCAACATTAGTGAGCAGGTATTAATTCCATCAGCAGCCCAGCTGAGTTAAAGAATGGCAGGGCCAGCCACTTGGGTCTCAAGAGAAATGTCTTTAGCAATAATCATCAATGAAATCAAAGAGCTGACATCATTTGCAGAATCAGCACTTCCACCACTGTGGCAAAGGCAAGGGATTCAGAAAGCATTAACTCTTTCAGGTAAGATATTCCACAAAGCACTTAAGCCAAAGACTGCCTAGACCCAACCAGAGAGGTCCAGTAATGTATAACCCTCTCTTACCCACCCACCCTCTTCCCAATGCCACACATACACTTACCACCGTCGTGTCCTACTGGCTTTCCATTCAGCTGTGCCCATGACTTTGGTCCACCTGGCACTGAATTTGTATTCTGAAAGAAGAAAGAAAATTAGAAGACAGCTAGCTCAGCAAGTCAACTGTCCATTAATTAAGCATGTTAGAACAAGAAGCTAAGGCGGTCGAACCTTAAGTTTAAACCCTATATTGATGTAAAAACTACCATTCACTGAGCAGGAGCTAACCATGGCAGCATTACAGGCATCATCTCATTCTATACAGTAGACCTAGGAATCAGGGGCTACCTTACCTGCCCACTCTACAGATGAAAAACAGGACAGGGGGTAGTGGCCAGCTCAGTGACCCAGCTGGTTATACAGCAAAGACAGGATTCAAACCTATGTTTGCCTTTACATTGTCCTCTGGAACACTCTGTTAGCTTGTCTCTTGTGTCCATCTAGAGTTACTTTGTGTTGTTCCAGAGACAAAGACCAAACCCTAATTCCAGCACATGTCTCAAAAACTGTGTGCCAATGCTAACAGAGGAATCCAAACACTGGAAACCCAACATGTCTGATCTTCTGCTGGACGGGCCAGTTGCATCACCTTCTGTAATTACTGTTATTCTACAAGGTATGACTCCCTGTGAGAAGCCTTCCTCCTTCACTAATCTGGACTTATGCCATCTTGGACTCAGCCTTACCAGCTAACTTTGTTGAAAGCTTACTTGGGCTAGGCATTATGCTAGGCACACCCTGCCTTACTGAATTCTCACCACACCCCTGCAAAGTAGGCTCTAACTGATCCTGACTGAGGCTCAGAAAGGAGTGACTTGACTCTCAGACAACCAGTTAGAGTGGCAGGACCAGGACTTAGCCCCAGCCTGACCGTGCCCAAAACCCCTTCGGGTTCTCAACCACTGAATATATCCGTCTTTACCAATAACATTGAAACTGAACAACTTTCCTCTTCAACTAAAGGTAAAGATACCAAACAAAGCTGGTCCTGATGAACTTCCATCACTTACTGGGTTAGAGACTATATTGAATCATTATTCTTTCCCATCACCACCACCCTCTTCCAGTATATCCTCTACCACCTTCGTCTTCATACAAGGCAGACAACTGTCTCTTCTTTTCTTCTACGTGGAGCTGACAACAATCCATTTACTTACCAGTTTTCCCGAATGCTTTATATGGATGGCATGGAATCCCTACAGGTCCTCCCCATAGAAACCACAGAAGGGATATGCCAACAGCATAACTGGGCAGTGAAGCCGGGGTTGGACACAGTCCCTAAAGTGAGCTGGGGGAGCCTTAAAGTTCAGCAGGAAGCAGAGAGGTACCAGGGCCAGTCTCGGCTCTCCTTCTTCACAACACTGAAGACCTACCCCTTTCCACTTGGTGCTTGTAGACACTGAGAGTACCTCCCTGCCCTTGCCCACCAAGCACTGAACTGGAAGAACATGCCTACAGGGCCAAGAAGGGGTTATTAATATTGCTTATAAAATTCATCTAAGAGCAGAAATTGCTATAATACCTCTGAAGTAATGTTTTAAAAGTCACAAAAACATTGGGAATCTCTTCCTCCTCTGAACTGCCTCCGGATGTGAGAGAAAACCAGGAAACAGCTAAGAGGAGCTGAGTGCTGGACAAAGCAAGCTATGTGCCAACTCCAGGACTGGCCTTGTCAGCTCTGGCTGTAGAACAGACCCCTAGGCATTTTCTTTCTTTCTTTCTCTTTCTTATGTCTGAAATTTCTATAACCTTGCTCTGTAGATGGTGTAGAGCAAGGCCTCAAACCATTTCAAAATTGTTCTTGCAAGCACTGCAGGAATGCAAAGGGCCACTCCAGACCCAAGCACGCTGGAGGCTTGCAGGGCAATTTCTTTTTAATAAATGCCCAGAACCTTACTTAGGCCCCAACCCAGTATCTCCAGTGCTGAGGTTTAATTACATATATTTTTTTAACAAGTCCCACCCTGCCAAATTCTGATATACAGACATGATTTCATAATCTCACTTAGCTCTGAATTCTGGGGGGCAAATAGCAATTCAACTCTTTGTACTCCCGTTAACAGGACCCAGTAGATTCAGACCATAAATAGGGAGTCTCACATAAACCTGCATTTCTTTTTCTTTAATTTCAAAAGCTGGAGGTTCAAACCCACCAGCCACTCCTCAGAAGGAAGGTTGGGCAATCTACTTCCATAGGGATACTGCCTCGGAAACCCAAGGAGGGTCACTATGAGTTGGGTCTGACTCAATGGCACATAACAACATGTCTCAATTTCTTTTTGTGTTCTAAAAACATCCACAGACTTCTCAACTACATTTCTAGCTACTAGCTAAGTATATCCTGCTGATCTCTGTAATCTCCACTTGTAGGGACAGACAGCAAGAAACAAGTATACTATGAGCTCTTGCTTGGTTAAATCATGACTATCTGTCCAGAAATTTTTTTTTAATGTATAATAAAAGGATGTTAGCTGGGTACTTCCTAAAGCGTGCACTAAGAGACATTGGTCCCTAGAGATATTGAGGGAAAATGAACTCCTAGGACAAATAAATTTGGGAAATGCTATCCATTATGTCCTTTTCCTAAGAGACTCTCACATACACTAACATTACATGTACTGAGGAGTACTGCACAGAAGGAGCATGCCTCATTCTGTGTTTCAAACTCATGTGACCACTGACCTTTTCTGTGGTCTAACTTTTTTCTGTCTTCCTATGGCCCTAGTTTCCATAGATTACACTTAGGCAAACCCTGATCTAGCCTGTAAACTGGCCTGAGTGGCCTATGGGAACAAATTAGGTAGCTATATTCTATTCTGTATCCAGAGTCTTTCTCTAAAAGTTGCAGATTAAATTACTTATTCAATGACCATGATAATCTTTTATCCTCATTTTCCAAAGTTTGCCCCTGGAAAAATATGTCACGTAAAACCACACCTCTCAGTGATAGCTCCTCCCAGGTCCCAAAAGCAGGGACCTTCAAGGGCTACAAGGCCTGAGAAATAATCAGAATGTGGGCCCCAGAACCTACCTCCTGACTGATTGACTGTGTCGGTTTCTGTAAATTGGAGACAGATTTCTGCAAACCCGGCTGCGGCAGCGACTCCGGCGGCTGAGAGGCCGTTGCACTGGAACTAGACAGAGGTAGAAAGAACACTTGGGATTAGATACAGTACAGGATGAGCTAACACAAGGTGCCTCTGAATTTCACAAAGCCACAGCTGTTTAGATGCTCACTGAGAGAAAGAGCCCCTCTGGCCAGTAAAAACAACACCTTCCCCAATAAACTCTCAGGTCAGCAAAGACTAAGGAGAAACTGAACCATGTTTGGAGGTCTATTCACTCTGACATTTTACAGGACAGGATAGTCCTCTGCCTTTCAGTAGAGTCTTCTGGCTATAAAAACTTTTCAGAAAGCTCACTGTATAACAAAAGCAATGGAGGATATGTGGTAGTTAAGGTTATGTCAACCTGTCTGGGCCTAGTTGAGCTGCTGGGCAGCTGGTGGTAGTTATTCCCCATGATGAAACTGGCCATTCCATGGTGGGATCTGCTGCAAGCAGGTGAGTAGCTGCTTTAGGGATGTGGTCTGCTTCCAATATATAAGCAACAGTTTTGGTAATGGTCTCTAGCTTATTGCACACTTGAACCTGGCACGTAGTTAGTTGAGTCATTGTTCAGCAGCCTGCCATGTTGCCCTGCCGATCTTGGGACTTTTATTGGACTTTAATTAATGACTTGTCATGTAGTTTGGTAATATCAGGACTGTGCCTTTTCACTTGTCGACCTTGGGTATGTCAGCCTCAGCAGCTAGCAGCTGACTTAGAGAAGAGATGCCTCTAGTTTCAGTGGGCCGAGAGCAAGAGGGAGAGCTGAAGCCCAAGGTCGAGGGGCTTTCACCCAGCCCCTGCAGCCTGGGCACCTGAAACTCGGACTTCTAGTCTTCTAAATTCTAAGAGAATAAACTCGTTTGTTAAAGCCATCCCATTTGTGGTATATTCCTGTCAGAGCAGCACTAGGTAACCAGAACAGAGGATCTGCCAATGGGAAAATTGAGTCACTGGAAGGAAGGGGCTCTGAGTCCCTCATTCCTGACTAAGAGCTCACAACTACAGGGGGCTGAGTGCCTTGAAACATGAGCAGGTTTTTTTAAAATCTTTCTTTTTTTGCTCAAAGAAATATATATTCCTAATGAAAAATAAATTTAGATATATGTAACACAATTCCTCATAATTTCATCTTCCTGAGAAAAACTCCAAGCAGATTTTTTTCTTAATGTATGCTGAACATCTTTCCATGACAATGTATTTGGATCTACCTCTTTCTTGTAATGCTGACATAGTACATTATCAGTTGGATGAACCCTAATTTAACCAACTCCCAATTTGTGATCCTCCCCATTACAGATAAAACTACAACAGACATTTTTGTATTAATATCTTTGCACACTTGTGTGTAAGTACTTCAGTAGTGTAAGTTCTTAGACATAGAATTGCTGGGTCCAAAGATATTGTTTACAAGTTTAAAAGATATTGCCAAACTGCCCACACAAAAAGGTTGTATTGATCAATTTACACTCCAGAGTAAATCTTTTGAAAGAACAACTGGATAGGTTTCTGAATGAAGACTTTGCTCTGACTCAGCAGCTTTCTAGTCACATCCAACTTTCCACTCGACAAGGAAGGCAACAATCCATTTGGCCAGAATCCACCCAATGCCAGTGGTTTATCTGTAAGCTGAAGCCAAACTCTACACATACACACTGTTCCAAAAGTTTACTTAACCCAAGGAACTCACTATTCATGATTATTACAAAATGAAGGCCATTGATCCTCCTCTCACATCATCTTCTACTTAAAATAGAAGCTTCCAGGTTGTGTCTCCAAATCTATGCATTGAGTCCCAACGCGCCCTCCCCCCATATCTGTAGAAAGATGTGGACGTGGACCAGGGGCAGCAAATAACAAGGCCCTCAGGTCTGCTGCCTCCTCCTATACTCCCTTCTTTGACCTCATTCATGGAAGACTTGCTGCAGCATGACTATCCCTCATTAAAGCTGTCTGAAACTCTATTTCAATGCCGGATAAAAGGAAGGGAGCGACACTTTGTCCTCTTCCCTAGAACTTTCGGTAGCAGAGGCATTTCGATGCTTACAGTGAAATATGTAATATTCATTTCATTACAGAGCTCACGACGTATACCATTTGACTAGAATGATAATGATTAACAACTGACATCAATCATACACTTTCTTTGTGCCTGGCCCTGTGCTAAGTACTTGACATGTGTGATCTCATCTATTCCTTGTAACCACCCTTAGGAGTCAAGTATTATTGCTATTTCACAGAGGTCATTGAAGCACAGAAGTCAAATCATTCTCCAGGCTCCATATAGCTAATAAATCATTTGGCTGGAAATCACATTCTGGTCTGTTTGATCACAAAGTCATGCTATACTGCCCATATAACATGATTCCTAAGCAAATTTTTAGAAACTTTTTTTATGTAACTTTAAAGACTTCTCACTTATTACTTTAGAATCACCTGACTGAATTATCTGCTCCCTCTACCATTCTGTCCGTTAAACTAACTATAGGCAACAGTTTTGCAACAACTGCCATGACCATTTCCAATACAGGCTTGAAAGAGATGGGCACTGATTGGCAGGCCGTGTTCTGGGTCTCTTACTCTCTGGTTCCCTAACATCATCATCAGCCAGGCTAAAAGGATGCAGGGGCAAGAGGGTACATGACACCCAGCTATTTCTGTTTTTATTTCCCAAGAAGCAAACCGGAGCAGCAGGTTTCTGCTTGCCAGTTTTATAAAGGCCCATCCTTCCCTCCCCCTTCTGTGTACAGCCTTATCACTGGTTGGAATAACAGAATCAGAGAAGACTCACAGTGGCAGGAGACTCAGGCCCAGGTTGAGTGTGCGAGACTTGCCCAGAGTCACACACCCCAGGCAGAGCAGGAACTAGACTGGGGCCTCATGTTTTTAGCTCCACCACACAGCAGCCATAACAACTGCTCTGTTCCTCTAATGATGATAGTTGTACCCGACCCTGGGCCCCCTAAGGCTTTTATAAGTGCTATGTTGGCAATGGAGTGAGCCTCTAGGGAGGCTGCTGCACAGTGACCCTGGATAATGATGATTCTGTGTTGTTCTCATTAAGAGCAGGGTCTTTTTGAACTCTAGCACCCTTCTCTATCTGGGAAGCTGCCGGGACCAAAGTTAGGAAGGCTTTATTCTCCTTATTCTTGAGCTCTGCAATAGGGACTACCCCCAGGAATGAGGTGTTCAAGCACCAGCTCTACCGTGGTTCTTACAGGAACTGGGTCCAGTCATGGCATAAGCTTCTGTAGTATGATGAGACCTCTCCTAATGAGGCACATGGGGACACTGGTCACTGGAGACGGGGCTGCACACAGAAATGCTGGAGCATCAACTAGAAGCCAGGGAGAATGAAAGCAAGGAGGCAGAAACACCCTAATCAACAGGACAGGGAAAAAGAAGCTTCATTTGATATCTTTCCGTTTCTCTAGCTCTGCTGCTGCAAGGCCATCTGCCTTCTGCCAAAGGGAAAGATGCTGGATATAATTTATCGAGCTCCAGCTTTCTAGTCACAATCTGCCCACCCTTGCGGCTTACCTCTTTGGGTCTTGCTGATCCTGCTTGTTTGCCCATCCCGTTCCGTCCTTGGGTACTATAACAATGTTGGGGTCGTTTCCTTTGTTTTCAGATTTTAAGCTTGGCAGGTTTGCAGGAGGTGGCATACGCCGGGCTGTGGCAACTTTCCCAAGACTCTGTAAGCCATGTCTAGGAATAACTGCAGGAAGAGAAAAAGATGGAAACAGACATAACAGAATCATTACAGAAGGAAAGAGGCCTGATTCATTCAGCTCCTTTTTCAAATCCTAAGTGATCACGACAAAGCCAACCAAACAAGACACAAGGGGCAGTGGAAATAAACAAAACTGTCTGGGAATCACTTGACAAGCTCTTTGACTTCAGAGACAAAGGTGCTACTGAAATGTGAACAGAGGCTTCCATTTTACTTGTGGGCAGGAAAAGGCTCGGGGAGTGGAAGTGGGTTCATGACACAGGTAAGGAGCCAAGCCCTGAAACCTCCATCCTATACCATAACCACCTCTCTGCAAGTTGAGACTGGGCTGGCCTCTTTAGAGACAGACTGAAGGAAAAGGTTCTGCCTAGACCCAAGCCAAGCCTGAGCAGAGCTCCTCTCAAAGTTCTTAAAGTCCTCACCCTCATGGGGTGTGGTCAAGATGACACGAACTTTTCCCACCAATATCCAGACTACCTGAACCATGAAACCAAAAGAAAAGGGTAACTCTAATACAAATTAGTTCCATTCTATCCAACAGGCTGAAAATATCCATGGCTTCAACAAAGTAAGACAGAGAAGTATCCTGGCACAAGAAAGTCAGGCTATTTAAGGTTGTGAAATTAGACCTGAAATAGGAGGCAGAGAGGGTGATTCTGCCTCCCTCAAACTACCTGGTGATCACTACACATCAAGAAAGCCAGTTTGCATGGACCCTATCTGTTTGACCAGATGGGGCACTCTTTGGCTTTCATGGTCCTCAATCTGGAACTCCACTTTTAAGAACTAGACTTCAACTCTGGTCCTTACCTGAGGATCTGATCGCGTCTACTGATTTTCCTTTATACTTATCAAACAGGCTGAGAGTCGAGTACTTGCTTTTCCCATCCTTGCCCTTGGTTATTTGCCCCAAACGATCGGACATTGCGATGAAATGTCATCTAGTAAGGAAATTGTTCTTGGCACCGCTCCCAAGCTGCCTTTGAAATGGAAAGAAAGAGTGTCAATTCACCATAACCTTCTGATCCAGTGGATTTAATCTTTTGGGGATCATGGATCTCCTGGAAAATCCGACAAAAGCTTTGGACTCTGTACCCAGAAAAATGGCCTTTCTCACAGGCAGTTTGTTTATATTTAAAGGGTGTAGACACCTCTTCCCCTTATAAACTCTCACTTTGCTCTGAATTGGCTGGAGTTTATTACTGCACATGGCCAGCTGGCATCAACCAGGCTGAAATGAAAACTTTGACATACTGAGTCCTCTCTCTAAGTCAAGGACGATTCTTCCAAGATGGAAAAATAAATGCTCATTACTTGTAGCACATCCATGTAACAGCAAAAATAAGGCAGGCAGGATAGGGGAGGTACACAATTCACTTATTTCAAGGCTGTTCATCTCAAGGACAAGAAAAACTAAATCAAAGGAATGCAACTGAAATAAGTAAATCAATCACTCAGGAACAGTCAGTATGTGCACTCAAATAAAGAAACAGCATCCAGAAAGAAAACATCTGCTTAGACAACAAAAGCTCACCTCAGGAAGGTGCACATGTGGAATCAAAAGCAAGTGCTCCCCAGGCCTGAGAGAGCCCAAAGGTGCTATGCCATCTATACTACATCTACAACCATAGTGAGAACCTTGAAAAGGTAACCAAGAAGGGAGCTTCCTCTGCCACCTTCCAATTTTGTACAAGTGTCTACAAGTCCATTAGCACTTTGCTCATCAGTTCATTCATTTATACTCACTCATTCATTCATTTACTCAAATATTTACCGAGGGCCTACCATGTGTGAGTGTTAAGGACCCACAAAGATGAACCAGAGGCAGTTACTGCCTCAAAACCTGTTTTTATTCTACACTCAACCTTGGCTAAAGGCTCTAAACATTTGATTATGGGGGGAGAAAGAGGACAGACTTACATAAGTGACCATTACACTTCCCATTGTAATTAAAGCATGGCCAAAAAAAAAATATAAAAAAAAAAAGCTAAAGCATCCATTTAGACATATTGATAATCTGTCCATAACAACATCATGGAGAAAACTCTATGTAAAACCAACCACTGGCTAATAAAAGGCAGTTAGTAGTTATTGCAGCAATAAGGTTTGCCATTTCATCATCTTGCTCCTACGCAGTGCAGGCCAGCAGGAACACTAGTATGTTGGCAGGCGTTTTCTTGTACCCAAAAAGAGACTTTTAAGATAAAACCCTGTATTACATATGATCTCAGATTAAACAGGATATAAGAACACAAAGAGCAAAGATAAGTTACAAACTGGGGCCAAAAAAAAAGGGGGGGGGCAAGATCAGAGAAGCTGACAGCATCTCTGCACAGACTGAAACCAGGGCTAATACCAAACACAAAACACAATTGTTCTTACACAAAACTGGGAATATCCATTCCTTCATTCATTTAACAGATATTGACTAATACCTGCCTGCCAGTCTGCTGCAGGCACAAGAATATGTATGTATGCAGTTCATATTAGGAACACTCATAAAGAATGCATGTGATGGATGCCAAGGGGTTAAGTATTATAAGGTGAATACATCATGTGTCAGGGTCGATGGTCAACCTAGCACCCCATCTTCCAGGAACTCTCCTTCTCACATGGTTTCAGTCATCCTGAGATAGCTAATTCCCTTCCTCACCTAAATCCTGGTTCAGTCAGCTGTGGCCAAGGGCCAAGGACTGTCAGGGTATTTGAAAATAGAAAGGAGCATTTTGAGTTGTCCCAACTGACAGGAGTGCTACCACATTCAGTAGCCAAGTCCACGGCCACTGAATGTACTCAGTGTGTAGGACAGCCTGGCACAATGAAGAATGCACCACACCAAAACTGCTCACTGCTCCCCAGTTCCCATGACAGGAGCCACTCAATGCCAGTGGTCCTCCCTCAAAGTCTGCCTTAAGTACCAGGAGTAAAGACAAGCAATGACCACCCCAACGTGTCCCTTTTATCTTTAAATCTCCCTTCATCTAAGCAGGCTCCAGCGAGTTTCTGACTCCACTCCCCAAAAGTTCTAACTAATAAATAACAGTGTCCATCCCCCAGACTGGACTATAAGCTTCTTCAGGACAGATAGAATCTTACTTGCTATATAAGGACTATTTAATAGGCTCTCAAATGTAAATCAACTTGAATTTCCCCATTAAGGCTAAATCTAATTTTTAGACACTTCTGTTAAATCAAGAGTGGAAAAGAAAAGACCACTTGGATAGAAACTCCCCTTCACATACACACACTTTTAACAAAAGCCCTTGAAATACCATAAAAGATATAATTGTCTTTGAGGCTATCACAATGCTTGCCACAGTGTCCACACAAAGGCATCTAATGAAATATTTAGTGAATCCTACGACTTGCCCAACATTAATGAAGTATCACACCATGTCCAGGAGGCAGCTACCAGTGAGATACAGAGAAACTGAATATCCCACATATTGAAAGAAGCAAATACAGGAGCTGAGCAGCTACAGCCGAATGTGACACTACTAAAATGTGGGCTCTGCCAGCACTGGGGCTACCATGGTACATGCCCTCCTTCAGAGTTTAGTCTAGCACAGGGGTTGGAGAAGGTTCTATTTTTATACCGCCCAAGATGAGAATGGTTTTTGCACTTTTTACATTTGAACAAACAAACAAAAACACCAAGAATATGCAACAATGTATCACCTCCTAAACACACACACACACACACACATACACACACCAAACCCACTGCCATCAAGTTGATTCCAACTCATAGCAACCCTTCAAGGCACAGTATAACTGCCCCCAAAGAGTTTCCAAGGCTGTAAGTTTTTATGGAAGCAGAATGCCTCCTCATCTTTCTCCTCTGAAGAGGCTGGTGGGTTTGAACCACTAAGCTTTTGGTTAGCAGCTGAGTGCTTTACCCACTTCATCACCAAATTGTGTTAAATCTATTCCATGGGAAAAGAAGAGTCTCTTCAATAAATGGTGCTGGGAAAACTGGATTTCCACATGCACAAAAATGAAACAAGATCCATGCCTCACACCATACATAAAAAATTCAAAATGGATTAAGGACCCAAATGTGCAAACAAAACCCATAAAATTCTTATAAGAAAAAGCAATAGGAACTGTCAGGCCTAGCTTTTAACAATGGATTATCTAACATAATAACAAAAGCACAAACACAAAAGACTTTTCCAAAAAAAAAAAAAAAAAAGAAAAGTGAAAAGACAAGCTACTGACATGGAGAGCATCTTTTGGAAACAAGAACTTAATAACTATGTTGTTGTTAGTGCTGTCAAGTCGAATCTGACTCATAGCAACCCCTCCTTGGGTTTTCGAGGCAGTATCACTACAGAAGTAGATTGCCCAACCTTGGTTCTGAGGAGTGACTGGTGGGTTCGAACCGCCAGCCTTCTGGTTAACAGTCAAATGCCTTAGGCACTATGCTACCAGAGCTTCTCTAATAACTATATATATACATATATATAAATATATACAAATCCAACAACTTAACAACAAAAAGACAAATAACCCAATCACAAAAAGGGCAAAGGACTTCAAAAGACATTGCACCAAAGAGGACATTCAAATGGCCACCAAATATATGAAAAGATGCTCAGCATCATCAGCCATTAAAAAAAAAAACCACACAAGCCCACTGCCATCAAGTTGATTCTGACTCATAATCCCCCCTTGGGTTTCTAAGGCAGTAAATCTTTGCAGAAATAGATTGCCCCAACCTCCTTAGGCATCAGTCACTAGAGAAAGGTAAATCAAAACCACAATGAAATACCTTTTCACTCCAACTAGAATGGCTAAGATTTAAACAAACACAGAAAATAAATGCTGGCCAGGATGTGGGGAAATTGGGACCCTTACCCATTGCTGGGTGGAATGCAAAATGCCTGTTGGAGAAAACAGTGTGGCAGTTCCTCAAAAAAAAAAAAAACCTAAAAATGGAAGTACCATATGACCCAGCAACTCTACTCCTAGGTATGTACCTGTAAGACTTGAAATCAGAGATTCAGAGACTTGTATGCCAATGTTCATTACAATGCTATTCACAATAGCAAAAAAGGTAGAAACAACTTAAATGCCCATCAACAAAATGTGATATAAACATACAATGGAATACTACTCAGCCAATAGGGGAAATGAAGTTTTGATACATGCTACAAAACGGATGGAGCTAGAAGACACTGTGCTAAGTGAAATAAGCCAATCACAAAAGGATAAATATTGTATGACTTCACTTAAAGAAAAGAAAGGTTATTAACTTGGGATGGGAAGGGGAGTGTTAACAATGATGGAAGTATGTCATTGATTAAGGGTAGGGTCACACAGCCAATTATTGTAATTGCTGTCAATTAGCAGTACACCTGTAAAAAACTGAATTGGCAAAGTTGTGTGATAGGACTATGAGACCAGAAGAACTAGATGGTGCCCAGCTATCACTGTCAACCACCTGGAGGGAGATATATGAAGGATATCCTGGATAGAGTGGATAGAGTGAAGAACAATGTGAAAAAAAACTCAGTATCATTTTGAAAAAAAAAAAAAGAACCAGGTTTGCTGGTCTAATAGAGCCTGCTGGAACAATGAGACTATGGTCCTTAGCTGCCCTCCAAGTCTGGAACCGAACCCACACCTGTGGCTTCCAGCCAAACAGAAGACAGGGATATGAGCTGAACATTTACATTAGGTAGATACACTCCTTGAAGAGATCAACCATGGGAGAACAGAAGGGCTGTGTACACAGAGAGAGACAGCTTGGGGGTCAGGATTGCATGGGAGGGAAGGACACAGAAAAGAGGGAACTATGGGAAGGAACTGGGAGGGGAGCTGTTGCACTATGGAAAATTGCCGTCAATGTCATGAGACAAAGTGTATGTAAGCTGCTGTATGGAAAGTGAATTTGCTCTGTAAACTTTCACCCAAATCACAATAAAAATTAAAAAGAAAAAAACAAAAGGTGTGTGATAAGATATATTTACAACAACAAAAACAACGAGAGTAGCTACTGCGGCTGATTATGTACAACCAGACCCCTCATGGGATCTTGTTCCTTGGTTGCAAGGTTTAGGGTCATGGTTTCATGGGACATCCCAGTTAATTGGTTTAATAATGCATTCAGCGTTTCTGTTCTACCTATTAGTTTGTTGCGTAGAACCTGGGGTCTTAAAAGCTTGCAAGAGGCCATCCAGAGCACAACAATTCACATATATTTGCCTGGAACAATAAAGGAAGAAGGAGAGTCAGGAGTAGGATGAAGACATGGAATGTGTGGCTGCCTCCATAAATTACCTCCTTTGTCATGAGACCAGAAGAATTAGGTAGTGTCAGGCTACCATTACTGAAATTTTGATCAAAGAGTCTATAAGAAAATTCTGATCAAGACCCAGCTATTCCATTACTAGGTATATACCCTAAAGAAGTGAGAGCCATGACAAGAACAGATATATGCACACCCATGTTCATCGCAGCACTATTT
>NW_006921710.1:2296289-2325186 GCF_000298275.1 Orycteropus afer afer
AGCCACTCCTCGGAAGGAAGGTTGGGCAATCCTACTTCCGTAGTGATACTGCCTTGGAAACCCAAGGAGGGGTCGCTATGAGTCGGGGCTGACTAGACGGCACATAACAACAACAACAGAATTTTTGGAAGCCCAAGCCTGTGCTTTCACTTTGGCACAATGATGGAAAATGTTCAACTGCAGCTAGACCTCTGCTGTCACTAACCACAGCTTTTACCGGACCACGACCCCAGAAACATTAATGAATCAAAATCAGTGGTGCCCCTTGCCCTGCTGAAAGTATCTCCTTCTCAACCACACACTTTTCAGGACTACAGATTTAGTATCAACTGAAATTCAGATAACTAGTTCTTTTAAATCAAAAGCCAAACCAACAAAAAACAGGAAAAATTATTTACCAGCCATCAAATTTCATCATTTAAGAGCCATCAAATTTCCACATTAAATCTTAACACCCCTGTTCTTTTTCTTATCAATTATCATTTAATTCTGACACTTGGCCAGAAAATACTTTTTTTATAGGTATTGTTTAAACAACAACAAAAAAATCTTCCTAAAACGTGTTAGTTCCCTAGCTTTTTGTGAGTTCACGAGATACAAACAGATTTTTCGTTCTGTGCTGACCAGGACTGTGGACGTAGCTTACAGTGGATGCAACAGCTCCTGATGCGTCTGTCTGGTGCTCCATTCTTCACTCTTCTCTGAAAACGATTCACCTACTCCAAAGGAGCCCTTGAGGCCAGCTGCACTAAGAAAGCAGAAGCGTGACCACTGCTCCCATCCCTCACATCCTTGGGGGAAGGAGGGGAAAAAAAAAAAAACCTCTGGGCAAACATGAGCCACTGTCCAGGAAATTTAGAATTGTGTCTAAGAGATGCTACCTAGCTAGCCCAAGTCTGAAATGCTTTCCGCCCATCGCAACCACAGAGCCCAGGGAAGCCAGAACAGCCAGTACACTGGACTAATGCCCATGTCTACATTTTCTTTTGAGTGCTCTCCCCTTTCAACCAAGTATTACATCTGCCGAGGGTACTATCATATCAGTCTCTCAACCTCAGTTTTCCTCATCTACTAAACAAGGTGCATAGACTCTCAAGTAAAATCAAACTCATCAATGTTAATAACTTACAGCCATGAAATTGCAAATGATTTACTGTCAAATTGGTCATCTCTTCCCACACACCTGAGATTCTATAGTCCCATATACACATGGGATGCTAACAGGCAACAGGCAATGTAACTCAGTCACTGTTGCTATGGAAACAGCACCTGTGGGATTGGGGGCCTGCTACTTTGTTCATTTAAACTCTACTCTCAGACTGTGCAGGTGGAGGTTCCTCCAACTCCAACTTTTGCTTAGAGCAGGGATCAGCAAATCATAGCCAGCCTCAAGAATATGAGACAGAGCCTCAAGTATTTACTAGCTGGCCCTTTACAGAGTAACAGTTACCTGAGAACATTCAAGGGTTCTTTTATTAGGCCAAATTGTATTGACACAAATCCCAAACAAAATAATAAATCATTCAGATTCCCCCACTGTATGTATCTCCATTGAAGCAGCACTGCAGCTGGGGCCCACCCCAGCCCAGCCCCACACCTATCTGGCTACACTGCATGCCAGAAAGTTTTCATAAACATCCAAGAGCACTGCTAGAAGGGGTTTAACTGGCTTCCAAATCTTTTTTTTTTTTTTAACCTATCAGAGCATGCATGCATGCACACACACACACACACCATGAGCTATGTATCCTAGCCTCATCTGATGCCAGAAAGCAAGCACAGTCCAACATCTGGGTGTAAATCAGGAAGCCAGCAAGGGAGAGAACATGCTTCTCAGTAGGTCAGAAGAGCAGTCATTAAAGTCTGACTCATGCTTGGATCCATAGGACAAGAACAGATCCCCTGCAAGGGAGCACGCAAGGCTCTACACTCTGGTTCACATCAATAGTGTTCATGCTGCTTTCTCTCCCTTTTGCAGGCAACACAAGTCCCCCCCCTCAATAAAATCTAATTTGGAACCTCAGTATTACACATAAATTAGATACAAGGCAATGATGTCTTGGCTGGGAGAGGGTCTTGTCTGTGTTCCCTGCCCCTTGTAAATCCTCCTTTCCTCCAGCAGCCCACTTCCTCCCACCCCCAGGCATTTGCATGCAGCCCTCGAACATTCTGAAAATTACTAGCCTAAAGAAAATATTGCCATTAAGCCAGGGTGGGGGTGGGGTAGGGTGGAGAACTAAAATCCCCATGAAGAGAACTTTGGGGAATGAGGGAAGGGCATATAAAAACGAATACTGGTCTGCATTTTCAGAGTTACTTAAGAAGTGAACTGACAGGCCCAGGCTTTCCTGAACAATAACAACCAGAAATATTTGCCAACAAAGGCAATTTAATATCCAAGCTCCACTTCTCCAGACAGCAGTCCCACCTGTCAGACAGGTTACTGAGACTCTCACTGGTTCTGTGTCCACTAGAGGAAGTCTCCCATGTTCCATTCTATCAAAAGCCATTTCCAGGTAAGAGGATTAATTTCACTCTACACTTGGGTACCAGCCAATGTCAGACACCTGACCAGGAGAAGTGGGGTGACCTATATCCCACCAGGAAACCAATACAGCTACCAATTCAGGGCTAATTACGGTGGGTGCCAACACTCCTGTGAGCTGGCACCCTGCTAAGCATGCAAAGTGCCCTAGCTCCCAGACTCCTCACAACAACCGTCTTTGGAAGATTTATATATTGTCATTAGGCTGTTTTTCAGAAGACACAGACTCAAGATCAAGAAGTAACAAAGCTTTTGAGCAATGAAGGAGGCAGGCCTGGAGCCCAGACTGTAGACAGTCCAGGGAGTGGGGACCAACACATCCCCAGACTCCAGGTCCTGCTGCTTCACCTGTGAGAGGCTGCAAGAAAGGAAAGACAATGCAAAGTTCTGAGTCTACCCAGGCTCAATGGCTGTTTTGGGCTGATTGCAGAGATGATAGTACTGGAGGACAAGGTCTTCAAAGATAAGCATTTCAGATATATTAATGCCTCCAACAACTAGCTCTCATCCAAAGCAACCTAGACTTTTCACATTTCTCCTTGAGTCTAGTAATATTTGGACAAAATCATCTTCCACTTTAAGTTGTCCTCAACCCTGAGGACACCTGGAGACATTCACCAAGGACACAGTAATTTCCTTCAAGTCTTCAAAATTGATGAAGGATTTACTGACTGCTCCAGCGGTAAGCCACATCCCCTCAGGGCACAGTCTTATGGGGAAACTGTACTCTCCCCACCAGGCAAAAGTAGTGAGTACAGCATGGCAGGTATAAGCAGAAATCTCCAATCTGGAGGAGAGAATGAGGACAATGGAACGTCTCAGTATAGCACAAATGGAAAGATTCTACCTCTAGAAAACTACCAAAAATCATGACTTGACAGAAATGGAAACTGACAGCAAGCTGGATCAATACTTCAGAAATTGCCTACATGAATCAGGGGAACTTGGTCATTAAACAGTTTCCACACTAAGTCTCAGTCAAAAAGTAAAGCACTATCACCATGCAATGCAAGTACAAGATCAACTCTGTCTGTCCAATACAATCACTGTAGTATGAAAGCAATCACAGCCAATACATAAATAGGTGGATACAACTGGGTTCCAATAAACCTTTATTTACAAAAACAGATTTGAGGCTGCAGTTTGCTGACCCTGTGGTCTACAGTATATAGTAAATATGGAAATGAGTATGTTACAACATGATGAATTCACCAAAAAGAGTTTCAGGTATGTACCAGGATGAGGTGAGGGTGGGAGGAGCAAGGGAGGGAGAACTGTAGCTGGGTTTTGAAGGGAAATTTCTGCTGCCTCATTCAGCAACAGCATGACCAAACTCTCTACTACTCTGGCTTTCAGAGGCTCCCAACATGATACCAATCAGAAAAGCAAAGGTGGCTTATGAGAGAGCCACAGAGTGCCCACATACTTCTGCTCCCCATAGCCAGGAGCCAACCCCTCTGTAAAGCTGGACTGGGCTCACCTGCTACACAGTCAGGTCATTCTACCTGCAGAGTCCAAGTGGGTGAGGTTTTTGCAAGAAAGGTACGTGATGTCCTTGAAGAATACAGCACATAGTTCTCCAAAACTAAACTGCTTGAAAACAAGGTTTGGAGGAACAACAAAGTTGTGGAAGTGGGGCTTCTGGTAACTCAGTGCTGGCTATGATGTCAACTACCACCAGAAGAGGAGCACACACAGTCCTGAGGAAACAGAACATTTAGGAAGCAAAAGATGTTAGAAAAACGGAAAAAGTCCTCCAAGTTTTTGACTCAGTGGGATATTTTCCCTCAGTGACACAAATTTTCATGGGATCCTATCCCTACCTGCATGAACACATAGTTGGCTCTCCCTGCCCCCAGCTCTCAGCCCGCAATCCCCCCTCTGCTAGAGCTTCAGTTCTTACACCAAACCATATCCTGTGTAGCACCTGCTCAGACAACTCCAAAGTCATCCCACTGCTGCAGAGTCAAGTCCCTATCACCTGATCCACCAAAAAAGCGAAACTCACTGCCATCGAGTCGATTCAACTCACAGCAACCCCTTCTTGAGTTTTCAAGGTGGTATCTCTACGGAAATAGATTAACCAGTCTTCATTCCAAGGAGTGTCTGGTGGGTTTGAACTGCCAGCCTTCTGGTTAGCAGTCAAATGCCTCAGGCACTACACCACCACCATCACCACCTCCTGCCAGTCTCATTTCACTGAACACTGGGTTTGTATCTTGCCTCTGCCCCACGCTGGCTATGACTTTGTGTCTGTTTACCTAGTGGACTAAATGAGGATAAACATAGTTTCACTCACCTTACAGGTCTGATGTAAAGAATAGTAAGAAAATGAAGACACCACAACCCAGTGCTCAGCACTTAGATGCTCAGCAAATGGCAACCATCACTGCTACTTGGCTCTCTTTCACCTCTCTGCTGCCTTTGCCCACTGTCTGTCTTACAAATAATACTACTGCTCACCTTTCCAGACTCATGAATGAATGACCCACCAATTTGCCCAACAAGGCTGTTCCCGCCCACGAGCCTATGCTTCTACCTCCCCTGTATAACAGGGACCTGCTCTCTGTATTGCTGCACCAGCTTAAGGACACGGTGCAGAGAGCAGCTCTCCCAAAACCTTGAAGACAAATTCAGACATTTAGGATCTGTTGTTGGACCCTTTAATAATTCTCAGGTTGCACTTTCATTCTCAGAAAACTTTCCTGAGAGAAACATTTCCCAGTGACTACATTTTAAACAACATAAAAGGTCCCAGTTTCAAGGTTTCCCACTTCAGAGCACCACACATGGGTCCTCGTTACAATCACACACTGGTATCTGTCAGAAGAGACTGCCTTATAGAGGTGGGTAATTTTTTTAGTAAGAAAAGGAATATACACTCAATAAAGAAAAATGTAGCCTAAAAAAATGTAGGAAATTATCACCTGAAAGCAATACATTGCTAGGTATTTCTTTCCCCAGCACACAAGCCACTTGAATTCTGAGTATGATCATACTGCAGTCCAATGGTCTGCCTTATGCTACTGACGGTCCTTTTGCTTCCTGTTTTAAGAATCACAAAACATACAAAGATCACGTAACACTTTAAGAAATTCTAATCATCTATTTGTTTTTAAAAATATATATGTAAAAAATTTTAAGGAACCCTTAGGAAGGGCAGGAGACAGGCCAAGTACAAGTACACAGAGGAAGATGTTCCAGCCAGCCGCAGCTGCTGCCAGACGGCAAAGCAACAATTCTGTTTACATCCAAAAGCCATTCCCGTAGGAATGATGTCACTTGTAGCAAGCTGGGATGTGGGCACAAGAGGAGAGAGTGAATCAGGCTGTCCTGCTTCAGGCAGGAAGTATCTTTCTTTAGCCGAGGAGAAAGCATTCCTTCCCACCTTTCCAAATCCTATGATCTCCCAGATTCACTGCTGAACACACACAGAAGGGCAAACAAAGGTTGGTTCTACCTCTATCAAATCATGGCCACCGCTGACTACAGCAACCCAAAGATCAGCCTCTCCAGGGCAAACACCATACAGAGGATTAGCTCTCTCCTCACATAGTTGTATTCCCCTCACAGATTGTCAGGAAGGAAGGAATCCAGAGCCCAAATTCCACCTTCTCCACTTCTTACTCTCATTTACAAAATAGGGAGGAACAGGATATTCATTTTACAAGGTTGCTGGAAGGATTAGAGATAATGGTCACAGAGTGTAATTTAACACCCCCAACGTAGTACTCTTTGGCACAGAGAAATAAGTCAACAAAGAGGTACAGTTGTTCCACCATCACCCTCCTCGTGGTTGCAGATGAACTCTCTCCTCCCAAGTTGGGCTTCAATCTACCCTTCTCAAGAGTTCTGACGCAAAAGGAGACAGAGATTCATTCTCCATATATGTAAGGAGAGTTCCATGTGTCAGGCAAGTTGTGACAAATGGCCAAACATCCCAGCTGGCCCTTTCTTCTGGGCCTCGTGATACTCTGCAACCACTTACAGCAAATGATGTAGCTCTAGACATTCTGATGCAGAAAGCCAACCATGACCACTCAAGTGGAAAAGCAGCAGAATGCTGAGCTGTACACTCTACACATACAGATGCGTACACATACGTGCGCATAAATATGGTTCTATTTGCGTGCATACATTACATACATATCACACCAATACTCTACAATTCAATTCATAAAAATACTTCAGAATACAGGAGGGTGGAGGGCTAATGACACATGGCAAAAAGGATCTCAGGCATTTATAGTTCAATCTTACAAAAACCCCTAAAATGAAAATAAATGACAAAGAATCCCAAAGATCTGGACAGCACGTTAACAGTTTGGCAGATGAAAAGCAGACAGGAGTGAGAAAAGATTCAGCAAAGTGAAGGACATTTCAGGCAGGAAAAAACTCCCATTCCCCCATACACACACAAAAAAACCCAAACTCGCTGCTACTGTGTCGGTTCCATCTCATAGTGACCCCTCCTTGGGTTCCGAGGCAATAGCTAATGAAGTAGACGGTCTAGTCTTCCTTCCGAGAAGTGGCCAGTGGGTTTGAACCGTCAGCCTTCTGATTAGCAGTCATATGCCTTAGGCACTACGCCACCAGAGCTCCTAAAACCAACTCACTGCCATCAAGTCAATTACGACTCTTAGCAACCCCCTTTGCTTCTGAGGCAGCAAATCTTTACGGAAGTAGATTGCCCAGTCTTCCTTCTGTGGAACAGCTGGTGGATCTGAACCGCCAACCCTCTGGTGAGCAGTCAAATGCCTTAGGCACTAGGCCACCAGAGCTCCTTTTTCATTCCCCCACAGAACACCAGAAATTTCAGGAGGCACTTGGAAGAACCTGTAAGACAAGAAGGAGGAGGAGGTATGGCATAAATACTGGAAGGACCCACTGAAAGGCTTCATGGGTAACAGCTAGAATCCCACAGCCACTGGCCTTCTCTCCCACTATGGATAAATCAAACATGACAAGTTCTAGATTTGGTAGCACCAGTGTCAAAGGGAGTGGGGGTGTGGAAAAGATCTAAAAAAGGAGGCTAAGTGAAAACCTGAATAGTAAATCATGGAGGACTCAGGTCCCCTCTTCCACTTGCCCCACAGAAGGGTGGCAGAGAAGCCTACTTAGTATCTTCCCCTTTCATCCCCCAAGCAAGGATTCTTCTCTGGAAAGACTGGCCCAGCAGAAGGAAATCTATAGACAGTGACAAAAACAAACCAAAAAATGGCCAGCCTACCATCCTTCCAACCATCCTACAGTGCAGAACTCCTATGGACCCATCAACCTACCCAATTCTTAATCAGCTTTGCATGTCCACTCATAAACATAACCACCAGGATCACAGACATTTGAGAAACCTCCAGCTAAAAGACAGAGACCAAATAAAAGCACAAGCAAAGAATCTGGAGAAAACTGAGAATGCTGAAAAGCAATGATAAAAATATGGAACATAAAATACCTTTGAAAAATTAAGAAGCTACTGCTCCCATTTTTTTTCCCTTAAGGGAACAATCAAAAAAGAAGAAAAACATGATAGCTAAAACTCCATAGCCCCAAGTGAATCAAGAGAAAAACATCAGCCAAATCTCAACTGAGGGACATTCCACAAAATGCCTGACTACTAGTGATTACAACCATCAAGGTCATCAAAAACCAGTCTGAGAAACTATCACATCTAGAGGAGCCTAAGGAAACATGGCAACTAAACATAACATGGTATCCCAGATAGGATCTGGGGCAGGAAAAGGACATGAGGTAAAAACTAAGGAAATCTGAACAGTGTTGTTCCTGTTAAGATATCCACTGAAGACTTTAGTTAATAATAATGTATACAAAAAACATATATCATATTAATGTAAGATGTTAATCAGGGGAAACTGGAAACAGAGGATAAGGGAAAGACAATTTTTCTGTAAATCTAAAATTATTCTAAAATGAAATTTACTTAAAAATTCCCAAAAGAAAAGGCAAAAGATAAAGTGAATGCTAGCCCTTTTCCCAAATGAAAATTAAAGAACTAATTCAGAAGTCCAAACCTAACTAGGAGTCCCAGAAACACAGAACAGAAGAAAGGAAAATAAAAAAATACAAGAAAAATCTCCAGAATTCAAATACCCAAGACGGCAAGGGCCCACCAAAGTGCTAAGAACAATGGATTAAAAAAAGAACATAAGGCACAACACGAACATTATAGACAAAGCCAAGAATGCTTCTGAAAAGAAAACAATGAAAGAAAGAGCCCCACGGAGGAACAATCAGAGTGACAATGAGTATGAGCCCCCATAACAACAATGATGAGCATCTTGCCAGCACCATGCTCCTCCCTGGGAAATGAAGTTTCACTTCAGAATCCAATACTCACCTGAGTGTGAGGATAGAGAAGTCTTTTCAGACATACAAGGACTCAAAACATTTACCTTCTCAGAAAGTTACCAGGGAATGTGCTCTAATAAAACAAAGAAGTAAATCAATAGAGAGACAAATGTCAGGGGGGCCATTCCTGGCTGCTAACCCAGCAACTTCCTCCTTCCTAACAAGCCATCTTGTCCTTTACTGGTTGGGTACCACTGAGCCTGAGAAAAGCTGACCCATACACACCCAGCTCTAGGGTGGACCTGCACAGTCTAAGAGAAACCCACTCTCCTTGCTAGGGATTGATTTAGAAGGATCTACGACCCATCCAGATACCTGGATTTTTAGTGACAGCGACTGGGCAAGCAATCCCCAAACTGTTCTCTTCTGGACTTACATTTACTTGAGCCAATAAATGTCTTTATTGCTTAAGACCATTTAAGTAAGGGTTTCTGCTTGATGCCCAAATCAACCAACTGATACACACAGGATCTAGGAAGTCAGGGATCTAACACAGTAGCAGGGCAAAGACAAGTTCCAGAAGGACAACCAAAGGAAGCCCAAGATGGCAGCTATGCCACAAACAAGAAAGCAGTCAGTCTTGATAACAGCAAGGCAGAGGGCTCCAGGGGAGGAAACAGACCTGATGATCTGGGCATTAGCATTTAGTGCAATTCACTAGAGCACTTGTGAAAAGTGAGAGTGAAGTTTTAACAATTTATCAATCTTTATTTTGGTTAGAGCTTTTTTGGGTCCTGTTTAAGGAATTTTTACATTCTCCAAGACTGCAAAGATACTGTTTCTTTCTAGAAGTTTTATCTTTTATATTTAGATCTATACTTCTCTAAAACTGATTTCTGGGTATGATTTGAGATTGGAGATACATTTTTTTTTTCCCCATATGGAAAATCCAATTTTTTCCCAGCATAATTTTTGAAAAGGCCATCTATTCCATTTGTCATATGGTGCATCTGTCATATGGTACCTTTGCCATGAATCATGTTTCTCTTATCTGTTTCGAGATCTGTTTTATTCCATCAGCTTATATGTCTATTCTTTTGCCAACATCATACTGCCTTAATTACTGTGATCTATTTTATAAAGTATTTGTACGTAGTGGGTTAAATCCTTCAGCTTTGTTCTTTGAAGCTTTGTTCTTTGAGAATGCTTTCAATTATGGCTTCATTTATATATAAAAAGACAGGAAATGACAAATGTATAGAGAACAAAATTAATCAGTGGTTACCAGGGGTGGGAGGGAGAGGGGAAAGGGGTTTTAAAGGTAATGGAAAAATCACCTTGATTATGGGTAGGGTTGCACAGCCAATTATTCTAACTGATGTCAATAAGCCGTATACCTGTAAAAAGCTGAATTGGCAAAAGTTGTGTGATAGGTATATTTACAATGACAAAAGAAGGAAAGTGTAGCGACTAGGATTGATTATATACAATCCTATCATAAGATCTGGTTCCTTGGTTTGGAAGTATAGGGTTCCTGGTTTCATGGAACACCCCAGGTAAATGGCCTAATAACGTGTTTGTTGTTATGTGCCACCAAGTCGGACTCGACTCATAGTGACCCCTCCTTGAGTTTCCAAGGCGGCATCACTGCAGAAGTAGATTGTCCAACCTACCTTCCAAGGAGTGGCTGATGGGTTTGAACCGCCAGCGTTCTGGTTAGCAGTCAAGTGTGTAGTGCCTCTGTTTTATCATCTAGTCAGCTGCGTAGTGCATGGGATTTTAAAAGCTTGTAAGTGGCCATCAAAGGCACAATAACTGGTTATCTACTCACCAGAGCAAGAAGAGTGAGGAATGGGAGGAGGATATGGAATGTGGGGCTAATTGCCTCCATGAACAACTGCCTCCTTTACCATGAGACCAGAAGAACTGGATGGTGCCTAGCTGCCATTAATGAACATTTTGATCAAATTCCATAGAATCCCAACCAAAAGAAGGAAAATGAAGAACAGAATTCCAAATCCTCATGGCCCTAGACTTTCTGGAGCCATGGAGGGTGGAAGAATCCCCAAAACTATTGCCCCAAGACATGGTCACAGGGGACATCAAGCTCAATTGGCATAACACAGTACATAAAAACACTGTTCCACATCCTACATCTTAGCCAGTAAGCTGACTGGGATCTTAAGCAGCCATCTAGATGTAACAATATGTCTCTTCTCATCCAGAGCAAAGAAGAATGAAGAAAACCAAAGATTCATGGAAACAGTCCAACGGACTGGTACACCATGAGATCTTCAGCCTATACGACCATGAGACCAGAAGAAGTAGATGATGCATGGCTACCAATGTCAATCTTTCGGAGGGGGATCTATGTAGGAGATTCTGGATAGAGTGGGAGAACAATATGGAACAAAACTCAAAATCATTAAAAAAAAAAAAAAAGATCAGGTTTGCTTGCCTGGTGGAACCCCTGAGACTACGACCCCTAGCTGCCCTTCAGGTGTGGAACTGAACTCACTCCTGTGGCTTCCAGCCAAACAAAAGACAGGCATATGAGATGAACATTTACACTAGGTACATATACTCCCTGGAGAGATCAATCATGGGAGAATAGAAGGGCTATGTATGTACAAGGAGACAGCTCAGGGGGCAGGAGTGTATGGGAGGGAAGGACACAAGGAACAGGTAACCACGGAGAGGAAGTGGGAAGAGAGCTACTGCACTGTGGGAAATTCCAGTCAATGTCACGAGACAAAGTATATGTGAACTGCTGTATAGAAAGTGAATTTGCTCTGTAAACTTTCACCCAAATCACAATAAAAATAAGATAAAATAAAAAACTATTGCCCCGAGATAATCTTATAATCTTTAAACCTTAAAATAAATAAATAAATAAATAAATATATATATATATATATATATATATATATATATAAAATCTCAAAGTCTTTTTAAAATCAAACAGTAATTTAGCTTACCTAGTGAAAAAGTTCTGCCTGGAGCATTATGCTCTTTAAGAACTATCTAGATGGAATCAAAACTTAAAAAGATTAGGTAAGAACTTTAAGGAAGCAATAAATTTATGTTAATGGGGGGAGAACAACTCTGAAAAGGAGGTGAAAATAGTTACATAACTGGAAAAATGTCACCAATGTCACGGAATTGTGTATGTAGAACTGCTGAACTGGTGTAGGTTTTGCAGTGTATATTCTCAACAGCAAAATAAATAAAATTTAAGGAAAAAATGCTTTGATTATTCTGGGCCCTTTGTCATTTTCATATAAATTTCAGAACCAATTTGTTAGTTTTCAAAACAAAAACTATCAACAAAAGAAAACCTGCTAGAATTTACATTAGAATTAAATGGAATTCGGAGATCAATATGCAAAGAATTAATATCTTCACAACATCAAGTATCCGTGACAACTCATGCATACCTGGTATGAGCGTCAACTGGTACAATCCCTTTGGAAAATTGGCAGCCATCTACTAACCCTGAGCGTACGCCTACCCTATGATCCAGCAGTCCCACTCCTAGGTATATGCAACACACATGCATCAAAAGATACGTACAAAAATCTTAACAGCACCATTCCTAATAGCCCAAAACAGAAATAAACTGAAAAGGCCATCACTAGGATTGAGTGGTAACACTGGAATACTTACACAACAATAAGAATGCATAAAAACTCACATACAATTACATGAATGAAACTCACAAATACATGTTGAATGAAAGAAGCCTGTTACAAGAGTATGAAACAAAAACAAAGAGAGTCATTTTATAAGGGCCAGCAGGGCAATAAAAATATAAATGCCTTGAATCTATATATGCAGAGTAATATTAAAAAAAAAAAATTTAATTGCCACAAACACTGGGAAAAACACAAAGATAGAAACATCTTGGTAGAAGACAATAAATGATGATCCAATTAAGGTAAATCAGCAAACATATTCAAGAAATGACTACATTATTAACTTTAAGGAAAACCCCAATTTCTAAAAAACAAAAACTCTCTGACCACAATGCAATAAAACTAGACACACTGAAAGTAGAAAAACAACCCTACCAGGTTTAAAACTCACAAAAACAAATTCTGATAGAAACCACAGCTGCATTATGTTACTGAGAAGAACAACTCAAAAAGGTGAGAATGGTTGCGTAATTTGAAGAATGTAATCAATGTCACAGAATTGTACATGTTGAAAGTGTATGTTTTGTGTATATTCTCAATAAAAACAAATCAAAAAAAGCACAGCCGTAGAGCATCTAAAAATAGTACAAACGAAGAAAACAGTACATCATAACTTAGAAAACAAAGATAAATTTATATACAGAGGAAATAACCTAAAAAACATATTCCTAACAGAAGAATGAAAATAAATTAAGTATTCAATTTAAGAAGTGAGAAAAAAAAATCAAATGCAAAGGAAAGCGAAATAAACACATGGAGGGAGGGCTAAAAGTAACTTAATGAATTCAACAGGGGAAAGCATTTTGATACAACTGAATTAAAAAGTAAGCGTTCATGAAGTCAGGAGAAAAGATAAACCAAGGAGAGAAAGGTACTAGCGCTCTCATTTTATATACAAGGAACCAAGGCTTAGCGAGATTAAGCAACTGACCGCAGATCACAGAATTAGGGAGTCAGAGAGCCTGAACTGGAACCCAGGTCAGCCTAACATCCAAGTCTGCTCTTACTCATGTTAAACAAAATGATGCACACAAAGTGATCGGCACAGCACCCGACACTAGGTGAACACTAGAAAAATAATCTCTGCTAATGTTATGAGGTCCACGCTATGGGCCTTAAGAATGACCACATGGCCACCAAGGGGTTTTGAGGCCCAGGACAAATGCCACAATATCTCCAGGCTCTGGTAGTATTAGTATTCCTGTACTCTATGGCAAAGTGTGGAAGCTCTGGTAGCATAGTGCCTAAGGCACTTGACTGCTAACCAGAAGGCTGGTGGTTCAAACCTACCAGCTACTCCTCAGAAGGAAGGTTGGGCAATATACTTCCGTAGTGATACCGCCTCAGAAACTCAAGGAGAGGTCACTATGAGTTGAGTCCGACTCGATGGCAAACAACATGGCAAAGTGTAAGCCTGGCCTGATGGTGGGATCCGAGCTGACATTACATCAAGTAAGGAACTCTCTTTATTCTGTGCTCTACACCAAGCTCCTTGTCCACAGCAATCTGTCTGGAACCCCTCTACCCCTACACCTCAAGTTGGCCACAGCACCTGCTGGATGGTCCCGGTGACTGCTGACACTGCTGCTGACCAACTCAAATTTTGTTATGCTCCTTTCTCCACGGGACATGGAGACTGACCCCACCGACCAAGTTCACAGGCAGACAGGCTTGGGCTGAAGCCTGCTGAGGACTCTGGCTAAAAATCTGCTTTGCAGTCCACAAAGAGCTACTGGTCTGTCTCATCTTTTGGATAGGAAGTTAATTTAGCAAGCAGGGGAAGCGGGAAGGGGGAACGGGAGAGGAACAATTTCAATACACAGTTGGGTAAAGACAGTGGTGCCATATACAGGCTTCCCTCTCCAAGGTCAAATTCTAACAAATATCTGGCAAAAAAGAAAAAAAGAATTACAGAAACTACACAACTCTTTTCCAATTTCTCCTTTTGGCCTCCAAATAATCATAAATTAGCAAGCAAGAAGTACTTTACAGATGCCACCTAAATCTATGTTTTTTGTTGTAAAATTTGACTTAGTAGAAAACAAACTGAAGAGGGCATTTATACTGGATTGTTCCTTTGAACCAGATCAACCACATGGTTTCTGAGGGCCATAGACACATAAACAGAGAGAGATGATTGAATCTGTGAAACATGGAGGCCAGCACCAGGAGTCAGGACACACGAGACAGGTCTGAAAACATTAAGAAGCCTGGCCAAAACTCTCACCTCACCAAATTTCAAGCTCGTGCCAAAAGCCAATGATGCACCAGCTGTCCAGCACAGCAATGCGACTCCCCACAGGCATGTCTGTTGTAAATTTATATGGGTTACCTTTGTAATTTACACATTACTAATACACATTCAGTATAACAAATTCAAACGATACCAAAATGTCTAAAACAAGTCAATCCTATCCAAATGGTAACTACTGTTAATAATCTGCTAAATATCCTCCACATCTTTCTTTTTTTTCCCTTTTTCTGTTCATATAAACCTAAAGCAGGCTTGGGTGGAACAAAAGGTTAAGCACTCTACTGGCCTGAAAGTTGGAGGTTCAAACCCAACCAGAGGCACCGCCTCGTAATCTGCTTCCAAATACTGCCTTGAAAACCCTATGGAATAGTTCTACTTTGCATATATGGGGTCACCATGAATCAGTAATGAGCTCAATGGCAACTAATAACAAACAATAGAAACTTATCAACACAATTACCACCATCAATTTTTCTTCTACAAATGTGAGAATCCATTCCCCTATGGTACGACTTAATTTCTTCTCTTAATACTATCTCTTTCCAAGAAAATACATACCAATCTACCACACATTTTTTTTAATGCCTACATAGTATTCCACTGTGTAGTTGCATCTTCTTTTATTTACCTGTTGGGCAGACATGTAAATTATTTCCAACTGTAAATGAGGGCAAATAATGCTACAACCAATGCTGTAGTACCTATGTCTTTCCACACTGGGACCACTGTTTCTGTACCACCTGACATTTCTATGAAGCACATTTTTCATTTGTGCCCAAGGAACTTTTCAGCAGAGTGAAAGTTGTCCATTTTTAAATTGGCTCTAAATGAAAAGCAAAGAAGGAAACAAGAAGGAGAACTGTAACCCTGTCCAGAGAAATCAGCGTGACCTCAGATCTTTAATTAGGTAAATTACATGTGGAGTCAGGTGGCTTCAGCAGCAAATGCCTAGATGGACATAGATCACAGCCCACTTAAAATGAAACTCATCTTACTCTTGGAACTGTCACCCTCCCACAGCTCATCCTTGAGGCAGAAAAGAAACAACAGTGGCTGTCTTCAGAAGCCCCAAAGGAGACTTCTTAGCAACAAATCATTCCAACCTAGATTTAACGCCTCCCTCAGAGGAAGAATTACTCCACCAGGCTTGCTGAATAATAATTATAGCTGCACACAGACTTCTCCTAACAACCCACTGAGGTAGTTATTCTTACTATCACCCTTTATTTACACATGAGGAAATCGAGGCCAAGGTCATATTTATGCTCTTTATCACTCTATCATATCATGGTCTATGAACTGAACTGCATGCCAAAATCTGGAAGGAGGGAATTAGGGTGTTTAGATAGGTCATCAGCACCCCAGCTCCTGCAAACCTACCTCCTATAGATGAAAATAAAGAAATCAAAGATACTTCGTGGGGGGTGTTGGGTTGAGTTGGTTTAACTGTTCTCTTAACAATGTACCAAGAATCACAGAAACAATTATAGTTGCTCAGCCACAAGTCAGAAAGGACCAGATCTGTAGAAACAGGGAGAAGCCAAAAATAAGGGTCAACTGTCTGCCAGAAACTTTTACAGATAAGCCAACTTGTGATTTCAGCCAGGGGGTGGGGGTGGGGTGGTGCATGTGCACGCAGTGGGGATGAGCACTATTAGAACTCCTTTCTCACAACTCCCTTCCCCTACCCATCCCCCCATGCACACTGAATTCCTAAAATTTTGTAAACAGACCACACTGTCCCTTACTCTAACAAATTCACATCATATGGCATGCTGGTCTGCCTTGCCCCTATTCCAAGCTCCCCATAATGTCAAGACCAAATTATATGCGTAGTGCCTAAGGCACTTGACTGCTAACCAGAAGGATGGCAGTTCAAATCCACCAGCCACTCCTTGGAAGGAAGGCTGGGCAATCTAATTCCATAGGGATACTGCCTCAGAAACCCAAGGAGGGGTCGCTATGAGTCAGGTCTGACTAGACGGCACATAACAACAACAACAATGTGCTCTGGTGGCGCAGTGCCTAAGGCATTTGCCTACTAACCAGAAGGCTAAGGTTCAAACCCACCAGCCACTCCTTGGAAGGAAGATTGGGCAATCTACTTCTGTAGTGATACCACCTCGGAAACCTGAAGAGGGGTCACTATGAGTTGGAATCAACTCTACAGCAGCGAGTTTGGTTTTTTGTTTAATGCGCTTTGAGATTATGGACCACCACACTCATCATTTAACCTATGCTTTGCCACTGCTTTACCAATACAATGTTATGAATCATCCAGGATGTACAGAGAACTACAATGGTTTTCCCACCACTACTAACCCACCCCTTAAGAGGATAGAAAAGGGCTAAAGTGATAATAATGCTGGGAGACCATATATGAAATGCTAAATTTTTCTTATCTTTATTCACATCAGGGTAGGCCCATAAACATTCACAGTTCAAATATTTTCATTAACTGAAAAGCAAAAATAT
The DNA here is from genome assembly GCF_000298275.1 of Orycteropus afer afer. NCBI lineage: Eukaryota > Metazoa > Chordata > Mammalia > Tubulidentata > Orycteropodidae > Orycteropus > Orycteropus afer. Next base: position 2,313,565 of record NW_006921710.1, read on the forward strand.
TTTCCAGACAGCACTCTGCTCTAGAAAGTAAAGTTTAAAAGAGGGATGGGGAGAAAGGAATGACTTTGTTGCTTCAGAAGTGTTTAAACTTTTTGTAACAAGCCTGCATTGTTACTGCTACAATGTTTATAAAGTCTCCAAGAACATGAGCACTAGAAGGCTGGCGGTTCAAACCCACCAGCCACTGCTCAGAAGGAAGGTTGGGCAATCTACTTCCGTGGTAATACTGCCTCGGAAACCCAAGTCAGATCCGACTCAACGGCACATAACAACAGGGAATAAATACCTTATGCTGTTCCTGAGATGAATAGGTATCCTGCTGTGCTGAATGCAACACAGGAATTATGTCTATCTCCACAGCAATACTATGAGAAAGGTCCCAACCCCACCTGACCGGTAAGAAGTGAGGCCTGTAAAAGGGACTTGCTCGAGGTCCTACAAGGGTAAGTGGTAGAACTCAATACTCACTTCTGCCTGATGCCAAATCAGGGCTGCAACTGATAAACTGCAGTTTCCCTGGCCGGCAGAACCCAAGAACTTCCTCAACATAACCACCTCCATTCTTTCCAAAACATTTACCTAAAACTCTCCAAGAACTGAACAGCCTCCACCCAGGGTGGCAGCCAGTAATCAAATGCCCCTGTTAAATGGAAAAGATCTCTACAGCGATGTCTACTTTTTGGAGAGAGAGGGGGCAGCTGAGAGAGGTCCAAGGCACCTACCCCACAGGAAAGCCTTTGTTGGTTATAGTGTCCTTTGTGAGCTCCTGGAGGTGAAAGCAGGGGCTATTTGGGTCAATCTTCATCAAGTAGCACAGGGCTTAGCACACAATTAGAAACCCCAACATTTAGTAAACAAATGAGCCCCAAGTGTATAAGCCTGCCTATTCCAAACCTCCAGGCCCTCTGCTAATGCTGAATACAGGAACCACTAATAGCTGTTTATTGAGAGCCTGCTTGCCTTGTTCCAGGTATCTTATAAACACTGCACATACATGAACCGCTGGTTCATCCCACCAGTTCTGTGGGATAGGTTTTACTAGCCACCTTTTGCAGATGGAAAAAAAAAGAGAGAGAGACACTTAGAAAGATTAAACAATTGGCCCCAATTATCCAGCTCACAAGGTGGTGGAACCTGGATTTGAAGGCAGCTGACCCCAAAGGTAGGGCTTCCGTTATGGGGAGCTGCACTGTGTTGTCTTGTGTGCGCCAGAGAGTCAGTCACCATCACGAGAAAGAGGCAAGGTGCTCCCAACTCTCCCAAGGAATTTTCTCCAGAGTCATGCTAACAACCCACAAGGGCCAGAGCAGTGTAAATCCAAACAGCACCTCCTCTGGGCCCTTATCTTGCCAGAGCACAAACCTTTCCCCACCTGGCCTGATGAAATACCACCCCGGCATTTCCAAGTGCTTCATTTCTGCAGTCACTTCAAAGATGTCCACAAGACGTGATGTCCTGAAATAACTAGACAGTGAACGACAGAGCCCAGAAGTAGGAAAGGAGAGCCCAGGACAGTCATTATCAGGAGATGCAACAGAGCATTAGCCTCCGAATATATTCCACACCAACAATAAGAAACAGCAATAGCAACAACAACAAAAACAGGAGCTGTAAAATGGGTGCCTGAGCAATCCCCGGAGGGGCTGTGTGAAACTCCAAAGGGAGGAGTTATCTGAAGTTTCTCTGCAGACTCTAGTGTATAAAGACTAAAAGAAACGTCTGCCCCAAGTATCATCATTTTATTTAGCCCTGGATACTTTGTGCCTCTCTCTACAACCCCCTTCTGAGAATGTGTGTGTGTATGTATTAACCCCCACCAAAGGAATCACAAGAAGCTTTTCACAGTGCTTTCATTTCAGAGGGCCCAGGAAGGAGCCTTACACCTTAATACACAGCTTGAATTTTCTAACTACATGTACATAAATGCCTTAAAAAAAATAAATAAACTAGGAAAATCTGGGCCACAGGGTTATGAGCTATTTTTGGTTTCTTCTTTATACACTTGTGTATTAATATTGTTAGTAATATTTTAAAACAGTAAAACAACATAGTATTATTACATACTATTTTTGAAACAGTAAAAGAATGTGGTACATCTGAATATATTCATATGGAAAAATATCCATGAAAGGTTTGCTTGAAAAATGTAAATTGCAGTACATTTATGTATGATGCCATTTTTGTTTTAAAAAACCTACCTAGCCATGACCATGAGAATAGAAAAGAACAGAAGAACTAGATGGTGCCCAGCTACCACTGTTAATTGCTCTGAAAGGGACCACAATAGGTGGTCCTGGACAGTATGGAGGAAAACCTGGAACAAAACTCAAAATAATAAAGACTGAGCTTACTGGTCTGATAGAGGTTTGTGGTACCCTGGAGACTATTAACTCTTTTATATACCCTTTAAGCCTGGAACCAATGATACTCCAGGGACTCAACTTTCAGCCAAATAACAGGTCTACAGAGGTGAAAAATAGCACCAGGGAGGTCCACACTCCTTAGAACACAATCAACTGTAAGGATCAAAGGGGCAGCATTTGTCCAGGAATAAAACTCAGAAGGCAGGGACAGGAAAGAAGGACAACAGAAACAGTAAACAAACGGTAAACACAGGGAGTGAGTGGGAAGAGTGCTTTTACATTATGAGGACTGCAATCAATGTCACAAAACATGGATGAATTACTGAATGGAAAAATCAATTTTCTGTAAATTTCATCCAAATCACAATAAAAAACTATTAAAAACAAACAAAAAACCTACCTAGGACCATATTTATATGTACAAAGAAAGTTCAGAAGGACATATCAAATTGTCAACAGTGGTTACAAGTTGGGGGAAGAGAGCTTTCATGTTTCTTTGTACATATGTATTGTTTTAATATAATGAATATTACACTACTTTTGTAATTAATATTTTATCAGGGATTTAAAAAAAAAAAAATTCCACTCTTCTAAACTATTTCTGAACACTCAGCCCATTCAGTCTCACTGACAGGTCAGCCAGGCAAAAGTGACGGTACCCCTCCTAGGCAGGCCTATTTTCTGTACTGGCCTGGAACAGAGCAGTTCTTTAAGCTCTGAGCTGTATGTAAACAACACCTGCCAAAAATGGCTCTAGAAAATACAAAGGGCCCATGGAAAGTGTGCTGGAGATGACCTCCTTTTTCCAGTTGGGCCCGCATCAGTCCATCCCATCATTCTACACAAAAAGATGATTCCGAAGCATGTTGGAAGAGTCTATTTGGGATTTGCAGAGCCAAAGTCACTATCTGACCCAGTCTCAGTTGGCCATTGGCCACGCTTAAGTACTTGCATAATGTTCCCATTCAAAGAGCTTCATCGCTCTGGAAAGCAAGCTGAGCCACAAGCTCTCTTCTGGGGCCATACATTTCCGATTCCAACTTAGAAATACAGTTTTTATATTCCAAGGCATGTATCATTTTCAAGAGATGATTATTTCAAGTCTGCTATTTTCCACAACACCTTTCCTGACCACCCCAAACCCAGGCTGAGTTAGGCTTGACTCCTCCTCAGTGGGCTCTTATGAAACCCTCTTACATAACTCTATTGACTCATCCTATACATGTGCTAGACACAGAGGACACAGTTATGAAGGAAAGTGACAAAGAGTCTGCTTCATGGTACATGCACTCATTTTACTAGGGAGGGGGAATGAGTCAATAAATAAAAACAAAACTATATTTACAAGTTATGAAAAGTACTATAAAAGCAACAGGGGTCTAGGAAAGAATGATGGGAGAAATGATGAGAAAATTAAGTTGAGAGGTTCACAGAGGCCTTATTAAGGAAGTAATTGTTATTTTCCACACTGTACGGTGAGTTCTTGAGGAAAGTGAGCAGGACGTCCACATCTCCATGTCCCAGAACAATGAATGTTTAAGTCAATAAATAATAAGGATTTAAAATAGGACTGAGATATCCAGAACTTGGTGGCTCATGAAAGAAGCTGCCTTAGGCCCAGGCTCAAGGCTGGAGAGGTAGGTGACAAGGACTGATGGAGAAAACAAAATGAAGAAAAAGCCTGCACACCCTCTGATCCAGAAATTCCACTTATGGGAAACAATCAGCAATGTGGACCAAGATTTCTGTGTAAGGATGTTCCCTGAAGTTTTGTTTACATGAGGAACAAATGGAAAATCTAAATGTCTAATAACAGAGGAAAAATAAATTAAGATATAGCCATAGAACAGTAACCATGCAATTTTAAAAATCATGTTTTCAACAGACTATGGAAATACACTAGAACTTAAAGAGTAAAAGGCAAACTATGAATTATGCATACAGTATTCCCTCAGTTTTGGAAACATATAAATAAACATACACACACACACGTGCACACGCATGTGCACACACACACACAAACCCAGAGGATAGAAATAACCAGAATGGTACTGTAGTGATCTTTGGGTAGCGAGATTACAATTGAGGTACATTTTTAATCGGTCTTTATTCTTTTCAGTACTTTCCAACTTTTTTTTCTTTTCAGTGAAAACATAATTGCTATGACTGGGAAAAAATATATAGGGTCTTACACAGTGCCTCACAAATAGTGGGTGCTCAAGAAGTGTTATGGATTGAATTATACCCCCAAAAAATATGTATTGTAAATCCTTACCTCTATGCCTGTGGTTAAGGAGCTCTGGTAGTGCAGTACCTAAGGCATCTGACTGCTAACCAGAAGGCTGGAGGTTCAAAGGATCAAAGGAAGGAACTTGGGGCAATCTACTTGTGTAAAGATGTACCACCTTGGAAATCCAACTGGGAGGGAAGGGTTTCCCCATGTCAGTGGTGGCATATTGTTTAAGGCACTTGACTGCTAATCAGAAGGCTGATGGTTCAAACCCACCAGCCACTCCTCCGAAGGAAGATTGTGCAATCTAATTCAGTAGAGATACTGCCTCGGAAATCTAAGGAGGGGTCCCTACAAGTCAGGAACAATGCGATGGCAGCGAGTTTGCTTTTTTGTTTGTTCAAGCCAGTGGTTATAACCACATCGGGAATGGGATGTCTGTTATGTTAATAAGTCTGGATTAGTGTAGAGCGTGTTTTGAGTCAACCTCTTTTGAGATATAAAAGAGATTGAAAAAACAATCTAGAGAAGCATAAATAGAAGAGAGATGCCAACCCACAAGAAGATCGACCAGGAGCAAAAGCTCAGAAGAGACACATATCTTCCTCCAGAGCCAAGAGAGCCTTCCCCTAAAGCCAACACCCTGAATTCACATGACAACAACAACAACAGCAGCCTCCTAAACTGTGAGAAAATACATTTCCATTTGTTAAAGCTTTCCACTGTGGTTTGTTTTAGTAGCACTAGATAACTAAGAATTTGGTACTGGAAGAGTGGGATGCTGCCCTAACAAAAACCTAGAATGTGGAAGTTTGGGAACTGGGTAATGAATGGAGGCTAGAAGAATTTAAAGTGCCTGACAGTAAAAGCTGAGACTGTCTTGAAAAAACTGTTGGTAGAATTACAGACTTCTGGTGAGGGCTCAGAAGGAAGTGAGGAGAGCAGAGAGAGTATCATAGAAAACACATGAACACATAGGCGCTAGCCAACAGAATGTTGCTAGAAATGAGGATGTTAAGTGTGCTTCTGGTGAGACTTAAAGAAAATGATGAACATGTGATTAAACAATGGAGAAAGGGCAACGCTTTTTATGCAGTGCCAAAGAACTTGTCTGAATTGTGTTCAAACATGTGCTGGAAGGTACAACTTCTAAGTGATGAACTTGGACATTTGGCTGAGGAGATTTCTAAGCAAGATCTTCAAGGAGCTATGTAAAAAGATCTTCAAGAGGCTTACAGTAAAATGCAAGAGGAAAGAGAAGGACTTAAAAATGAACTGTGCAAAATGAAAGCAAAACATTAAGATCTGAAAAATTCTGCTGTCAACTAAGGACACACGTCCTAGAATGTTCACCAAGGACATGACTAAACAATCTTTTGTTAGGGGTTAAACCTGTGACTGATGGATCTAACCAATTACCAAAGCAGAAAACTCATCAACTTAGACTGAAGGAGACAGAGAAAGAAGAACAGAACAGTGTCCACCTCTTAGAATTCCACAGACAGAAAACAGGCCAAAGGAACTATATCTGTTGTCCTCCAAGAAAATAAGATCATCCCTAGAGCAGCTCACAGACCAGCAGAACTGTTGGAGAAGCACAGGAAGCAGAGCCTCGTCAATTTCAAAGAGTGGGGCCACAGCCTCCTAGGTTTCAAAGACTCGGATCTTCACCAGCTCCAGAGTGTAGGCTGCCAGGGGGATGGAGCCACTGCCAAAGCTGATGGGGCAAGGCTGCCATGCAAGAGGGGCAGAGGAACAGGCCCTGGGGGTGGGGGTGTAATCACTGAGATGGACTGTAGAACAGTGACGCCTGAAGTAGAGGAAAGAGAGTTTTATCCCAGTGGGCCTGGAAGATGGGGCTGAAGCCCAGAGCCAGGAGCCTTCCCCCAGAATCCAGTGGGAATGGCCAACATCGAAAGTCTAGAGAATGGAGCCACTGCCCACATGATCTCAGAGAACAAGGTATTACTTTCAAGCCTTGTAATTTGTTCTCCTGGGTTCCGGACTTGCTTGGCGCCCCTTATTCCCTTCTTTCCCTCCAATTTCACCCACTTATAATAGAAATGTCTACTTCGTGCTTGTTCCACCACAGAATTTTGGAAACAGATCAGTTGTAGTCTAGATTTCACAGGTCCACAGACGAAGAGGAATTTTGACCCAGGATGGAATACACTTAAAGTCTCACCCACATTTGATTTAGATGCTCCAGAAAATGGATGGAGAGTTGATTGAAGACTTTTGGGATGATGTGATGGGGTTAGTGTTTTGCATGTGGATAGGACATGAATTTGGGTAGGCCAAAGAGAAGAATGTTATGGATTGAATTAGATCCCCAAAAAATATGTGTTATAAATCCTAACCTGTATCCCTGTGGTAGGAGTTGTATAGCACTGTGGTTAAGGCCTTTGGCTGCTAACCAAAGAGCTGGCGGTTCAAACCTTCCAGCCACTCTTCAGGAGAAAGATGAGGCAATCTGCTTCCATAAAGATTTACAGCCTTAAAAATCCTATGGGGAGTTCTCTCCCATAGGGTTACTATAAGTCGAAACAGACTCTCATAGCAGTGGGTTTGGTTTTTTTGGTTTATGCCTGTGGTTATAATCCCATTTGGAAATGGGTTACCTTTGTTATCTTAATAAAATAAGATTAGTATAAAAATGGCAAAGTGAGATGCCAAGCCACATGAAGACTACCCAGGAACAGAATCTCAGAAGGGACAAGGACCATCCCCAAGAACTGACAGAGAATGCCTTCCCCTAGAGCCAGCATCCTGAATTCAGCCTCCTAAACTGAAAAATAAATGTATTTGTTAAAGCCATCCACTTGTGGTATTTCTATTACAGCAGGATTAGGTAATTGAGACAAAGAGTATCTGTAGACTGATGGGTGAGTTTAAAAAGCAATACTGATTCTGTAACAACTTGGAGAGGAAAAGATTGATAGTTCTTCTGAGCAAAATGGAAGAAACGATACAGATTGGTTAAAAGAAACCAGCTACAGATAGAGGAACAGAAGTAGTAACAGAAAATATAAAAGACCACCAGCAACCTAAGAGAGACTTCATTTTACACACAGCCACTTCCTGCTACATACACAACACTGCCAGCATTTTACAGGCCCTCCTCTCAGGTGAGAGATGCTTGACAGGTCACATGGAAAATCAACAAGTACAGCTAAGAACAAAGCTCAACCACAATCTGGCTCAAGTCACTAAAGCAAGTCTTCTCCTAGTGAAGATATTTCCTCTGTGCTCCCCGAAAATATAAACAGTGATGTCACTCACAACTACAGCCCAGGTCTGAGCTCCCAGAGGTGAGGTGGCCCAACCTAAATTGCACCTATTAAACCTAAAAGCTTGTCACAATTTTCTTCCATGAGAACAGCTCATCATCGTTTCGTATTCTAGCTCCAACACCACAAGCAATTTCTTTGTTCAGGCAATAGACCTAAAGTTCCTGAAGACTGTACAAATCCCAAAAAGAATAAGAAGGAAATCAAAAGAACACAGTCGAGTTACCCTGACTTTCTACATGAAATTTATTTAAGAAACCAAAAACACAAAATTCAGAGTGTAACACCCAACAGATTCTATTTTTCAGGGAAGTGCACTGTCTTAAAATCTAGTATAGACAAACCCGATTTACTACCTGCTTGTTCTTAACAAGGGACAGCAGAGACTCTTCATTATATAATTTAGAAATACATGCCCTGGCCCACCTAGCCTATTCTAGTTCCAAACAGAAACCAACACAGAAATGATCAATCTTAAAAAGTAGAATAATGAGATACATAACCAGCATACAGCCATAAGCAACATGAGTCAGTACTTTGTACAGAAGAGAAAAAAAGCCCTTAAAAATACAATAAAATCATCTTTCAGGAAAAAAAAGAACTGAAATTTACAGGGAGGAGGAGACAGCGAAGAGGCCAATCAAAAGAGTACAAAAAAAAAAAACCTCTGCGGAGCCCAAGGCAACTAGTCCCATGCTAGAACTAGTTCTGACTTGTCCTACTTGAAACTCTGCTCTCCCAAGGTTTCAGGCTCTTCCTTCCACAGGCTTGCCCATTTAGGCCCTATGGAGATTGAAGATGACAGGCCCACTCAATGGGGACGCCCCTGGCAATCGGCATTAGGGAGCCTATGGCTAAGAAGAATTCTCAAGTAATCAAGAAGTTTAGTGGGAAGAGCAACTGATTCAGTCTCTTTCCTAACCAACCAGCTAAAAACAGTAAAGAGCCAGACAGAGTCAGGAAGCAGTCACATGGCATGGCTTAGTCTAGAGGCTGGAAACAAGGAAAAATGAAAGGATGACAAGACCCTGCTCAGTCAGCCCCACAGCCAGAAGGCCTGAAGAAGGTTTAAAAAAGACTCAAAGAAAAGGTGGTTGTGAGAATGCCAAAATGACTCTAAGCAAATTCTCCACTAGACTGCAGAACCACCATGTCCAAACAGAGTGTCTCTGAAGGACAGTGCCTAAGGCATTTGACTGCTAACCAGAAGGCCAGTGGTTCAAACCCACCAGCCACTCCTTGGAAGGAAGACTGGGCAATCTACTTCTATAGAGCTACCACCTTGGAAACCCAAGGAGGGATTGCTATGAGTCAAATCGACTTGAGGGCAGTGAGTTTGGTTTGTATGGGTTTGACCATAAGGCAACCTGCGTCTCAGGCCTCAGAACTTGGCTCTTCCCATGGTCTCTGATAAACAGTAACCATCACCGGGTTTGGCTGAGCTCGCAGACTCCTCTAAACCTTTCTGGTACTTCCAGGCAATTGAGTGGTACTCATGGTATCAAAAGGGAGATATATCATACAGTTTAAAACCCAGATAAGCAGGAGTTCTCCAACCCTGAATTAGGAGAAATGAACCAGAAAAACAGGTAACCAACAAAAACAACAAGCATTTTCATCACCTTCCCATGGACGGAAGCACTTTCCAACCAATCTTATGTAAGGCTCCCAAGAGCTTCAATGGATACCCAAGGCAGACATAATTATTTCCATTTACAGATGTATAAACTGAGGTGCAGACTTGCATAAACAAACCAATGAGGACTAGAACCCAGGTCATTCTGATACACACTTGCCTAAATAAGCAGAGGTTTCCCAAGTGAGTGCTCAATCCCAAAGGAAACCAGTCATGCTCAAAAGGCAGGTGTAGCCCTGCTAAACTCCATGTGCCGGAGTAGAGGCTGAAGGGCTATGGACTCCATCCCAGGTTCAAAGAGTGATCTATTACCACATCTCCCAGATGTGTGTGTTCCAAATTCTACTCCTTCCTATCCTTGTGTCCCCACAGGGGCCCAATACTGGAAAAATGCTTAATAATGCTTTGTGCCTTGAATTCCTTTTCCCCTTGCCCAGGCCTTAGGACAGTACCTGTAGCATCCACTGGCATAGCTCAACTATATGGATGGCACAAGTGGCTTTTGTCTCAGGACCTGATGGTCCTGAGCTATAAAAGGAACTGAGCACCAACTGCAAGCCAAGCACTCTGCTAGGCTCTTTACCATTTTCTCAAGCCTGCAAAGTGGAGGGTGACAGTTCCTATTCCTGCCAATAAACACTTGAAGTGGACTGGTATAGAGGTACAGAAGTAGGATTTGCACCCCAAAGCCTGGGCCTCTCTGACCCCATATTACAAACCACCACGCTCAGTCAGACATGGCTAAACGGTTGCCAATTATTCTAAGACTTAAGATGCTTGGTTACAAACACCAAACTGGATGATAATATACTGAGCTACATAAAATGCACACACAGCCTTGAAGGGAGGAAAAAAAAAAAAAAAATCTTAGGGAAAGTTTGGCAATTCTGTAAACCAAAGGGTTTTAAAGGTTTCTCCCAGATAGCTCTTTAGCAAACAGCAACTACTACTCAGCCCCCCTTTGCCTGCTTCCTTCAAGCTCACACTTCCCTTGAAAAACACCCTTTTCTTGCCTAAAAGTGGGCTCGGACCTCCCACGTTATTGAAAACAATACATAAATAAAACACAATGCATCTTCTAGTTTTATGTAGGCAAATTCACTGCTCAGAGGCACACAATTTCAAGAGTGCAGTGTTTCCTACTTGGGGGGAGGGGAAAGAAAAAAAACCATCTGGCAGACTGAGTAGCGACATCCTGTTTATTATTAAACCTTTTTAGCAACAGAGTATTAAGCATTTTGAAAATAACCTTTTCTTCCACACTCAAATTGCAAGTCTGTCTTGCGCGGCTATTAACCTCGCCAAACCCTTGCACACGGGCCAACAATCCCTCACCACCAAGTTCAGGGACACTCGGGGGAATCCTGCCGCCAGCTCCGCGCTCAGAAAGTGTTTTCAGACTGCCATCCCCAGCCCTCTGGGCCTAGCGTGAACCGCGACCACAGAATTCCACCTCGGGATGGTTTTTAAAAGTAAGCAAGCCTGGGGGGAGGGGAACGAAAAACCGTTCCAGATTATTTCCAGAGCACAGAGGCACCTCGGTCTCCGGAATCTGGGGGCGGAGAGACGGAATCCAGGACTCTAAGGGGCCCACTGCCACCACCAGTCTTTTACACAAGAGGGGACAACCCAGCCGCGATATGCGCACCAAGTAGGCGACCGGCCCACACCCCCGGGCTTCGCGTCTCGCGCAGGCCGAGACGCGGCCTCCGGGAGCGCGGGGGCGGCCAGCGGGGCCCGACGCTAGGAGCTCGGCCGCCGGCTCCCTCAGCTTGCCCGCCCAAGCCCGGAGGCCGCGCGGCGCCACCACAACAATGGCGAGAGGGCCCGGCCGGGCAGCGTCGCCGCCGCCCCTCAGGTCGGCCCGGCGAGGCCGCGGTCCTGCACCTCAACGCCTCGGCCCGGCTAAGAAGTGGTACTGGCAGCGGGGACCCGGGAGCAAACCCGGTCGCGTTCGCGGAAAAAGGTCGGGCCCGGCCGCAGGGTCGCCGCTGTCAGCGGACGCGGGAGACAAAGCCCCGGCCCGGCCGCGCCGCCTCCGCGCCTCCATCTTAGTGCCGCCGCCCCACCGCCACCCCCGGCCAGGCCCCGCGCCGCCCCGCG
>NW_006921710.1:2325531-2331231 GCF_000298275.1 Orycteropus afer afer
CCGCCCGCCCCGCCCCACCCTGTCCCGCCCCCGCGGGGCTGAAGCGAGGAGGGGGCTTCTGGAGAGCTGGCTGATGAGAGAAGGGCGACTGGGAAGGAAAAGGGGGTTCTCGGGAGTGGCCCAAGGAGGGGGAGGAGGCTTGGGAGAGAAGAGGGAGGGTGTCTGGGAGAAGGGGGGCTGGAAAGAGGGGAAGGCCTGGGGGATGGAGCTGGGAGAAGGGGGACTGGGAGGGGGTCCGAGGGAGGGACCCCAGGAAAGAGAAGGGACCTATGGGAGGGAGCTGATAGAGAAGGGGGATGGGGTTCGGGAAAATGGGGGCTGGGAAGAGAAAGAGGAGAGGTACTGGAGATGGGCTGGGAAGAGGAGGGCGAGATGGCCCAGAAGAAGGGGGCTGGGACGGGTGGGGCCTGTAGAGATGGAGGGGGAGGGAGCTCGGCTCTCTGCCCCCTCCCCCTTCAGGACTGCAGCGCCTCCAGACAGACTGTGAGCCAGGATTTTGTTAAAATATGTATATCATATGTGCACGGGAAAGAAGCAGAAATAATACATTGTTAAATTAAAAAGCAAGGTTGTTACACAATGTAGATACTTTGTCACATTTTGTAAAATGGAAAAATAAAGGAACCCTCTTGAGAGTTTTTGTGTCTCTGTAAATGCAAAACAAAAGGTCTGAGAGAATGCACTAGTATCCGTTACCTGAACCTTTGCACAGATTGAGATGGGAAGGAGGATTCTCGCTTTTTAGGCTAGATACCTTGGCAATTAGAAAAACAGTTTGAAAAAGCAAAGAAAAAAAGTAGCTGGGGCCTGCGATCCAAATCAGCTCCCCCCACAACACTTGTTCTAATACACTTTGGGCTATGCCCTATGTTAGACCCTTGGCATTAGGTTTAGTCCTAACCCTGGGGTAGATAATTATCGTCCCAATTCACAGGTGAGAAAAAGGAGGGGCTGAGAGGTTAAGAAACATGTTCAAGGTCATGAAACTAGACAGTGACCCAGGAGGAAAGTTAACCTGTTTAACCTCAATCCAAAAGACAGGCTCTGAAAAAGAAAAGAAAAGAAAAGAAAAAAAGCCAAGCTCAAGAAATAGGATATATGGATAGTGATGTGTTACATCCTTCTTTATGCTTTTCTGAATTTTCCTGCATTTTGTCTGTGGTCAAACCATAGATTGGTTGTCCATTCCCCTGCTGATGGGCACTTAGGCTGTTTCTCTTTGCTATTGTGAATAGTGATGCAATGAACATGGGTGTGCATGTATCAGTTAGTGTCCTGGCTCTCACTTTTTTAGGATATATACCTAGTAATGGGATTGCTGGATCAAGTGGTATTTCTATTTCCATCTTTTTAAGGGATTGCCACACTGTTCCCTGTGTCCCAGCCCAGCCTCCAGAGTCCTGTTATGCTGTCAGACAGTGGCGAGGGGGCATCACCATTGTGCACCCTACTCTTCTACTGTGGTTTCAGTTAAGGCTTTGTAACTGTAAGTAGCTATAACTATATGCTGTTTTTGTTGTTTTACAGTCCCATCAGCAATGTATGAGAGTCCCAATCTCTCTACATCCTCAGCAGCAATTGTTATTTCCTGTCTTGTTGAACTTTGCTGTTATTGCTGAGCTGAGATGGTATCTCATTGTTGTTTAGATTTTCATGTCTTAATGTTGTTCTTGTTGGTGCCCTCAAGATTGTTCCAACTCATAACGACTCTATGAACAACAGAAGAAAACATCGCCTTGGGCCTGGGTCATCCTCACAATCATTGCCATGTTTGAGCTCATTGTCGCAGCCACTGTGTCAATCCATCTCATTGAGGGTCTTCCTCTTTTTTGTTCACGAAAGATGATGCCCAGGGACTGGTCCCTCCTGATAACAAGTCCAAAGGATCTGAGACAGTCTCACCGTCCTCACTTCCAAGGAGTATTCTGGCTGTATTTCTTTGAAGACAGATTTGTTCATTCTTCTGAAAGTACACAGTACATTCAATATTCTTCACTAACACCATTATTCAAATGCATCATTTCTTCTTCTCTCTTCCTTACTCACTGTCCAGCTTTCACATTCATATGATATGATTGAAGATACCGTGGCTTGGATCAGACATGCCTTAGCTCTTAGCTTTTGAACACTTTAAAGACATCTTTTGCAACATGTTTACTCAATGCAATGTGTCATTGCTTCCATAGATGTTGATTGTGGATCCAAGTAAAATTAAATCCTTCACAATATTTTCTCCATTTATCATGACATTGCTTATTGGTCCATCTGTGAGGATTTTTGTTTTCTTTATGTTGAGGTATAATCCATACTGAAGGCCGTAGTCTTTGATCTTTATCAGTAAGTGCTTCAAGTCCACTTCACTTTCAGCAATCTTGATACCACGTTCTTCATATAGTCTAGCTTCTTGGATTATTTGTTCAGCGTGCAGATGAATAAGTATGGTGAAAGGATACATCCCTGATGCCACTGTTACCGATTTTAAACCATGTAGTATCCCCTGTTCTTTTTGAACAACTGCCTGTTGGTTTATGTACAAGTTCCACAGAAGCACAGTTAAGTGTTCTAGAATTCCCATTCCTCACAATATTGTCTATAATTTGTTATGATCCACACAGTCCAATGCCTTTGAATAGTCAACAAGACACAGATAAACATCTTTCTGGTATCCTCTGCTTTCAGCCAAGGCCCATCTGACACCAGCAAAGATAGCCATTATTCCACATTTTCTTCTGAGTCCAGCTCGAATTCTGGCAGTTCCCTGTCAATGTACTGCTGCAACCATTTTTAAAATTATTTCAGCAAAATTTTATTTACATGTGGTATTAATGATATTATATTATTCAATAACTTCTGCATTCTGTTGGATCACCTTTGTTTGGAATGAACAGAGATGGATCTCTTCCAATCAGTTGGCCAAGTAGCTGTCTTCTAACTTTCTTGGCATAGACAAATGAGCTCTTATCTATGGATGGGTTGCATCCATGTTGCATCCATTTGTTGAAGTATCTCAATTGGTATTCCATCAATTCCAGGAACCTGTTTCTTTCTTTCTTTCTTTCTTTTTTTTTTTTTCTTTTTGCCACCAGTGCAGCTTGGACTTCTTCCTTCAATGCCATAGGCTCTTGATCATATGTTACCTCCTGAAATGTTTGAACATTTTGCTTCAGTGAGTCTGTGTGTTCCTTCCATCTTCTTTTGATGCCTCCTGTGTCATTCAATATTTTGCCCATAGAATCCTTCAATATTGCATCTTGACACTTGAGAATTTTTTCTTCAGTTCTATCAGCCTGACAAATGCCAAGCGTGTTCTTCCCTTTCAGTTTTCTAGCTCCAGGTCTATATTTCATTATAATACTTTGTTTTCTTGAGCTGCTCTTTGATGTTTTCTGTTCAGCTATTTTACTTCATTATTTCTTCCATTCACTTTAGGTACTTTATGTTCAAGAGCAAGTTTCAGTCTCTTCTGACATCCATTTTGGTCTTTTGTTTGTTTCTTTCTTGTCTTTTTATGATTTCCTGTCTTTTTAATGACCTTTTGCTTTCTTCATGTATGATATCCTTCCACAATTTGTCTGGTCTTTAGCCATTAGTGTCGAATGTGTCAAATCTAGTCTTGAGGTGATTTCTAAATTCACGTAGGATATACTCAAGGTCATATTTTGGCTGTCATGGACTTGTTTTAATTTGCTTCAGCTTCAGCTTGAACTTGCATAAGATCAATTGATGGTCTGTTCCACTGTTGGCCCATGGCTTTGTTCTAACTGATGATATTGATCTTCTCCATCATCTGTTTCCACAAATGTAGTTGATTTTGATTTCTGTGTATTCCATCCTGAGATCTGTGTTTATAATCACTGTTTATGTTGTTGAAAAAAATATTGGCAATGAATAAGTCATTGATCCTGCCATATTTTGTCATGCAATCTCTGGCATTATTTCTGTCACTGAGGTCATGTTTTCCGACTACTGATCTTTCTTTGTTTCCAGCTTTCACATTCCAATCACCGGTAATTATCAGTGCATCTTGATTGCATGTTTGATCAATTTCAGACTGTAGAAGTTGGTAAAAATCTTCAATTTCTTCATCTTTGGCATTAGTGGTTGGTGCATAGATTTGAATAATAGTTGTATTATTCCTTGTAGATGTATGGATCTTATCCTATCACTGATCTATCTTCCTTAGGATAGATCTTGAAATATTTTTTTTTTTGACAATGAATTCCATGCCATTCCACTTCACTTCCCAGCATAGTAGACTATATGATTGTCTGATCCAACATGGCTAATACCAGTTCATTTCAGCTCACTAATGCCTAGGATATTGATTGTAATGCATTTCATTTCATTTTTGATGACCTTTAGTTCCTAGATTCATATGTTGTACATTCCATGTTCTGATTATTAATGAATGTTTGCAGCTGTTTCTCCTCATTTTGATTGGAGTAGTGTCCTTATAAGAAGAGAAGAGACACAAACACAGGCACAGAGGGGAAGACAATGACGTGATGATAGAGGGAGAGATTGGAGTGCTGCATCTGCACTCAAGGAACGCCAGGTACTGGCCAGAGCCACTAGAAGCTGGAAGAGGCAGGAAAGGATCTTCCCTTAGATCCTTCAGAGAGTATGGCCTTGAAGACACATTGACTTTTGGATTTCTCCAGAACTGTGAGAAAATAAATTTCTGTTGTTTTAAGCCACCCAATTGATGGTATTTTGTTACAACAGACCTTGGAAACTAATACAGCGGGGAACCAGGCAAAGAATGTCCATGACTGTGGTGCTGTTACTTAATGTGGCCCCTCTAGCCATGGTCCTCCATTCTGTGATGTATTGTAAATCCTAGCCTCTGTGTCTGTGTCTGTGGCTATGTCCCATTTTGGAGTGAATTGTCCCTTGTATTAACTAGGCAGGATTGGAGTGGGATAGCTCAGTTCTCTGGCAAAGTTTGTTCTCTTGTTTTGGATCCTGTCTGGTTTGTCATCATCTGATCTCTGTTTCTTGGGATCTGAGATGGCAAACAGTCATCTGACCTGCCAATTTCGGTTCATGGGCCCTTGCAATCATCTGAATGGGAGAAGTTCTCCAGACTGACACTTGACCCATGGATTTGGGTCTTGCTAGCCTCCACAACTGCTAGCGGTTTGTGAGTTCTGTGAGACATTGCAGCAAAAGATGGAACTCTAAGATGGGAGGCAGTATACTAAAGGGAGGAGCAGTAGTTGATATTAGAGATGATGGAGTGGTACAGCAGCTTAGAAAGGATGGGCATTGAGACATCTTTAACCTCCACCTCATAGGGACCAGCCTTGTGCTAATGCTTCTAAAAGAAATTATTCAACTACTACAGTCAATTAAACAAACACAAATTCTATGTTCCAAGGTTCTAGTTCTAGTTCAGCATCCAACCTGCAGAGCCAAAATTTGGTGTGCCAGGGTTTCCACCTATGAAAATGGGATGGCAATAACTGTGATCTCACACAATAGTTTGGCCTTCTTGTTTCCATGTCTCCTGCCCCACCACCACTACCAGGGCATAGGAGATGTAGACCATATATCTTTGGCCTCCCAAGCAGAGAAGAGAGCCTGTCAAAATGTGGACACTGTGCATCAAAGGACTTTATTAAGAAAGTGAAGAGACAACCTGCAGAATGGGAGAACATATCTAGAAACCATATACCTAACAGGAGCTCTGGTAGCATA
>NW_006921710.1:2331331-2342888 GCF_000298275.1 Orycteropus afer afer
GGCTGGCGGTTCAAACCCACCAGCCACTCCTCAGAAGGAAGGTTGGGCAATCCTACTTCCGTAGTGATACTGCCTCGAAAACCCAAGGAGGGGTCACTATGAGTCGGGGCCGACTCAACGGCAAATAACAACAACAACAACAGAGGCTTAAGTTCTAGAATATATAAAGAACATCTACAACTCAACTACAAGAAAAGAAAGAAAAGACAAACAAAAAGAGCTTGAGTAGACATTTCTCCAAAGAAGATATCCATATGATGTCAATAAGCATAGAAAAGATACTCAGTGTTGTTAAAAACCAAAAACCAAACTTGTTGCCAAGTCAATTCCAACTCATGGCAAACCCATGCGTTCAGAGCACTGTGCTCCCTAGCGTTTTCAACAGCTGTAGTCTTACAAAAGGAGATGAACAGGTCTCTCTTCCATGGCATTATTGGATTGATTCAAACAGCCAGCCTTTTGGTTAGGAGCAGGGTGCAAACCATTGCACTATTCAGGGACTCCTATCACATGAATATAAGAAGATGTTAATAAAAGGAGAAAATATGTGCAGCAAGGAGAAGGGGACTATGGGAACTCTCTATATTTTCTTAGTTTACTCTTCTGTAGATTGCAAGTAGTATATAATAAATCAGATACTTTTATAATTACAATTAACTTTAAAAAAGGAAAAATAGGCCATAAATTTGGCAAGGAGTCTGGAAATGGAAGCAAAAGACAGAACTAACACACCAACAGAGCCCCTGGGTGGTGCAAATGGTTGACATGCTCAGCTATTAACCAAAATGTTGGCAGTTTGAATCCACCCAGAGGTACCTCAGAGAAAAGGGCTTTTGGAAAAACAGCTATCAAACCCTAGGGAGCATGGTTCTACTCTGACACACGTGGGACTGCCACGACTCAGAATCAACTTGACCAACAACTTGTATTTATTTGGTATTTGCCACATGATGTCTTTGAATCTGGTGGGTATTTTACATCTCAGTTCAAACTGGACATATTTCAATTGTTCAGTACCTCAGCAAGTAGAAGGGAGCAGCTTCTAATAAATGCCTGAATGAACTTTGATTCCCAGTGTGGCCAGTGGCTACCATTTGGGGCTGTGCAGCTCTACACCTTCCCTGAAGTTCCTCACAGACTTTGCCAAAGTGCAGGGGTGAAGGAGAAAGTGGCACCACAGGTCTTACTCAATGCAAATTCCCTCAGGGCTCACTGACACAAGGGAGACATCAATCTAAGCACCTCAAAGGCAGAGGCTTTGTCCATTTGTTTCCTTGCTGTATCCTCAGCACAGTGCTTGGCACACAGTAGGTGCTCAATACATATTGGGCTGTTGAATGGAAGAATGAGTGGCAGACTCTTAACCTCATTGGGGATGTGAGGGACCCTGAGACTCACTATGAACTGGGGAGGTTATCTTTTGTATTATCTGATGAGAGGATGTAGGCTTTGAGAGCTCTGGGAAGACAAACGGGAAAATATTAAAGAAGTCAAGTTACAAGTACTTATAATCTACTTCTCTGGCAGATTTGGAAAGGGCATGAGGCCCTCTGGGGACTGTGGGGGCTGCCGGGTCCCTGGGAGTTAGATGACAGCAAATACTTCACTTGCTGAGTCACAAAACCTCTGGATCAGGCTTCATCCAAATAACTTTCTGGATTTAGGAAATTCTTTTATTTCTGTAGTCCTCTGTAGGATGGTAACAATAACAACAGTGATACTAACAACAAGGTTAGGTACTGTTTCCAGAGTACCTTTTCAGGGCCTGGCCCACTGCTAAGCACATCACAGATAGAACTTCCTTAGTGTTTACAATTGAGACAGGAATCATTCCCACTTTCTAGATGAGGAGACTGAGGCCAGGAGAAGTTAAAGGACCTTGGGCAAGGTCACAAATGACATGAGCGGAAGAGTCAGGATTTGACCTCAGCAGTGCTAGCTTTCAAAGCTTGAGCCTTTCTCCTAGAGGAGAAAAAGGGTAAGATGGTGGGACAGGTGTGGGGGCTGCTGCCTGTGGTCTTGAGGGCTAGGACCTGGGATTTCTACTACCTCCAAGACTCACAGGACAAAGGAAGAAGAAGACAGCAGAGAGCAATGACTGGACCAAGGCTCCTGGAGACACTGAGCCCCAAAAGACTGCCTGCCAGGTACGGGAGATGTTCAGAGAGACATAGCATCACAGTTACTATAAAGAACATAGCAACTGACCAGAGCTAAAACAATGAAAGAAAGTAGACCAAGCAGTGCAAAGCTGGGGAGAGTTGATACAAACCAATGAGCAGGTGTTTGTTTATTTTAAGTATTAGAGAATTTTGCAACTCTACCTGCAGGTGGGGAGAAACTTCAGCCTCCCAAACTGAGTCAATAAGGATAGAAGGACCCAGAGAGGAATTATATCTGCCTCACAGGTTCTAATAAAGATTTTATCTGAATAATTTTATTCTTCTCAAAATGTAATCACTGTGGTTTGCTACACTGAAATTTAATTTTTGTATAATGCTTGTAAATGTATTCCTTTATCCATGGTTTTATTTTTAAATACTACATTATGGTTAGCTGTGGATTTCCTTTGCATTAATTTCACGTAGACTATGAAAAGCCCTGCCATTTGTCAGATTCAGGGTTGGTTTTTGTTTTGTTCTTAGCTCATTTGGAAGTTATCTTTTATGCCCTCTCTTCTCTCTCTCCTCTTTGCTCTGGTTTCTTCTTCTTTTAACCCTCTTGTTCACACACTGACCCTGCCTTCTCTGTTCTCCTCCTTAGGCTTCAGGGCTCAGCTCCAGGGCACCAGCTACCCTGGGAAGCCTCCCCGACAGCCCAGCAAGAACAGTGAGTTCCTGGGTGTGTGGCCAACCACACACTTTGAATCTCTCATCCTAGTCTCAGTCTAGCTGGTGGCCATCATTTCTTTATGTCCGTTTCCACTACAAAATTGGGAAGTCATTCAGGCAGTCACTAAATTATTCATTATGTAATTCCCCAGAATCTAGCACAAAATCTGTGGCACATAGTAGGTGCTTAATAAGATGTTATTGAATGAAAGAAGAAAGGAATAAAGGGAGGGAGGAACTTGAGACTCAAAGAAGGAATTTGACCTCTGCTGGTACCCAAGAGGGAAATCAGAAAGCTTCTATTAATCACACCCTTGCCTGGACAATGTAGGAGTTTCCAAGGCTTCTTTTATTCCTTCACAAATAATAGTTTTCACGTTTCACTCTGAAATGTGCTCTTGAATGGAGAGTAGCTAAAGCGAATGGAAGAAATGATAAAGAGATCTGAACAGAAGATTTCAAAGAGTAGCTTGAGAAGACAAAGTAAGGTGTTATAATGAAATGTGCAAAGACCTGGAGTTGGAAATCCAAAAGGGATGACTGTGCACGGCATTTCTGAAGCTGAAAGAATGAAGAAAAAAGGTCAAGGCTTAAGTTTCACTATTGAAGGATTCTATGGGCAAAATATCTAATGATACAGGAAACATCAAAAGAAGATGGAAGGGATACACATAGCCACTGTACCAAAAAGACTTAGTCAATGTTCAACCATTTCAGGAGGCAACATATGATCAAGAGCCAAGGATACTGAAGGAAGAAGTCCAAGCTGTACTGAAGGAATTAAAAAAAAAAAAAAAAAAAAACAGGCTCCAGGAATGGACAGAATACCTACTGAAATGTTTCAACAAATGGATGCAACACTGAAAGTGCTCCCTTGGCTATGCAAAGAAACTTGAAGGCAGCTACCTGGCCAATAGACTGTATGAGATCCCTATTTGTGCCCATTTCAAAGAAAGGTGATCCAACAGAATGCATAAGTTATCAAACAATATCATTAATATCACACACCAGTAAAAGTTTGCTGAAGATAATTCAAAAACAGTTGCAATAGTATACTGACAGGGTACTGCCAGAGATTCAAGCTGGGTTCAGGAGAGGTCACAGAACAAGGAATAACATGGCTGATGTCAGAGGGATCTTGGCTGAAAGCAAAGAATACCAAAAAGATGTTTACTTGTGTTTTATTGACTATGCAAAGGCATTCAACTGTGTGGATCATAACAAAATACGGGTAACATTGCCGTGTTGGTTCTCTAGTGCTGCTGTAACAGAAATACCACAAATTGATGGCTTACCAAACAGGGATTTATTCTCTTACAATTTAGGAGGCTAGAACTCCAAGTTCTAAGTGCTGGCTCATCAGCTCTGCCTCCTGTCCCAGGCCCACTAGAGCTGGTCTGACCCATGCAGCTGCTGACTGTTGGAGCTGATGAACCCAAGATCGACAGGTTAAAAGGCACAGGGCCATGATCAGGCAACATGGCAGACCACTAGTTCAAGTCCAGGAATAATCTCAAGCTCAGCAGGCCACTGAGATGAAGACTCGGCCAAATGGAGGATCCAGATGCGTCAAAAGCTAGGAACCTTTCCCAAAGCCTCTCCATAAGTACTGGAAGCAGGCCATACCCTAAAGGCAACCTAGTTAGCTGCTCACAGCAGATTCTGCCATGGAGGTGATGACAGTCTCATCATGGAGAATAACTACAACCAGCTGCCCAGCCATTCAAAACCAGGCTCAGCCAAGTTGACACACAACCTTAACCACCACAGTTGCAAAGAATGGGAATTCCAGAACACTTAATTGTGCTCATGAGGAACCTGTATACAGACCAAGATGCAGTTGTTCAAACAGAACAAGGGGATGGATACTGCATAATTTTAAATCAGGAAGGGTGTGTGCATCAGGGCTATATCCTTTTACCACACTTGTTCAATCTTTATGCTGAGAAAATAATCCAAGAAGTTGGACTATATGAAGAAGAAGGTGGCATCAGGATTAGAGGAAGACTCTAACAACCTGTGATATGCAGATGACACAAGCTGGGTTGTGAAAAGTGAAGAAGACTTGAAGCACTTAGTGATGAAGATCAAAGACCACAGCCTTCAAAGACTACAAAGACTACACCTCAGCATAAAGAAAACAAAATCCTTACAATGTCATGATACACAATATCATGATGAATGGAGAAAAGTAACCAATAAGCAACATCATGATAAATGGAGAAAAGATTGGAGTTGTCAAGCATTTCATTTTACTTGGATCCACAGTCAATGCCCATGGAAGCAACAGTCAAGAAATCAAAGGATGTATTGGGCAAATCTGCTGCAAAAGATCCTTGTAAAGTGTTAAAGAGCAAAGATGTCACTTTGAAGAGTAAGTTGTGCTTGACCCAAGTCATGGTATTTTCAATAGCCTTAAATGCATGTGAAACCCAGACAATGAATAAAAAAACCAAAGAAAAATAGAAGAATGAACAAAATTGTTTTGGAGGAAGTACAAACAGCATGCTCCATAGAAGTGAACATGGCAAGACTTCCTTTCACATACTTTGGACATGTTATCAGGAAGGACCAGTCCCTGGAGAAGGACATCATGCTTGGTAAAGTAGATGGTCAGTGAAAAAGAGGAAGACCCTCTGTAAGTCAGATTGACACAGTGATTGCAACAGTGGGCTCAAGCGTAGCAATGATTGTGAGGATGGTTCAGGACTGGGCAGTGTTTCATTCTGTTGTATGGAATCACCATGAGTCAAAACCAACATGATGGCACCTAACAACAACAACAATGTACTGAGCACTTTCAGGTGAGGAAATGAAAATACAGACAGATTTAGTGACTTGCCCAAGTTCACACAGGGGGCTCATGACAGTGTTGGAAGGGAAAGAAGAGCTGGAAGAAAGAATACATGCTTCTTGAGGACTTATTGGGGTGGTACCCACCTTTGTAAATCAGGACCTCTTCATAATGACGTGAGTTAAGGTCTACTACTACTGCCCCATTTTATAGATTGGTAAAATGAGGCTCAAGGACCTTCAACCATCAATGCCTGGCTGCTTGATGCTGTATTGTACTGCTGTGGTTGGTAGAGTCCTTCTAGCCATCCAGACCCCAACAAATTCTAGAAAAACTGACATCCCATTGTGGGAAAGAGAAGGGGAGGATCACACAACACTTGGAATGCAATTATGGAGCTGACTTTTAAAGCTCTGGCCCACACACACAGCTCAGGTGGAAGCCCCAGAAGCCTGGCACATGGACTCTGATTGGCTCCAAGGCCAAGACTTCATGACATGGCCAAGTGTAACACCTGCTGACTGCACAGTGAGCAGAGGCTGTCCAAGTTAAACCAAGAAGCAAGCCCTGGATTTAGGTCCTACCCCTCGTGTTTGCATCTTAGCATAGAGCAGTGGTTAAAAATACTCGGTTTGGAGTCAGACAGACCGTGTCAAATTCTGTCCCTACCTGCATTAGACAAGTTACTACACTTTTCTCACACTCTGAAAATCAGGGAAGAGGTTTTTTTGTGAGAATCGAATGAGATAATGTGCGTTGGCTCTAAGCACAAGCTGGCATCTAGCAGACATTCACCACGTGTTGGTTATTACCTTTATTCTTTCTCACTCTCAGACACACAGAGCTTTCTGTTTCAATCGCCTATTGCTCCATAGGCAGCAGTCCCAAAACTCAGTGGCTGAGTACATCAACAATTTGTTATTTCTCCTAATTTGGTGGGTTGATTTTGTGGTTCCCCTGTCCCACATGTTGTTGACTAGTGTCACACGTGCAGCTGCGTTCAGCCTCTCCGCTGGGTGTCTTCATCCTCCAGGATTCTAAATGTGGTCTCTCTCCAGCAAAATAGTTTGGGCTTCCTTACAGCAGGACCAGCTCAGACTCAAGGGGAGAGGAAAGAAACTCTACCTCTTGATGGTAGGAGCAACATAGGAGAGAAAGATTTGTGAGTGGCCAGCTTCACAAAGGAGTCTCTGTGTGAGGCAAACAGTTAATACACATGGCTGCTAACTGAAAGGTTGGAAGTTCAAGTCCACCCAGAAGAAAGACCATTGAAAACCCTGTGGAACACAGTTCTACTGTGATGCACAGGGCCTCTGAGAGTTGGAGTGGACTCCACGCCAACTTGTTTTGTTTTATTTTTATCTTTGCAGATAATCTTCCATAGCTCCCTTCTGGTTGTCAAGCCCTCTGCCTTCCCCCACCGATACCTTCCTTCGTTCTTTAGACTGTCTAAAAAAGACCTTCTATCCGACTTCAGAAAATGTTTACCAAGATCTTTTATGGCAAGGCCCATTGGAGTGATAAGAAATAGCAAGAAGAGAAATAAACAATCTCTTCATTCAAGAAATTCCCAAGTTAAGGGGCATTAAAACCAAAACAAGTAAAAATTATGGTTTATCAAGCTCTCGCTACCAGGCCAAGCATGGGTCTGAGATGGGTCTGAATCTCTTGGGATCTGGCTCTTACCTGCTCTAGTCCTTTCCTGTCCCCAGAACTGCAGGGGGAGGGCAGATGATATGCCCATAGCTAACTTGTAATATGATCCAGGATGTGAGGCCTACAATTTGTGAAGTGATCATATGTTCTAAAATTTCTGGATGGGTCTCATTTAATATTCTCTGCACCTGTTCTCCAAAATACTGTTGTACTAATGAGAGAGAGAGCTTGAGTCTGATTTTCAGTTTGGAAAATGTGGTTTTCTTAACTGGAGGGGGAAAAAAATAATATTCCATGAGATTCTGAATGGGGAGAAATTAATTCCAGCTAGGAGGACTGAAGGAGCCTTCCTGGTGCAGGTGTTCTGAAGCCAGTCCTTGAAGGAAAAGTAGGTCTTACTCAGGAGACTGGGGAAGGGCATTCCAGATGGAGGGGCCAGCTTGAATAACGGCATGAAAGGGGGAGAGTCTTGGCACTGGGAAGGGACCATACACTGGCTGGCCCAATGGCTGTTGCAAATGTGGCCCCATCCAAGGGAATGTGCACTCCAGCAGGAATGGGAGACTTGAGCTAAAAATACAAGCTCCAATATGACCATGAGACGAGAAGAACTAGGTGGTGCCTGGCTACTACTGTCAACCATTCAGAGGGGTATCACTGCAGAAGATCCTGGATAGACTGGGAGAACAATGTGGAACAAAACTCAAAATCATAAAAAAAAAAAAAAACAGGTTTGCTGGTCTGATAGAGCCTGGTGAGACCCCTGAGACTATGGCCTTTAGCCACCCTTCAGGTTTGGAATTGAACTCAGTCCTGTGGCTTCCAGCCAAACAATAGACAGGAATATAGGGTGAACATTTACATCAGGTAGATACACTCTTTGGAGCGATCAATCATGGGAGAACAGAAGGGCAGTGCTTGTACAGGGAGACAGCTCCGGGGGTGGGAGTGCAGTGCATGGGAGGGAAGGATACAGGGAAAAGGTAGCTACAGGGAGGAAGTGGGAAGAAAGCTGTTACGTTGTGGGGAATTTCAGTCAATGTCATGGAACAAAACGTGTATGAACTGCTGTATGGAAAATGAATTTGTGCTGTAAACTTTCACCCAAATTACAATAATTTTTTTTTAAAAAAATAATAAATAAATATACAAGCTCCAGCATCTGAACTGACAGCAGGGGGTCCTGCACACACCCGTCGCTTACACCAGGGAGGGCAGCACTTAGCACTGGCTACAAGTTGAGTCTCCTCTGAGGGGCTCAATGACACAGAGGGTCCCAAGCAGGGAGCCCTGGCATCTTCTTTTCAAAGCACACCTAGTTCTTATAAATTTGCTCTCCATTTTCACCTAGGGAAAATATGCTAGGGGAACAGGAGGAAAGGCAGGAAAGAGCAGGACTATGGAATAAAGGAAAAGTGAGGGTAAGATTTAAAATTTGGAAACTTAGGCTGAGAAAAAGTTGTGAAAAAATTATTGATCTGTCTAAGGAGGTACCCATATAAAGGACAGAAATGGCAGGTGCCATCAGAGGTATTGGCCACAGAGGAATAATAGATTTCAAAATCTAATTTGATGTAAAGAATGTGTTTCTGGCACATGGTCAACACTCTAAATCAGCAGTTCTCAAACTTTTTGGTATTAGAACTTTTTTTACTTTCAGAATTGACTTGATGGCAGTGGGTTTGTTTTTTTGGTTTTCACTCCTAAGGCAACCCCAATAAGATTTTGTTTATATGAGTTGTATCTGTCCATATATACCATATTAGAAATTAAAACTGAGAAAAATTTCAAATATTTATTATTTATTTTTAAATAACAATAAACCCATTACAAGTTAACATAAATACTTTTGTGAAAAATCCTTCTATTCTCCGAGACTTTTTTTTAACCAAGAAAAAACGGCATTGTTTTAAATTTTATAAATGTCTTTGATATCTGGCTTAATAAAAAAACAGGCGGATTCCCATAGCTGCTTCTGAATTCAATCTGTTATGATAGGTTGTCTTGGTTGACGTAAATGAAGGAAATGCAACCTCCTATAAATATATTGTTGGGGAAGGGAGTATTTCAATAACCTTTTCAGATAATTATGGATATTATTTTTGTATATTGAACCCAAACTTGACAAGTGTTACTTTCTTAGTTGCAATGTTAAATCTGAAACCGTAACAATGAACTTTTCTTACTCCATTTTGCTAAAATCTATTTCCCTAGCTGTTACTTTCAGTGGTTCCTTTACTCACACATGATTTTGTAACACCATGCATTAGTTATTAGGAAAATATTGATTAACTGAGTTACGGATCTTCCAGATGTGAATGTATTTAATTTTACAAGACTTAAAAACAGGTTTGTTAATATCACCACTACTCTTAGAAAAGTTTCTAAATGTTGGGAAACTGTCAAGCTCACAGTAACTGATAAAAGTTTTCCAAAATTCAGATTTTTGCTTGGAAATTTGAATTGTCTCCTCGGCAATAAATGCTGTCAGTTGCTTTCCTTGAAGCGGCAGGGTGTTTTCATTCTGTTTTGAAAACGGGTGGTCCATGACAAGAGCAGCCAGTTCTGTTTTCACAACTCAGTTGTACAAGCACTTTTGTTGGAGATGACCATACTTTGGTAGGCAGCAAAAGTACTTTTTGTGTATTTCCCATTCTGTCACACAGAATATTAAAAAGATGTGTCCTCAAGGGTCAAGACATACTAAAATAATTTTTTTACCGCTTAATTGAGGGCATTCTCAAGTAGAACTGGCTTCCCTGCCACCCCCTTTGTGAGCATGGCAGTGAAGAATGCAGTGGCCACTAAGCCATTCAGAGCCACTGCCTTGATTTGTGCTAAGGTGCCACCAGTTTTACCCAATATTGCTTTTTGCACTATCAGTGCAAATGGCAAACAATGACAATGGCAAATAACATCTTGGTATAATCAGGAAAATTGTTTTGACCTCTTGGATCCCTGAGAGGGTTTCATGGACCCCCCCAATGATTTGCAGATCCCTGACAACTCCCAATCTAAGCTTGTGTCCCTCATGGTAATTGTCTTGGTCCTCTAGTGTTGCTATAACAGAAATACCACAAATGGATGGCTTTAAAAAACAAAAATTTATGCCCTTATAGTTTAGGAGGTTAGAAGTCTGAATTCAGAGTGCCAGCTCTAGGAGCTAGGTGAAGGCCCCTCGACCTTGAGCTTCAGCTCTGCCTCTTATTCCAGGCCTACTGGAGCTGTTGTTGTTGAGAGCCGTCAAGTTGGCTCCAACTCATAGCGACCCTATGTAAAACAGAACACTGCCCGGTCCTGTGCTAGCCTCACAATCCTTGCTATACGTGAGCCCATCATTGCAGCCACTGTGTCAACCCATCTCAATGAGGGCCTTCTCCTCTTTTGTTGACCCTCCACTTTACCAAGCATGATATCCTTCTTCAGGGAATGGTCCCTTCTGACAACATGACCAAAGTACATGAGACATCTGGTCACTCTCGTTCCCAAGGAGCATTCTAGCTGCACTTACTCCAAGACAGATTTGTCGGTTCTTCTGGCAGTCCATGGTACTTTCAGTATTCTCCACCAACACCACAACTCAAAAGCATCAATTCTTTGGTTTTCCTTATTAATTGTCCAGCTTCCACATCCATGTGAGGCGACTGAAAATACCATGGATTGGGTTAGGTGTACCTTAGTCTTCAAAGAGACATCTCTATTCTTCAACACTTTAAAGAGGTCTTTTGTAGGACAAATATTGTATTAGTCCATTATTGTAAAAGTCAAGGAAAGGTTTATCTATGAAAGGAAATTTTCTTTGTTGGTTACCAGGGGTGGGAGGGAAGGAGAGAGAATGCTGTTAGATAGATAGAGATAAGTATTGATTTGGGTGAAGAGAAGGTCAATGTACCAAATGTGAGTGACCAATATGGTGTCATTGAGGAAGAGAAAGACATAGAGAGGTACATGGGAGGTACAGACAACAAAGACGAACCCTTTTGCACATACAGTGCTGCATTGTCAGTGAAGGCAAACATGGGTATACGGGTGGATAGATGGGTGGACAGGCTGAACTATTAAGTATGCCTATGACGTGGGGAGTGCATCCAAGAACACATATAGGGTTGGCAGACAATGGTTCTATATTAATGATCAGAATCCCCAGGTGTATAGTAGAGCTGACAAGGGGCAAGGCTGTGGTCATTGCTTGGTTGTAACCAGCTACCCAGAGGGACTGAGTAGTTGAACCTGTGGGCTTGGGGCCATAGTCACTGGGGACATCAAGCTCAATTGG
>NW_006921710.1:2353567-2392849 GCF_000298275.1 Orycteropus afer afer
AAATCCATCAGTACAAAAAGCCAAAAGTTTTTTCTGGGTGAAGGTTTGTTTGATCTGTAAGATGCCTGAGGCCCAGGAAATATACCATTTCACTTCTGAGAGTTTTTCCTCAGGCCTACTGGAAGCTCTTGGTGACTGACATTGTATTGCCAGTGTGATAGACAGGCAGGCAGTGCCAAAAAGAGCAACAATAGCTACTTACCTTCCTACCAGTTGCCATCCAGCCAACTCTTACTCCTGGGGACCTCATGTATTGCAGAGTAGAAGTGCATGTCATAGGGTTTCAAAGCTGTGACCTTTCAGATGCAGTTTGCCAGCTCTTTCTTCTCTGGCACTACCAGGTATGTTCGAATTGCCAAACCTTGGGCTAGTAGTCAAATGCTTAACCATTTGTGCCACCCAAGGACACTGGCAACAATAGCAACAGCCTGAAAATTGGTAAGATTTCCATGCTAGCAGAGATTAGCCCACAGGAAAAGGTTAGATCTTACTAACATGCCAGTTGGTCATATTTAATAAGTGGATGCTGACTTTTCTGCCTAATGAAACAGAGTACTGAGCTTGTTGAATGTGATAATATACCATCAAGAGAATATATTTAATAAGCCCAAAGGTGAAGTCCACTAAGCCAGTCACCTTCAGGATGATATTCCAAGGGACCTATGGAAACAGTAAGGCTGGCTAATGCATATAAAAGGGCACCGGGTAAGATAGAAGTGTGATGACTTGAACAGTATTCAGCCTTAGAATTGTGTTGAAAATATCCCCATATCAAGTCATAAAGAGCATTCCAGATCATTAAAATTACCTAAAGAGAAAAAACCCACAAGATTATTCTATCAATATAAGACGACCCAAAAATGACCCCAAACCATCTAAGATGCAACAAATTGGTCTCCTAGTCCAAAGAAAAGAAGAATGAACAAACCAAAGATGCATGGAAACAATCAGTCCAAGGGACTGGTGGACCATGCAAACCTCAGCCTGCATGATGACCCTGAAACCAGAAGAACTGGATGGTGCCTGGTTATGACTGTCAAGCACTCAGAAAAGGATCAGTGCAGGAGATCCTGCATAGAATGGGAAAACAATGTGGAACAGAACTCAAAATCACACACACACACAAAAGACCAGGCTTACGGGTCTGATAGAGACTGGCAAACATGAAACTATGGCCACTAGTGACCCTTCAGGCCTGGAATTGATCTCATTCCCATGGCTTCTAGCCAAGCAATAGATAGGTGAACAAGATGACCATTTACATCAGGTAGGTAAATTCCTTAGAACAATCAGCCATGGGAGATCAGAAGGGCAGTATTTGCACAAGGAGATAGCTGAGAGGGCAGGAATGCATAGAAAAGAAGGATACAAGGAAAAGGTAACCACAGGGAGGAAGTGGGAAGAGAGCTGTTACATTATGGGGACTGCAATCAACATCATGAAACACAATGTGTGTGAACTATTGTGTTGTTGTTGTTATGTGCCATTGACTCGGACCCAACTCATAGCGACCCCTCCTTGGGTTTCTGAGGCAGTATCACTACAGAAGTAGATTGCCCCATCTTCCTTCTGAGAAGTGGCTGGTAGGTTTGAACTGCCAGCCTTCTGGTTAGCAGTCAAGTGCCTTAGACACTATGCTACCAGAGCTCCTTGTGAACTATTGCATGGAACATGAAATTTCTCTATAAATTTTCACCCAAATGACAATTAAAAAAAAAAAAATTGACCTCAAATTTTTATTTATGGCAAGTAACCAAAGCTGATAAGTAAAGTCCATTGTGTTCTTCAGAACCAGCAGGGGGTATACATGCTGAAACAAGAGTAATAACTAATGCTACAAAAATTGCCAATGGCCTCTCAGTTTGTCTCTGGGCACTGCAAGCACTTGATGTGCATTTTCATTTAATCTTTACAACAAGCCTAGAAGGCAGGGCCTATTATTATCCTCATTTTAGAAATGACGAAACTGGGGGCCAGAGAATTAAGCGAGTTGCCCAGTTAGTAAACGGCAGAGCCAGAGTTTAAGCCCAGGCAACTGACCAAAGATACTCTGCTCTCAATCATTGTGCCCTACTGCCCGCACGGCACCTGGGGACAAGCCCCAGCAAAGGATGAGGGCACATTTACACCATGGTCTGTTTGTGTATAATTTTATTAGAGGATGTTAAGATATCAATATTTGCCTTCTTAACATGGTCCCAATAAGTAGGTTTTAGTAAGGATAATGTTATAAAATATCACCCACTACCCACTGCCATAGTCTATTCCTGCTCCTAGTGACCCTACAGGACAGAGTAGAATTGTCCCATAGGGTTTCCAAGGCTGTAAATCTTTACGGAAGTAGATTGCCTCATCTTCCTCCTGCGGAGCAGCTGGTGGGTTTGAACCGCTGACTTCTGGTTAGCAGCCAAGTGCCTTACCCATGGAACCACTAGGGCTCCCTTCACACGAACTAGGATGACTAAAGTTTAAAAACGGACTATTTTAAGCATACGGAGCACCTAGATCTCTCATATGTTGCTGATGGGACTATAAAATGGTACAACCACATTGGAAACCAGTTTTGCAGTATCTTAAAATGTTAAACATACAACTGCCATATGGCCCAGCTATTCTGTTCCTAGAGAAATGTAAGCATATGTCCACACAAATACTTGTATATAAATGTTCATATCAGCTGTGATAGATAATGGGCCCCCAAGAGGTCTATGTCCTAATCCCCAGAACCTGTGAATATGTTACCTTATGTCACAAAAGAGACTGTAAATGTGACCATATTAAGGATTTTGAGGTGGGAGATTATCATGAATGATCTGGGTGAGCCCATTATAATCACAAAGGCCCTTATAAGAGGAAGACAGGAGGTCAAAGTCAGAGAAAGAGATAATGATAGAACCTGAGGACAGAGGGATGTGGTGCTATGACCCAAGAAATGTGGACAGGCTTTACATGCTGGAAAAGGCAAGGAAACAGATTCTCCTCTAGCGCCTCCTGCAGGAATGCAGCCCTGCTAACACCTTGGCTTTAGACCTGTGAACCTGATTTCAAACTTCTGACCTCCAGAACTGATTAAGTTTGTGTTGCTTTAAGCTACAAAGTTTGTGGCAATTTGTTATGGTAGCAATAGGAAACTATTACAGTAGCTTTATTTGTTACAGCCTTTGGAAATATTCCAAATCTCCATCAAAAGGTGAATGGAAAAAAAAAAAGTGAATCGATAAACAAATTGTGATATATTCTTATAACAAAATATTACTCAACAATTAAAAGGAATGAACTATTGACACACTCAACAATATTTCTGCATCTCAAAATTGTTGTTGTTGTTATGTGTGGTAGAGTCTGACCCGACTCATCACGACCCCTCCTTGGGTTTCCAAGGCGGTATCACTACGGAAGTAGATTGCCTAACCTTCCTTCCGAGGAGTGGCTGGTGGGTTTGAACTGCCAGCCTTCTGGTTAGCAGTCAAGTGCCTTAGGCACTAAGCTACCAGAGCTCCTGCATCTCAAAATAAGTAGTCTAAATGAAAGAAGCCAGGCCGTGAGTATTGCTGTATGATTCAACTTCCAGGAAACTCTAGAAAATGCAAACTAGTCTATGGTAACAGAAAGATCAGTGGTTTGCCTGGGGATGGCAAGGAGCAGGTATGGGGAGTGATGGAAGAAAGAACGGATCACAAACAGGTACAGGAAACTTTTGAGAGTGATGGAAATATTCATTATATTGATTGTGATAAGACTCATCAAATTGCATACTTTAAATATGTGCAGTTTGTTTTACATCAATCATACTTTAATAAACCTGCCAAAGAACAATGAAGCCATCTAAGAGAAATAAAAGAATAGATGAGGATAATAGTAATGATACAGACAGGAGAGTAAGAGAATATCAGAGCTGACCCTTCTCCCAGAATTGATCCAGAAGATTATCTGAAATAGAGATTTGCAGCCTGACTCTTTAAATGAAGAACCTCATCCTAGGTGTAAATTGGCCTTGAGAAATTATATCATGCAATATGAAGCCATCCCAAGTAGCAAACCATGTAAAAATCTAACATTGAGACAAGCATCTGCTTTTTCCCAGTTATGCTTATAATTGTGGTCATGCTAAATCCAGTACTTTATAAAATTTCTTTAAACTTAATCATAAACGTTTTGAAGCCTTTTTGAGGTTTCTTAATAGCAAAAGCAGAAACTTACATACCATTGGGAATCATTAGTTCTTTCTATTGTGGTGAAAATGTCTGTAGTAAAACTATAGCCAAAAAAAAGAAAAAGAAAAATCTGGCAAGGAACTAAAATGCATTTCTTTATCAGCAAATATTTTGGAAGGCAACCAAAAATCATGGCTGAAGGAATACATATTAGGACAAAGTATGCAGTGTACTGTACAGTTGGATGGATGTTACAATTTTTTTTTTTAACACAACTCTGCTTTTGGTATTTGCTAGATTTGGTGGCGTAGTGCCTAAGGCATTTGACTGCTAACTAGAGGGCTGGCGGTTCAAACCCACCAGCCACTCCTAGGAAGGAAGGTTGAGCAATCTACTTCTGTAGTGATACTGCCTCAGAAACCCAAGGAGGGGTCGCTATGAGTTGGATCCTACTCGAAGGCAGTGAGTTGGTTGGTTGGTTTGGTAGTTTCTACTACAATAATGGAAGAATTTGCTAGAGTGATTCTACTTCAGTAATTAAAGACCAAAGTATTATTCTTTAATTTTTGTGAATTCCCAAAGCAAATATGAACTAGAGAAGGTATGGCCTTGGCAGTAAGTGGCTCTTATTTTTTTTTTTTTTAATTTTACTTTTGGTGAAAACATACACAGCAAAACTGCTCCCACTCCACAGTTTGTGGACATGATGATGAGCGACATTGGTTTAATTCTTCACATCGCATCAGCACCCTCTTCGCTTCTGTTCTACTTGTTTCATTTCCATTTTGTTTCAGTGAAAGGTTTGTACAGCAACTTAGAGCCATTGTCTCAGAGCACCACTGGACTCAGGGGACCCAGTAAGTCTGAATTCTTTAGGAATTGGAAGTTCTGTTCTCCATTTTTCTCAGGATTTTGTCTGTTATGTTCCCATCAGAAGGCTCAGCACTGGTAGCCGGGCATCACCTAGTTCTTCAGGTCTCAAGGTGGAGGAGACAGTGGTTCCTGGAGACAGTCAGTCCAGTAATCCAGTCCCTCCTCTGGTTCTTGGGTTTCCTTCTTTCTCTTTTGTTCCAGAGGAATAAAGACCAACAGCTATGTCTTAGATGGCTTCTCATAAGATTTTAAGACCCCAGACACTACTCACCTTATTGCGAGGTAGAACATAAACTTTAAGAACTATATTATGCCAATTGACTGGATTACTCTATGAGACCACAGACTTAACTCTCCAGACCAAGAGAACTAATCCCATGAAGTGATTGGTTATGTCTACTCAGTATCAACATCTGAAGCCCCCACCTTCTTTTTTCCATTGTTATTATTGTTGCAAAACCATACAGAAGGTAGCATTTGCCCATTTATCCCTTTTGCCTATGTATGGCTTATTGGCACCGGTTGTATCTGTCATGCTGTGCAAACTTCACCTATATTCAGTGCTACCTTTCCCATTTCTATAAACAAAAAGTGACAACTACCTAAGGATTACTTCTCCCTCTCCCCACTCCCCTCCACCGCTGGTAACCACTGATGAACATTAGTGTTTGTATATTTACCTATTCGTGTCATTTCATAAAAGTGAGGATATACAGTACTTGTTCTTTTCTGATTAACTTATTTTGCTTCATCCAGGTTGTAAGATGTTTCAGGAATTCATTTTTCTTCATTGCTGAGTAGTATTCCACTGCATGTATGTACCAAATTGTACTTATCCATTCATCCATTGATAGGCACTTAGGTTCTTTCCATCTTTTTGTTGTTGTGTGTAGTGCTGTGATGAACATAGGTGCACAGTAAGTGGCTCATTTAATAAAAATAATAATTCATGAAAAACAACAACAGCTGTATGAATATAATTACTGATGAAGGTCAGATTTGGACTGGAGTGAAACAAGAATCCTAGGACACAGTTACTGAGATAGCAGCAGCACAAGTGAAACTCATTCAGGGCATCGTTCCTGGGTAAGCTCTTGCCTCAAAGAAAGAAGCCAAAAGTTGCACAAATAGCACTTTAAACCGTTGAATATTTCAGTACTTTTTAATGAGGAGAATTATAATAAATTTTAAAAAATGTTTATTGTGATCAGGGTGAAAGTTTACAGAGGAAATTAATTTTCTTTCTTTCTTTTTTTTTTTTTTAGTTTGTATTGTGATTTGGCTGAAAGCTTACAGAGCAAATTCATTTTCCATACAGCAGTTCATACATATTTTGTTTCATGACATTGACTGCAATCCCCACAATGTAACATCTCTCTTCCCACTTCCTTCCTGTAGTTACCTCTTCCCTGTGTCCTTCTTTCCTATGCATTCCTGCCCCACCCCCCACTATCTCCCTGTGCAAACACTGCCTTCTGTTCTTCCATGATTGAGCATTCTAAGGAGTGTTATTTATCTGGTGTAAATGTTCACCCCATATGCCTGTCTATTGTTTGACTGGACGCCGTGGGAGTAAGGTCAATTCCAGGCTTGAAGGGTAACTAGAGGCCATAGTCTTAGGGGTTTCAACAGGCTCTATCAGATCAGTAAGCCTGGTCTTTCTTACGATTTTGAGTTTTGTTCCACATAGTTCTCCCACTCTATTCAGGATCTCCCGCACTGATCCCTTTCCAAGTGGATGATAGTGGTAGCCAGGCACCATCTACTTCTGGTCTCATGATCTGGTCTCATGGTCATATAGGCTGAGGTTTGTATAGTCCCCCAGTCCCTTAGACTAATTGTTTCCATGTGTCTTTGGTTTTCTTCATTCTTCTTTGCTCTGGATGAGGCAAGACCCATCATTGCATCTAGATGGCCACTTGTAAGCTTTTAAGACCCCAGGCACTACTCACCAAAGTAGGATGTGGAACAATGTTTTTGTGTAGTATGTTATGCCAATTGAGCTTGATGTCCCCGGTGACCGTGGTCCCTAGCCCATGGGCCCAGCAACTCACTCCCTCAAGGTGTTTGACTGTGGCTCTAAGAAGTTATCATAACCTTGCCCTCTGATATAACAAAGAATTTGAACAGACTTGATACTGGATGATAATATGGATTTATTATTTTTAGGCTTATAAAGGTATAAAATGGTGTTGTGGTTATTGTTTTAAAAAGAGTCATTAGGACCAAATATTGAAATGAACTGAATTTTTTGAATAGTTCTGTCAAAGTATTAAACGAAGATTAAAAGAAAATTCAAGTACAGGTTTATATTTATCTTACTTAAATGTTATTATTAACACTATTTTAAAGTGAGAGCCAAGGTTTATTTTTTTTTACTAACAATAAAAAAAATGAAATGCGAGTTATTAAAAACATTATTTTACTTTATTTCACCCCTTAAACCTTCCTTTATTGCCTTTTGAGTTATACAATATATTATGCTAATATACTTAAGAATTCCTCCAAGACCTGCTTCAGGAAGGGCAAGACCCACAGGGTGAACTGTTAGAGGCAGTGCCACTGCTTGCAAATTGCTTTCTCTGACCAATTTGGGATGTCTGACCCTGACCATCATCATTGGTCACCATCAGTGACTCAAGCCTTTGAAGTGTGAAGCCCTTTGGGTCACTTATCCAACGCCAGACCTCACTCCACTGCTGGGACCAGTACTGCCCCTCACCCTTCCACTTGGTAACTGGGCATGGGCATAAGCAACCACCTGATGGGACTGCATGTTTCATATCACAAAGCCCAGGCTGGCTATTTTCACCCTTTTCTTTGGTGTAGAATCACAAGCCTTATCTTCTGTCCAGAACCAAGAATCAGGCCAACCCAGAGTTAAAAGCTCAGGCTTTGGGGTGAGAAAGACCTGGGTCCTACTACTGGCTATGTGACTATGGGAAAATGACATACCCTCTCTGAGCCCCAGATTGTTTATCTATAAAATCAGGGTAATGATAACAGTCGACTTCCTGAATCATGTAAGTACTATAGGAGAAGATGAGCATTAAGGAGCCAGCCCAGTGCCTGGGGCCCAGCAGAACCTCAGTAAACCAAACCAAACTTACTGCCCTACAGCCGATTCCAACTCGTAGTGACCCCTCCTTGAGTTTCTGAGGTGGTATCTCTACAGAAGTAGATTGCCCAGTCTTCCTTCTGAGGAGTGGCTGGTGGGTTTGAACCACCAGCCTTCCAGTTGGCAGTCAAATGCCGTAGGCACTATGCCACCAGAGCTCCTTGAACCTCAGTAGGTGACAACTATTGTTTATCTTCATCATCGGTGCACAACCTTCTCTCTCAAGTCTGGAGTATTTTTTTAAAACACATTTCCCTCATAGTTAATCCTCATGCCTACTGAGGGCCATGTTTAAGCCCTTTCTGCAGGTGAGAAACAGGACAGCCCCACTCACAGTGGGTGCCAGACTGTCTACCCGATTTCTCTCAGGTGACGTAGAAATGCAGTTTTGAGGATGAACTACAGCCCAAGCCCCTGTCATAGGGTGTTTCTGAGGTATTTCCATTAGAAATCCCACCTTGGCCTAAGCTTCATTTGCGCTGTAGCTCAGGAATGGCGGAATTATTATTATTTTAAACCACATTGTTGTGGCTATGTTAAAAAAGGGCATACATTCTTTAGAGATACATATTGAAATATTTATGAACTAAAAACAAAAGTGTGTCGATTCTGTGGGGCTGATATAGAACAATTTTTAAGATTCTTCCTTAGGTGAATACTGCCCAGGGCGGAGCCAAGTGGCTGGTTCAGGATGTTCCCATTTGCGCTTTTTTTTTTTTTTTTTAAGTGTGTGTGTGCAGATATGCCCTTGAGCACACACACAGTCCTTTGTGGGCCTGTGCAAATAAGCAGGATGCAGCGACATTGCCACCCCGGTGAGCAACTGCCACTTTGTTGGTGCGATGAGCTGGTTTATTTTTCACTACACTCTTTAGTTCATTGAGATATTTCTTCTCATTATGTACATATATTACCTTTCTGAAAAATTGCAAAAAGTTATTTTAAAATATTCGTAACTCTAGAAAAATTGAGACTCCAAGTTTTGGTGCCAGATAGACTTGAGTTTGAGTCTGGGCTCTGCCACTCCTAGCTGGGAGACCTTGGCCAAGTCATTTAGCAACTTTGAATCTCAGTTTTCCCACCTGTAAAATGGGGATAGTTTATTTCCTGCCTTTTTGTGGTGGTCAGGATCAAATGAGGTAATGTATAGTCATGCTTGGCATAGTGTCTGGAACATAGCAAGCACTTGACTTATGGTGGTGGTAATTATTACTCTTGGCTCTGACAAAGTCCATTCCAACCATGGTGTCCATAGGCCTCATTCTCTCACTTTTCCCCCCAACTCCTGGCTTTTCCTTCTTAGTCTTGGGAATGGCTCCTCTTACTCCCTTCCCTTAAATATTGGAGTCCTCAGGGCTCTGACCTTGGTGACTTCTTGTCTTATACATGCAACCCCTGGTTCCCAAGACCATCTCCAAGCAGCAGATGATGGTTCAAGAACCTGGAACCCCAGCCTAGGTCCTGTGCTCTGAATCTATACACCGGTCACCTGTCCCTTGGACATTGATCTCCTGGTAGATGTCCAACAGGTATCACAGTAACTCCTTACCAATGCTTATGCCCTCTTCAGTCTTCCCCATCTCAGGAGCAGTCTTTGATCTGCTGGCAAACTCTGTTATCCTCTGGCTTTGGCTGAAACAATACTTCCCCAGGGCCTGGACACTGTTAGGGGTCAGGGTCCCCTGCTGGGTGCATGTGGACATATACTTAGAATCCCTTGCGCTTCCCAAACCATAATACTCAGATTTATTTCCTTCTGTGATGGGGATATTTAACATTGCAATCTGCATGTATTTATAAAAACCCTCCCCCCAATGTTCTAAAAGGATTCTTTGCTGCCCCTCAAGGCTCCTGAAGCTTTGCTCTGATTGAAGAATAGTGGTGAAGAGTAGGGATTGAAGAGTAGAGAGAAAGAAGCTAGGACATGGAGGAGATCGCTCTACTATGAGAGGGTGGAGGGCTGCTGGAGAAGAGGTGGGAAAGGGGGCAGGAGAGGAGTGCAGGTGCTGAGGATGTGGAGGAGGTTGAGAGAGGGCCAGGGCGAGCAGGGAGAGATGTGGGGAGAGAGGATGCTGCCCAAAGGGAGAATCCAGGGAGTCTCTCGGGGTACCATCACCACCTCTTCCCCCCAGTGCCCCCCTCCCAATAAAGCTCCTGTAAAGGTTGCATTTCTTTTCTTACAAGGCTTTCGGAGTGAGCGCGTGCTGACTCGGATGTTGTAACATCTGAGCCCGGCCTGAAGGTGGCAGCCACGAGGCCTGGCTTATTTGGGTTTCAGAAGTCAGAGTCCCCACTGAACTGAGGTCCTCAAGGGCCGCGGGCCATGGCTGCCTGTATCCTCTGTGTGTTCCCAGCACTGAGCACAGCACAGCCTGGTCCAGATAGGAGCTTGGCAAATATTCATTAAATGAATAGAATAAGAGCTGCCTAGCTCTGGTGGCTCAGAAGCTCTGGTAGCGTAGTGCCTAAGGCATTTGACTGCTAACCAGAGGGCTGGTGGTTCAAACCCACCACCACTCCTCGGAAGGAAAGTTGGGCAATCTACTTCCGTAGTGATACCGCCTCAGAAACCCAAGGAGGGGTTGCTATGAGTGGGGTCTGACTCGATGACTCATAATAACAACAACAACAGCTCTGGTGGCTTAGTGCCTAAGGCATTTGACTGCTAACCAGAAGGCTGGGGGTTCAAACCCACCAGCCACTCCCTCGGAAGGAAGACTGGGCAATCTACTTCCACAGAGGTCTTGGAATAGGCTTGAGTAGCCTTGGAATAGGCTTAAACCTACTGTCTTAGAAACCCAAGAAGGGGTCACTATGAGTCAAATTTGACTTGATGGCAGTGAGTTTGTTTTTTTTGTTTTGCTTTGTTTTTTGGGCCCCCTGAGGTAGCTCTAGGCACAACCTGGCAAAGGAAGGACCAGGTACTGACATGGAGCTGCCTCCAGGACAGGTAAGTGGGGCGGGAGTGGGGGGGGAGGACACAGCAGGGGCTGGGATCTCTGGGTCCTTGGATTGACCTCTTCCCTTTTGTCTCCAGAACGCTCAGGCCCAGGCTCTGGCCCTCCCTCAGAGGTCGCTGACCTGAAGACCCCCTTCACTCCCCCTATGATTTGAGTCTGGCCTTTATCACACGATTTTCTTTTCCTGCCTTCCCCTTGGCATCCAGGGATCCCAGCTTCCTACTTGCCACTCCTCTATCACATCTGGCCTCCAGTCGGAGGTTTGAGGATGATCTTAGGTCTACATTCATTCACTCACTCATCAGATGCAGTGCTCACTGAGCTCCTGTATGTGCCAGGCACTGCACTGGGCCCAGTGAGCAAACTCAGAGCACAAACAGCTCTTGGAGGGACCTCCACTGAAAGGGCAGACAAGGAGTTTCATGAAGGACTGGGCTCTGGCCAGGGTTGGAGAGGCCGTCAGGGGAAAGGACATCTCAGCTGAGGCATGAAGGACGCCTTGAGTCAACGAGGCTGAGAGGAGCCTCATCTCGGCAGCCAAAGCTCTGCAGGGAGCCACATTTCCTGGAAAGCCTGAGACAAGACTGTCCGTGGGCCTCAGACCTTCCTGGCACAAAGGCAGCCTGCTTGTCTCAATGGAAAGGCATCCCAAGCCCATGGTGACACAGTGGCCAGGAGCAGGAAGGAGGGGACTTCCAAGCTGTGGCTCCAGTGGAGATAACTGTATTCATTCACATCCTTTCCAACAGATGCCCCGTCGCCTATGGAATGTTACAGAAACAAGGCTGATACACGTGTGAGACCGGCCCAGCAGAGACAACCAGCAGGTTGATTCATTCACCCATTTTTTGTTTACTCTGCAAATACTTATTGAATGACAGCTATGTCCCAGGCACTGTTCTAGGCACTGGAGATACAGCAAAGAAGAAAGCAGACTGAAGTCCCAGCCTGCATGGAGCTGGCATTCTGTAGCGGAGACAGACAGTAAACAAAGAAACAAGTAAACACACAATTTCAGGTTATGACAAGGATGTGAAGAAAGTAACACAGTGAAGGGGGTAGAGAGAGGTGGAAGGAACGGCCATGTCTCTCAGAGGTGGCAATATTTGAGCTGAGACCTGAATCAATGGAGGTTTTAGCGTTATGGAAGTTTGGGAAAAGAACAAGTTCAGACTCCCTTAAGTGGCTTTGTTGTTTGATTTGGAAACTTTTACTTACATTATTGTTGCTGGTGTGTGCCATCAAGTTGACCTTTGACTCATAGAAACCCCATGTGACATGGTAGAACTGCCCCATAGAGTTTCCCAGGCTGTAATCTTCACAGGAACACATCACCAGGTCTTTTCTGCCACAGAATTGCTGGTGGGTTTGAACCACTGACCTTTAGGTTAGCAGCTGAGCACTTAATCATTGTGCTTCCAGGGCCAATTTCCTTTAGCGTAGGTTAAAGGAAATAACTCTATAAGCAAAAAGGGATACAAATACAAAAGAAACCAGAGAGAGGATGAAGAACATGAGGCATGTGGGACCTAGGAAAGCAGGGGTCTGGCCCCAGGAGGACACTAGGCTGCAGACCTAAGAGAGACCCACCAGGATGAGCAGGAGGCTGGCGGATCAGACAGGGGCAAGGGAGAAAAGGGCTGTTTGTGTGTGAGTGTGTACAGACTCTCCTGAGGGACATGTGACAGAGCTGTCAGAGCCTTGGGGACATGTTATAAGAGATATTTAGAGAACTAAGCAAAACAACAATTACAACAAGAAGACAATTGTGAAATTCGTGGAAAAGCCAACAGCTGTACCTGTTTTAAATAGGATGAAACTCTGAACATCTTACATAAAATAGGAACAGCAGCATCTGTCAGATTCTGTTCAGGTAAGACAGTCAGGTTCTAGCCCCCTTCACAACAACAACAACAACAACAACAACAAAAACAAGCTCACTGCCATGAGTTGATTCCGACTCATAGTGACCTCCTTTGGGTTTCTGAGGCAGTAAATTTCTATGGAAGTAGATTACCCAGTTTTTCTTCTGCTGAGTGGCTGGTGGATTTGAACCACCAACCTTCTGGTTAGCAGTCAGGTGCCTTAGGCACTACAGCACCAGAGCTCCTTTAGCCTCCTTGGCCATCTTTATTTTTCTTCATATAATCCATCACCTGAAATATTACATATTTATTTGCTTGCATACTTCTTGCCTGTCACCTCCCCCATTGTAATGTAAGCAGGACCTTGGTACTGTACTCCCAATACCAAGAACATAACATGTGCTCAATAAATGTCTGCAGATTGCAGACAAAATCTTTGTGAAATACTTGGCTCGGCAAGGAACAATATTTGCATAATCATAGTAAACTCTGATTGTCTTTCACCAAACTTGTGATGTAACCATTTGTGGGAGCATTTGGTGTAAGCATTTTGGGGGATGCAGGGAAAGTCAGCAGTGAGGGGTAGGGTGATTGTTGTTGTTAGGTGCTGTCATGTGGGCTCTGACTCATAACGACCCTATGAGAACAAACAGAACAAAACACTGCCAGGTCCTCTGCCACCCTCACAATCCCTGCTACGATTAAGCCTATTGTTGAAGCCACTGTGTCAATCCATCTCGTTGTGGGTCTTCTCGGGAGAGGTGGGCTGTTGTTGTTAGGTGCCGTTGGGTCGGCTCCGACTCATTGCGACCCCACATCATGTCAGACAATGTTTCATGATTACTCATAAAGTTTTGCAGTAATAGATCAGATGGAGTTTCACTGCCACTCATAAGGTTTTCACTGGCCAGTGTTGTCAGAGGTGGTTGGCCACGTCCTCCTTGCCAGTCTATCCTAGTCTGGATGCTCTGCTGAGACCTGTCCACCATGGGTGACTCTGCGGGTGTTTGAAATACTAGTGGTAATACTTACAGCAGCACATAAGCTATCACAGTGTGACAAACTGATAGACAGGTGGTAGTGGGATAGGATAGGATAGCCACCATAAATGGGAAGTTAATAGGTAATGTTTAAGGTTGCTAAATCAAAAAACAGCTGGCAAACATATCGGGAAAGATGGAGGCTAATGCTCAGGGAAGCAGCTGGAAGACTGAGAGACATGCCTCTGCGGAAGTGGCCTGAGGAGGTGGAGAGAGGTCAGGAAGGGCAGCTATTTTCCATTTAAGGCTTTTATGCAGATTTTAGTTTTTTGAACTCTGTGTTTCAATTACTTTGGTGTGACAGTTAATTTTATGTGTCAGCTTAGCTAGGGTATGGTTCCCAGTGATTTTGCCAAACACTGGACAGTTCTGTTTCATAATGTGATCTAATGCAAGGCAATGTGATCACCTTCCACGATGTCATCTAGTGTGGTGCAACCAGTCAGTTGAATGGGGAGTTCCTTTGGGTGTGCTCCGCTTTCAGACTGTAAAATAGGTTTTGTGGCAGAACTCACTCCCTCTCTCAGCCTCTGTAGTCTTTCTGTCACGTGACCTATGCATTTTAGGATGGAAACCTATGGATTTTTGGACTTTCCAAACCCCACAATTGCATGAGCCAATCCCTTGAAGCAAATCTCTCTCTCTTTCCCTCTCTCTCTCTCTCTCTCCAGTCATGAATCACTTAACATCCACAATATGGTCTGTGAAATATGACATGTGATTTGGATGCTGTGTGAATACCATATCACAGTATATGTTCTGTACCATTATGCACTGTGCTGCAATTTCTTTGTGCACAAGAGACATGAGATATACGTGGTGCGTGTGGGAAGCTGTTACGTTCACTATGTCCCTGTCTTGGTTCTCTAACAGGAATACCACAGTGCATGGCTTTGACAAACAAGAATTTGTTATTCTCTTACAGTTTAGGAGGCTAGAAGTCCAAAAGCAGAGTGCCAGCTCTAGGGCTGGGTGAAGGGCACTTGACCTTGAGGTTCAGCTCTGCTTCTTATTCCAGGCCCACTGGAGCTGGAGGTGTCTGCTAACTCACGCAGCTGCTGGCCACTGAGGCTGATGAACCTAAAATCAAGAAATAAAATGGCACAATCCCAAGATCAGCAGGCAACATGGCAGGCCATGGGTTCAAGTCCAGGAACTGGAGATGAAGAATCAGTCAAATGCAGGATCCAAATGTGCCAAAAAGCTAGAGACCTTTCTTAAAGCTTCTTCATAAACACTGGAAGCAGGCCACGCCCCGATGGCTACTACTCAGCTGCCTGCAGCTGATCCCACCCTGGAGTTGATTACACTATGTTTAATCTCATCATGGGGAATAGCTATACGTAGCTGCCAAGCCACTCAGACCCATGGCCCAGCCAAGCTGACACATGCTCTACCACAGTCTTGTTCTCTGGTCAGGATTTCTGAGCTCTGCTGTAACTTTATGGGGCCATGGGTGTATGCATAGTCGGATGTTGCTCAGATTGATGTTACGTGGCACGTGACTGTGTTTCTAGAGAACCTAAGACAGAACCATCACTGGTTCTGTTTTTATGGAGAACCTAAGATATTTGGTAAAAACGAAAATAAACTTAGTGGAAGTTAGTTTCAAGAAACAGATTCTCCAGGTTGGAAGCAAGCTTTGAATTCAGCTAATTCATCTCTCTGTCCAGTGGTCTGACTTCTCCAACACACTGGCCAAGTGGTTGCTTTACACAAAGACCTACAGAGATGGGGACATTATTTC
The DNA here is from genome assembly GCF_000298275.1 of Orycteropus afer afer. Lineage (NCBI taxonomy): Eukaryota > Metazoa > Chordata > Mammalia > Tubulidentata > Orycteropodidae > Orycteropus > Orycteropus afer. The sequence goes on from NW_006921710.1 coordinate 2,369,325, forward strand.
CATATGGGATCACCACAACTGTCTTCCATACTCAGCCCAGCTCTGTTCCTCTGTTGCTAATAGCTTCAGGCATAGAAACTGATTTGGTGGAGTTAGGGAATGGAAGAGACCAAGATTTCTAGGTGAGGCAGTTTCTGAGGGTTCCCTTGGGGAAATTCTTAGCAAATGGTCATCATTTTGAGGACACTGGGCTCTTGGTCTAGGGGATCAGGTGGTACTGGGAGGCAGGGAGAAGATAAACTGGGTCTGCAGTAGGCAAACATTTCACTTTGGCAACCTTGAAAAGGGACCCCTGGAAGCTCCCAAGACTTGCTCTCTCTCTGAATCCACCCAAACCACCACCAGGGCAAAAACTCCTAAGTGCTGGTGTGTGAGTGTCTGGGGCTTTGCTGTGTCCAGGTGTGCCTCGTGCGTGGCTGCAGGGCTTCACGCTCCTGCTTACAGAGGAGAACTCTGAAGCTCAAGGAGGTTGCAGCTTATCTAGGTCACCAGCCAGAAGAGGCAAGGCTGGGACTGGACATAGGTGTCATTGATGTCCAAACCAGGCTGCCCTCCTATCCTTGGAGCTTCCAAAGGGAGAGGAGTGTCCCCCTGTGACCTGCCGTGTTGGGGCATAATTTCCAGCTGCTGTTGTCAGCTCTGACTCATGGTGACCTCGTGTGAGGCAGAGTAGACCTGTGGTCCATGGAGGTGTCAATGCCTGATCTTTCAGAAGCTGCAGATCACTGCAGCTTTTTTCTGAGGCAACTCCGGGTGGACTCAAACCTCTAACCTTGTGGTTAATAGCCCAGTGTGTTAACCGTTTTCAACACCCAGGGACTCCACTGGTGCATAATTTTTGTTGTTATATGCTGTCGAGTTGGACCCAACTCATAGCAACCACTCCTTGGGTTTCTGAGGCAGTATCACTACGGAAGTAGATTGCCCCGTCTTCCTTCCAAGGATTTGAACTGCCAGCCTTCTGGTTAGCAGTCAAGTGCCTTAGGTGCATAATAGGGGCTGTGAATTTAAGTTGATCAGAAAGAGCACATTTAGGACTTCTTGGAGTTCAGAGTTATGGTGATGTGGTACCTAAGGCATTCAACTCCCAACCAGAAGGTTGGTGGTTCAAACCCACCAGCCACTTCGTAGAAGGAAGACAGGGCAATCTACTTCCGTAAAAATTTACTGCCTCAGAAACCCAAAGGGGCTCACTATGAGTTGGAATCAACTCGATGGCAGGGCGTTTGGTTTGTTTTTGGTTTTGGAGTTCAGAAGCAGTGAAGCTCCAGACATCCTGGACAGGGAGTCCTTGCAATGACCACCGTGCTCCACTGGAGGGCACTGTGGGACAGAAACCCAGTAGTGACTGGATCAAGTGGCTACTCTAGCCAGGTCAGCAGAGGCAGGTCTCAGATGTGGTGATGACAGGTGATAATAAGTTTTCATTCCCTGAGGCTTGCCCTTCGCAACAACTGCTTCACTGAGTCCCCACAACAAAACTAGGAACTAGATACTGTTATGACACCACTTTATAGATGAAGAAACTGAGGGCTCAGTGTCATTAAGTGACTTGCCCCAAGGTCACCAAGTTAGAGATAGGAAAGCAAGAGCTTGACTTCAACTTTGACCCCAAATCCCAAACTATTCCAACATGACCCTTGGCCCCCATGTGGTTAGACTCTATATTTCTTCCTAGGTTCCTTCTAGATGATTCCCTTAATTACACTCAATGAAATTTGCCCAGGCCTGTCAACGGGTGAGAGCAGTGGGGGCTTCTCTCACATGAATTACTGTGGAGGGAGCCTGGGCTGTAGGGTTGCCAGGTGAGGCCTGGAGAAGGAGCCAGGGGGCTGTGACACCAGCTGTGGACATAGGGAGGGGAGATTCCAGGCCACATGGCTGGGAGTCCTTCTGTTCTGGTCCCTGGCAGAACTGGTCCCCTGGGAACCTGCCAGGTGTATTAATATCCTGCTGAGTCAGGGGGCTCTTGAGTTTCAGCATCACAAGGCTTGGTGGGGATATTCTTGACTCTGTAGTGTCCTCTCCCTCCCACCTGCCTGCCCGCTTCAGGCTAGGAGCCTGCAGCTCTGATTTGTGTACAGCTGGGGAACAAGTCACTTGACCTGACTGTGCAATGGAGACAAGAACCCCCAAATGCAGGGCTGTGGTGAGAGTCACTGGAATATTGCTCCTACATGTCATGACACCTGCCAGAAGAAATTCTTTCAGTAACTGCTTTCTGCAGGCCTGCAGTGTGCCAGGCCTCATTCTGGACGCTGGGGACCCTGCAGCAGTGAGCAGCACAGTCCTGCTCTTACAGATCTCACTGTCCACCCACACAGGGGCCAAATATGACGGCCACAGCTGGTTGGGTTTGGCTGGGGCCTAGACACAAGGTGAGCAAGACAAATGAGCAAGACATTTGGAATTGCATCCCAAGGACTCTGGTCACATGGAGTGAGCACTGGTTGAGGAGTAGTACAACTAGGCTCCAAGGCTGAGGGAAATTTGTTGGGGTGCCCAGCCCCCAGAGGCTGAAACAAGGCAGCAGCTTAGAAGACAAGAGCCCCAAGAGAGGCTTCCCAGCCCCTTGTTGTACCTCCTTCTCACCCCAGGCTCCAGGAGTCTGTTCTGTGTCCCCATGCAAGTCCCACATGGTTGGCCTAGTTGGAGTGTGGTTTTGCTCCTTACATCCAAATGGTCCCCAGCAAAGGCAGGTGGAGGTAGGATCATTACCTGTTCTTGGAATTCCACAATCATGATTTAGACACTCTTTACTGAAGCCTGCTTCCAACTCAATACACATGTCATCAAATCCTCACAAGATGTCCATGAGGTGGGTACTTGGTTCTCTCCAGTTTACAGATGAGGAAACTGAGGCTTACAAGGCAGCCATCTGACCAGGGTCACACAGGTACTAAGTGATGGAACCAGGCCTTGAACCTGGGTCTGGCTGATTCCAGAGCCCGTATTCTTAACCCAGATTTTGTGCTTGCTCATTCAACCAGGCATCTGCAGGACTTACTGAATAATTTACAGATGGATAAAATTATTTCATACATAGCAAATTCAGGAATGGTTGCTAATCTTCTTTTTCTGTCCTGGTCCTCAGACTCCTTGCATGTAAGTCCCTGGAGACAGTGACTGGCTCTTATCTCCTCTGGCCTTAATATCCTTGTCCCCCATTTCCCAGTGTTCCTTACGGGGCCTGCCCAAGGTTGGGCCCCTTGCACATTTGATTGATGGCTGGGCATTCTAGACAGTGGCCTCTCCTCAGATTCAGCCCGCAGCTTGTCTGAGGGGGCCTTTAGACCAATGCAGGGCCTTTATCAATCTTCCCACAGGTCTCTGAGAGGCCACGGCAGGACAGCCCACCAGAGCCCCTTACAAGACCCCTTATCAGGGGAACACATTCTAACCTGGGCCTCTCCTCCGATGAAGGGAAAGGGAAAGATAAAGCCTGTGATTTTCCGGCCCCTTTTCCAAGTTTTGCCCAGTGGGGAGGGGGCACACCAGGGGCCGGGAAGGGGGTCACTGAAACAGGAAGACCCGCCCTGTGCTTGTTTCTTCAGCCAGTTTAAGAAAACACCACTGGGCTGGCCTGGAGGGCCCTCAGGCCTAGGACACCATCCTTCTCAGGGGGTAACCCCTATCGGGGGCTAGAGGGAGTGAGGGAGGGATGCTGGGGTTTTAGCCAGAACGTGGAGGATTTCTCTGGGGAGAGTCACAAAGGGTCCTCACCTGGCTGGCCTGGCCTGGCCTGCAGCCCCTCCCTGTCTGCCCATAGCGCTTCCCAGGCCCAGTCAGCACCTGGCATGTGGGAGGGACTCAGAGGACATTGGTAAATGAACAAGCAGCCCAGAATGTTTCAGTTATGAGAGTGCAGGTAACAGTCTGGGTACATGGGTTTCTTCATTTAACAGAAAACCCATTTCCTTCAGGCCATGCCCAGGGAGTCAGGGTTGTTACGGGGTGGCTAAGGGTTCAGAGACACTGGAGTCAGGCAGCCTGAGTTGGATCTTAGAAAAATCAGTTAACCTTGTTGAGCCTTGTACCTTTTTTATTTGTCAATTACAGATAATGGAAGTTCTTACCTCATGGAGTTATGGGGCAAAAATATGACAAAATAGGGTTTAGTATCGAGCCTGGTAAGGAGCCCTGGTGGCACAATGGTTAAGTGCTCAGGTGCTAACAGAAAGGTTGACAGTTTGACCCCACACAGCAGCTGTATGGAAGAAAGACCTAGTGATCTCTTTCCGTAAAGAGTCTGTGGTGGTTGTTATGTGCTGTCGAGTTGGACCGACTCATAGCAACCCCTCCTTGGGTTGTGAGGCAGTATCACTACAGCAGTAGATTGCCCCATCTTCCTTCCGAGGAGTGGCTGGTGGGTTTGAACCACCAGCCTTCTGGTTAGCAGTCAAGTGCCTTAGGCACTAAGCCACCAGAGCTGTTGCTTTATTGAGTATAGTCATTAAAATCTTATGGGCAGTTCCACTTTGTCACATGGGGTTGCTGTTAGCTGGAATTGGCACTCAAGAACAACAACCAAACCTGGCACCCAGGGGCCCCTTAATACACGTTAATGGTTACTGTCAAAATCTCTCCTCTCAGTAGACACACACACCCCCACACATTTATGGAGCGTTAACAGAACGCCAGGGATTATGCCAATCTGTGCACATGGATAAACAAACACACTGAATCCTTACCACCACTCTGGAAGTAAGACACAGTTGATCTTCATTCAAGAATTCTGTATTTACAATTCTACTTGATAAAATTTATTTGTAATCTCAAATCAATACTAGTTGTGCTTTTGTGGTCATTTAAAGACATGTGCATACGTAGACTGGAAAGTTTTTTTTATTGTGGTTTTGGGTGAAAGTTTACAGAGAAATTCATTTTCCATATAGCAGTTCATACACATTTTGTTTCATGATATTGGCTGCAATCCCCACAATATAACAGCTCTCTTCCTACTTCCTTCCTGTAGTTACCTCTTCCCTGTGTCCTTCTTTCCTATGCATTCCTGACCCCTGAGCTATCTCCCTGTGCAAACACTGCCCTTCTGTTCTCCCATGATTGATTGTTCTAAGGAGTGTATCTACCTGATGTAAATGCTCACCCATATGCCTGTCTATTATTCGGCTAGAAGCCATGGGAGTGAGTTCAATTCCAGACCTGAAGGATAACTAGGGGCCATAGTCCTGGCGGTCTCATCAGGCTCTATCAGACCAATAAACCTGGTCTTTTTTTCTGATTTTGAGTTTTGTTGCACATTGTTCCCCCACTCTATCCAGGATCAGCTGCACTGATCCCTTTCCAGGTGGTTGACAGAAAAGCCACCAGCTCCAGTGGACCAGGAGCAGAAGGCAGAGGTGGACCCCATGGTTGAGGGGCTTTCACCCAGCCCCTGGAGCCTGGAACTTTGAAGTTGGACTTAAAGCCTCCAAATTGTAAGAATAAACTCCTATTTGTTAAGACCATCCCATTTGTTGTATATTTCTTGTCAGAGCAGCACTAGGTAACCAGAACATGGAGTCACTGTGAGTCAGAAATGGGCTAACAAGTAAGCAGAACTTTCATTTCTCCAGCATCTCACTGGGAGCTCTGGTAGCATAGTGGCTAAAGGCACTTAACTGCTAACCAGAGGGCTGGAGGTTCAAACCCACCAGCCACTCCTCGGAAGGAAGATGGGGCAATCTAGTTTCATAGTGATATTGCCTCGGACACCCAAGGAGGGGTCGCTATAAGTTGGGTCCGACTTGATGGCCCATAACAACAAGAACAACAAGCATCTCACTACAACCATGACCAAGGAAATATGCAAAATAAGCCTGTGTGAAACAGTGCCAAAGTAGGTGGCAGAAGGTCCAAGCTTGCAGGTCATGAGTTTTGATCACAGTGAGCCTACGGGATCCTGCTCAGCCTCCGTTCACCATTGCCCAAACCTGAACAAGCTCAGGACTCTGTCTTCCTGGCGTGTGACCGCCCAGAAGCAGTGAACCCAATGGTGAGGCAGGCTTGACACAACCAGGCACACTGTGGCCATAGCACCAAGTGCCCCCTGAGGGTCTGGCAGCAAGGCAGACGTGGGAGAGCTTTTGAAGGCAGGCAGAGAACTCTAAAAGCAAAGCAGGCTGGACCATTCAGTGTGGGAACAAATGGTGCATGGTGCTCTGCCAGCCCCTGAGGGTGTCAGGGCAGAGTCACTCAATAGTGGGAAGCCTGGGGACCTTGCAAGGGACACTGATGTTTGTAAACTGGAGACTTTCTAAGTTAAATATGCATGGTGAATAAAGCTTTTTGGGCTTCCAGTTGCATAGGAAGCCTTGAGGGGCCTTGGAGTCATGACTGTGGAAACTCTCCTGCTCCCAAGCAAGTGATCCTGGATAAAACATATGCTTTGAAGCATCCCTGGCCCCACAAAATGGAAGATTCTATGGAATCTCCAAACAAACGAACAAACAGCAGACAAATAAGCACACAAACAAATGTGAGCTGGGTTTAGAGTGGCTGGAGTATGAGGCATGGGAGGGCAAGTGCTAGGGCCATAGGGCTGGGAGCTGGGGCCAGCGCGGTGGGAAATTTAAGTCCACAGAGCAGGAAATTGGTCTGGCCAGCATCCAAGTGGGAAGGGCTGCCTGGAGGCCAGGTTCCAAGCCTGAGGCATAGTGGGTGGTGATGGACTAGCCTGAGACTCTAACTCTGAGTCAATTCTCAAGTGGGCACCCAGAAGCAAATCAAATCCACTCTGAAAGAGCCCCCAGGACTATCACAGATTAAGATCAAGCCACAAACTCACAAGCACATGTTAATTTACATGTGGAGATAAGTCACTAAGAAAGAGAGTCAATAATAACTGGTTAATCAGTTGTCTTCTAGTCAGCTCTGACTTACAGTGACCTCACATGTGTCAGAGTGGAACTGGCCTCTACAGGGTTTTCAGTGGCTGGGATTTTGGAAGCAGAGAGCCAGGCCTTTCTTCTGAGGGACGTCTGAGTGGACTTGAACCTCTAGTCCGTAGGTTAGCAGCCAAGTGTGTTGGCCGTGCTCACCACCCGGGGATTCTGCATGTAACAGAGCACACAGAAAGAAACGATCGGGAATAAATGTGAAAAACAAAATCAGTGGAATTTTAGAAGTGAAAAATATATTTTAAATAAATAATGATGTTGTTGTTAGGTACCGTCGAGTCAGCTCGGACTCACAGCAACCCCACGTACAACAGAATGGAACACCGCCCAGCCCTGTGCCAGCCCCCCAATCCCTGATAAGCCTTTGTTGCAGTCACTGTGTCAGTCCATCTGATTGAGGGCCTTGCCCTTTTTCGCTACCCTCCTCTTTACCAAGCATGATATCCTTCTCCAGGGAATGGTCTCTTCTGACAACATGACCAAAGTAGGTGAGACAATGGATGTCTGACCATTCTTGCTTCCAAGGAGAATTCCAGCTGCACTTCTTCCAGGACAGATTTGTTAGTTCTTGTGGCAGTCCATGGTATTTTCAGCGTTCTTTGCCAAAACACAACTCAAAACATCAACTCTTCTTTGGTCTTCCTTACTCATTGTCCAGCTTTCACATGCTTATGAGGCTATTGAAAATACTGTGGCTTGGGTTAGGTGCACCTCAGTCTTCAAAGAGACATCTTTGCTCTTCAGCACTTTAAAGAGGTCTTTTGCAGCAGATTTGCCCAGTGCAATATGACATCTGATTTCTTGACTGCTGCTTCCATTGGAATTGATTGTGGAGCTAAGTAATATGAAATCTTTGACAAGTTCAATCTTTTCTCCATTTATCATGATGCTGCTTACTAGTCCAGTTATGAGGATTTTTGTTTTCTTTATGTTGAGATGTAATCCATACTGCAGACTGTAGTCTTTAATCTTCATCAGTAAATGCTTCAAGTCATCTTCACTTTCAGCAAGCAAGGTTGTGTCATCTGCATATCGCATGTTGTTAATGAGTCTTCCTCCAATCCTGAAGCCATACTCTTCTTCATATAGTCCAGCTTCTTGGATTATTTGCTCAGCATACAGATTGAATAAGTGTGGTGAAAGGATACAACTTTGAGGCACTCCCTTCCTGATTTTAAACCATGCAATATCCCCTTGTTCTGTTCAAATGACAGCCTCCTGGTCTATGTACAGGTTCCTCATGAGCACACTTAAGTGTTCTAGAATTCCCATTCTTTTCAATGTTATCCATAATTTGTTATGATCCACACAGTTGAATGCTTTTGCATAGTCAATGAAACACAAGTAAACGTCTTTCTGGTATTCTTTGCTTTCAGCCGAGATCCATCTGACATCAGCAATGATATCCCTCGTTCCACATCCTCTTCTGAATCCAGCTTGCATTTCTGGAAGTTCCCTGTCAATATACTGCTGCAACCATTTTTGAATTATCTTCAGCAAGATTTTACTTGCATGTGATATTAATGATATTGTTTGATAATTTCCACATTCTGTTGGATTGCCTTTCTTTGGAATGGGCACAAATATGGATCTCTTCCAGTCAGCTGGCCAGGTAGCTGTCTTCCAAATCTCTTGGCATAGCCGAGTGAGTCCCTCCAGTGGGGCATCCGTTTGTTGAAACATCTCAGTGGGTATTCTGTCAATTCCTGGAGCCTTGTTTTTCACCAATTCCTTCAGTGAAGCTTTGACTTCTTCCTTCAGTACCACTGGTTCTTGATCATATGCCACCTCCTGAAATGGATGAACACTGACCAATTCTTTTTGGTACAGTGACTCTGTGTATTTCTTCCATCTTCTTTTGATGTTTCCTGGATCATTCAATATTTTCCCACAGAATCTCCCAATATTACAACCCGAGGCTTGAATTTTTCTTCAGTTCTTTCAGCTTGAGAAATTCTAAGTGTGTTCTTCCCTTTTGGTTTTCTAACTCGAGGTCTTTGCACATTTCATTATAAGAATTGAGTTTGTCTGCTCGAGCTGCTCTTTTAAATCTTCTGTTCAGCTCTTTTATTTCATCATTTCTTCCATTAGTTTTAGCTATTCTCCATTCAAGGGCAAGTCTCAGAGTCTCTTCTGATATCCATTTTGGTCTTTTTTTTTTTCCTTTCCTGTTTTTTTAATGACCTTTTGCTTTCTGCATGTATGATGTTCTTGATGTCATCCCACAATTCGTATGGTTTTCGGTCACTGGTGTTCAATGTGTCAAATCTATTCTTCAGATGGTTTCTAAATTCAGGTGGGGATATAATCAAGGTCATATTTTGGCTCTTATGAACTTGTTTTAATTGTCTTCAGCTTCAACTTGAACTTGCATATGAGCAGTTGATGGTCTGTTCCACAGTCAGCTCCTGGCCTTGTTTTGGCTGAAGATACTGAACTTCTCCATCACCCCTTTCCACAGATGTAGTCAGTCTAATTCCTGTGTATTCTATCTGGTGAATTCCACAAGTATAACCACTGTTTATATTGTTGAAAAAAAATATTTGCAATGAATAAGTCATAACTAAGTCTAAATAATCATAGATTGGGTAAATAGGAAATTAGTTTCTGGTAAAGCAAAACAATTGAAATAGAAGATATATTTGAACTTTTTTTCCTGGAATATTAAGGAAAATATAGAAGAGAGACAAGAGACATGAAGAAATAGAATGGAAAATAAGACATTTACATTTACAGATGAACAAAGACTGAAAGTTTACCACCAAGATACCTGCTCTAAAGAAACTTCTAAAGGTTATTTGTTAAAAAGAAGGCAAATGATCCCAGGATGATTGAAGACCCCAGAAGGAAGGGTAAATGAATAAAATGGTAAACATGTAAGTAAATCAAACAAATATGAACTGTATAAAATAACAAAAAGTGTTTCCATTAGATATTTAAGAAAAAAGGGCAGACTTGAATTATTTGACCAAACTCACTGCTATTGAGTCGATTCTGACTCATAACGTCCCTATAAGACAGAGTAGAATTGCCCCCACAGGGTTTCCAAGGCTGTAAATCTTTAAGAAAACAGACTGTCAGATCTTTCTCCCATGGAGCAACCGGTGGGTTCAATCTACTGCCCTTTTGGTTAGCAGCCAAATGCCTTAAGCACTGCACCACCAGAGCGCCTTGAGTTATTTGACAATACTATATGAATCAGAAGCGGGTAGTCGGAAGCTAAAGACTTTTTATTATTTGAGATTTGTCGGCTTTACACATTGTAAGTTAAATACGCATGGTAAAATATTGACAGTGAGAATGAAAGAACTAGAAATAGCATGTATTCCAAATTGGTAGAGAAAAAAGAAGTGAAGAGGAAAACCAAACTAAAAAGTCAATCCATTCAAAAGAGGGAGAGAATGGAACAAGAAAAGAAAAAGCTACAGAAAAGGTAGAACAAACAGATAATTAAAAAAACAAACAAACAAACAAACAAAAAAACCAAGATGGTAGAAACAAGTCTAAATATATCCATGACATTAATAAATAAAAATTAAACTCAACAGTTAAAAGAAAGATAATTAGAAAAAAATCCAGAATCACAAAGTTTAGAAGAGAACTATCTAAAACATAAAGGTAAAGAAAGACTGAGGCTAAAAGAATGAAAATAGGTTACAATAAATATTTTGATACCAGGCAAGTTTGTCCTATACTTTAAAACAGTCATCAAGAATAAAGAGGATCACTAAATAATGAAAAAATTTCAAATGATCACAAAGTTGTAATGACTCTAGACATAAATGCATCTAGTAAAAGTATCAAAATACCTATGGCAAAAACAAACAGAACTCTAGAGAGAACCTACCAAATGTACCATCATAGTGAGAAATTTCAACACATCTCTCAATTAGAGAGAAGCCAAGCAGACAAAAAGAAAAAAAAAACAATCAGCAACTGTACATAAAATTTGACCAACTTAAATAGCTAGGTTGCTCTAATGGACAAATACAGAGTTCAACATCTAATAGAGAAATTATTTCCTTTACATGTAGAACATTTACAAAAAACAATCACAAGTTAGGTCATAAAAGTTTCAACATTTTAGAAACAGTATTCTTCCTTAAAATTTGTCTGCTAACCAGAGAGTCAGTGGTTCAAACCCACCAGCAAAAGGAAGATGGGGTGATTTACTTCTATAAAGATTTACAGCCTCGGAAACCCAATGGGGGACACTATGAGTTGGATTTGACTTGATGGCAGTGAGTTTCGTTTGGTTTGGTGTATTCTTCTTGTTGATTTTACTGTTAGTTCCTAGGTGTTCATTATTTTACTGAAAAATAAATATGTTTTAAATTAATAAGATAGACAGATACCTGCATTTGAGTCAACTCCAACTCATGGTGACCTTACGTATAACAGAATACAACATTGCCTGTTCCTGCATCATCCTCACAATTACCGTCATGTTCAAATCTATTGCTGTGGCTGTTGTGCTGATCCACTTCACCGAGGGTTTTCCACATCCTCATTGGGCTACTACCTCATCAAGCGTGATGTCCTCCTCCAGTGACTGGCCTCTCTTGATGACATGTCCATAGCAAGCGAGTTGGACAACGATTTGTCATGATTCTGAAAGTTCTCATTGGCTGATTTTCAGAAGTAGATGGTCAGGCCTTTCGTCCCAGTCTGTCTTTGTCTGGAAGCTGTGTTGAAACCTGTTCAGCATGGGTGACTCTGTGGTATTTGAAATACTGGTGGCATAGTTTCTAGCATCACAGTAACACAAAAACCACCACAGTATGACAAACTGACAGATGGGTGGTGTTGAAATAAATAAAAGTAAATACAAAAAGTATGGCTCAATAATGAGAGTTCTTAGGAACAAAAGATTATTATTATTCCATTAACAAGAATTGCAGCTCAGCCACACTCCTGACTCTGTGACCTTGGGTAAAAGACCCTCCCATTCAGAGCCAAGCAAGTGAAGATATTAATAACCACCTTACAGGGTTGTTATAAGGGTCAGGTTCAGTGTATGTAAAGATGCTTGCCAGTGGTGGGCTCTTATCAATGGAAGCTATTATTATCACGCTCATTCATCATTACTTGGGAAGTTGGAAGCAGGTAACTGGGCTTCCCCCTGTCCCAAGGAGAGCAATGCTGCCTCATTTCCAGAATATTTGTTGAGGGCCTTCTTTCTGCACCAGGCTCTGTTGGTTGTAACTAAGAGAAATCAAGTGCCAATCCATTGCAGTTAAAGGGACTTGATGGACTCACTCATCTGAGATGTCCAAGACTTGAGTCTAATGACTAAGAAGTCAACACAGCTGATTCTCAAAACAACTCCATTCCCCCCATTTTAGAGACACAGAGACTGAGGCTCAGAGAGGTCATGGGACTTCCCAAAATTGCCCAGACAATTACGGGAGTTGGTGCTCCAGTCCAGTTCTGCGGCCTCCGAAGCCTGTGTTTTGCATTTCTCGTTGGAGGAAACACAGTTTAATTAAAAACTTTGGCAGTAGCAGGTCTTGCATGAACAGAACAAGCACAAGAGAGTTTACTGTACAAAATAATTTCTGGGGGTGATCCCAGTGATGTCACCAGGAGGACACAGGGGGTGCGGACAGACACATACTGTCAGAGGGAGTGATACCAAAGTGACTGTCTAAAATTTTTCTGCAGTGTTTCAGCAGAAATTATATTTTATAAAAATATCTCTGTAGTTTGTTGTTACGTACTGTCGAGTCAGACCCGACTCATAGCAACCCCTCCTTGGGTTTCTGAGACACTATCACTACGGAAGTAGATTGCCCAACCTTCCTTCCGATGTAGTCAGTTATAACAACAAAACATTTTTCGTATGCCCGGTTTACATGTATCAATATACCACCAACTTCTGGTTAGCAGTCAAATACATGCCTCAGGCACTGTGCCGCCAGAGCTCCTTGATCAATATACCTACAAAGCTAAAACTCAACGCTAATTTACTTTTTGAACCTACTAATGCACTCTGATCAGAGCTGTCATTATTACCAAATTACAGTGATGCTTTGAATTACATGGTTTCTTCTGCGTGTGACATAAGCCAGCACTATTGCTGCCAGTATTTTTATGGTCTCTGATTATGTCAAATTTCTTGGTGTTTTAGCTGCAGTGTTGTGGTAAGTAGTATTTGTGAACCTATATCAATAACTTTTTTTGAGAATGAAGTAGTAATTAAAGGAAAAGAAGGTTTAAATAAAATCATATAATTAAATAAAAAGGCTTCCACTCAGTTACTAATAACATTGTAACTAACAATGTTGTAATTCAATGTAGAAAGATTTTATAAAACAATTTTGTGATTTGTCTTCATATAATCTAAGAAATATTACATTTAAGCAAATTTACAACTGTATTTATCACATATTATTCTATGATTAAAACTGAAAATACACCTTATTACAGTTTCTGTATGGTCTGGTATGGAAGGAAGTCCCTGGGGGGTGACACCATGAGTTGCTGCACTGGGTGACACCACTGGGTGAGCCTTTCCCTCCTCATCACCACACTGGGGATGGTAGAGTTAGATACCTTCTGAAAATCAGAAAATAGGTCCAGTATCAGGCTCTCCCACGAAATGAAATCCCAGCCAGACCTTGTGCTCATTGGAAGTGAAGCGGAATCTCACAGCTGCCCGAGTTTGGCAAGGGAATGGGAACTGATTTAATGGGGAGGAAGAAAAGATGCAGAAGGAAGATGGAGGGTCTCCCATTGCCCCAGGGGTTGTTGAGGACCTCCCCCTTCTCTTCTTTCAAACGTCAAGCCCGAATCCCCAGGTAAACTTTGAGCCAATAACCTGGCAAGTGCACAGCACTGCTGACTTCTCCCAGGAGAGGAAAGGCACTGACCACTCTCCTCAGAGTGGAGCCAGAGCGTTTCCCCTAAGAGCCAAGCACTAAATCACCACCCACCATGGGACTCCTGCTAATCATTCACAGGCATGGGCCGTTATATCAGAAGGATGCTATTGGCTTCTGCACCAGAGGGGTCTGGAGGTCAGTGTCTTTAACGCAGAATCACCTGGGAAGCTTGAAAAAAATCCCAATGTTGAGACCAATTATACCTGAAACTTTGAGGGTGGGACCTGGGCCTGTGTGTTTTTTAACAATTGGAAGCTGCTCTCACCCCACCATCCTATTCTACATTATCACATAACTGCCAAATTACATCATCCTATAACTGCCAAACCACTGAGAAGGATGGCCCAGCCAAGCTGACACAAAAACCTTAACCATCTCAGCCAGCACTGCTGTCGCCCAACACCTTGCCATTTGTTACACAGTTAATGGGCAAAATAGTCAGATAGTAGATTTTTTTTATTGTTGTTATAAATGTGAATTGTCGGATAACGAGATAGTCGATTAAGTTAGGAGTACCTATCTTGTTACCGTCAAGTCCAATTTTGACTTAGAGTCATCCTATAGGACAGGAGGAGAACTGACCCATAGAATTTCCAAGTCTGTAATCTTTATAAAAGCAGATTGCTATGTCTTTCTTCTACAGAGTAGCAAGTAGGTTGGAACCACCGACATTTTCGTTAGCAGCCGAGCACTTTAACCACTGTGCTACCAGGGCTTCTGAATGAGAAGTATCTATCTGTCTTTCTATCTATCTATCTATCTATCTATATGTTGTTGGACCTAGCCAATCCACTTCCAGGAATTTAACACAACCTAATAGGACAACTGTGCAAAGAGGCATGGACAAGGAATTGAGTTATTAACTGCATTATTTATATTTATAAAATAACTGTGTGTGTGTGTGTGTGTGTGTGTGTGTGTTATGTGCTGTCGAGTCGGCCCCGACTCATAGCGACCCCTCCTTGGGTTTCCGAGGCAGTATCACTACGGAAGTAGGATTGCCCAACCTTCCTTCCGAGGAGTGGCTGGTGGGTTTGAACCGCCAGCCGTCTGGTTAGCAGGCAAGTGTCTTAGCCACTATGCTACCAGAGCTCCCTGTGAGGAACCTAAATATCCCTCAAAATGATGGCTTATAGTAGGGCCCACTGCTGCTGCTACAGATGAAGATGCAGATGTTTAGTTATTATGCAGAAAGGTGTGCATATGTTAAAAAACAAACAAAAAAATGCCATGGCCATCAACTTGATGCCAACTCATAGTGACCCTTTAGGACAGAGTAGAACTGCCCTGCAGGGTTTCCATGGCTGTAAATCTTTATGGAAGCAGACTGCCTCATCTTCCTCCTGCAGAGAGGCTGGTGAGTTTGAACCACTGACTTTTTGCTTAGCAGCTGAATGCTTTAACCACTGTGCCACCAGAGTGCCATTCATAATATGGAAGCTAAAAAGGTAGATCCCTAAACTAGAGAGTATAACTGCTTTTCGGTTAAAATACATATTTTTGATATTTTGGCAAAAAATACAAAAACTATATTTCTTGCAAAAGCTTATATTGTAAACACATATTATATAGATAATTATATTTTTTAATTATATTTTTATGTTGTTATGTGCTGTCGAGTCATCTCCAATTCATAGCGACCCCCTCTTTGGCTTTCCGAGGCAGTATCACTACGGGAGTAGATTGCCCAAACTTCCTTCCGAGGAGTGGCTGGTGGGTTTGAACCAAGAGCCTTCTGGTTAGCAGTCAAATGCCTTAGTCACTACGCCACCAGAGCACCTATATTTTTATGAGTACATAGAAAAAAGACAGAAAAGAATAACCAAACTGTTTTTGCATTTAGTGTTCCTGTATGTTCTAACTCTTTAAGATAGTGAAAACGCATTCTTGTGCAATGAAAAAACATAGTCATTAGGGAAATCAATTATTTCTTAACGAAATTCACCCTGTTCCTTCTCTGCTCTCTAAGGACTCATCACACATCTGTGAGCCCGGGGCTCCGGGTTAGAATTCCTCTTTTCTCAGGGCTGGAGTGGGAGCCCAGAGGAGTGAGGAGGCAGCCCAGGTCACATGGGGAGAGGCTGGGTCTGTGTCTTCCTGCCTTTGACTCCCTTTGAGCTAAGGTCTACCCAGCATCTTGCTACTGTCACTCTACAACTCTTCTGTTTGAAGAACTTGAGCAGAAGGATCAGGATTCCCAGCCACCTTTGCCCCGACTCGTCTCTCAGCAGCAGAAGCAGAACTGGATGGAGATGAACCCCAGCCAGGACTCCTGGGGGTCAGAACACATCCCTGACCCCAGCTGGACACTTCTTTGAGCAGGCCAGTCCCAGGCTTCGGTCATGGGTGGGGTTCCCAGGGCTTGGGCCGCTGCTGCCAGACCTCACAGCTGGGTTGCTGGCTAGAGTTGCTTTCTCAGGGTCCCAGCAAGCCCTACGGCTCTCTGTCGGGAAGCCTGTCCCCTTCCTACCAGCAAGCCTACTCCTGGGGCTAGGTTATTAAATGTGGTAATTAGAGCCCCGGAGCTGCATGTGGCCAGCGAAGCAGCTGTGGGTTTAATTTCCAGAAACACGGAGCGTTTTGGCAATTCTCTTTGCAAAACAGCATGTCCAAGGCTGGGTCTGGGGCTCCTCATAACTTCATCACTTTGTGTGCGTGTGCGTGTGCGTGTGTTGCTGTGTAACATACCAAACCTCCACCTCAGTTCAATTTAAATTTCAGATAAACAAAAAAAATTTTAGTATAAGTATAGGCATGTCCCAAACATTGCATCCTGTTTTTTTTTTTTTTTTTTTTTAGCCAAATCTGGCAACTCTGATACATGTAAATAAGTGTGTGTAAGAGAATATGCAAGTGTATAAATGTGTACACTTTTGCAAGATCACACATATGTATATGTGTATAAACAGATGCAAGGGTAGGTGTGTACATACACACATGGTGCATGTACCCCAGAATGCAAGTGTACAAGTTTTCCCATGTGTGAGCGAGTTTATACTGCATACTATTTGTCATGGGTTGAATTGTGTCCTCCCAAGATTTGTGTCAACTTGGCCAGGCCGTGATTCTCAGTGGTTTAGCAGTTATGTAATGATGGAATGTGGCAGATATGTAATGATAATCATGATACCCCATGACGTGATCTGATGTGCTAAGCCGATCAGATGTAAGAGGATTAAGGGGTGGGATGGATCACCCTTAGTCCCATCATGGCCCTGATCCGATGGCTGTAAGGGGAGCTTCTCTGGGGTGTAGTCTACAACGCCTTTTATCTTATAAAAAATAAAAGGAGAGAGAAGGGACCAGAGGGTGGGGGGCAGGGGTGGGGGACACCTACTACCATCAAGAAAGAGGAGCCAGGAGCACAGCATGTCCTTTGGACACAGGGTCCCTGTGCTGATACCTCCTAGGACCAAGAGACATGCAGAGAAAGAGAATAGGTGCTCTGAACCTGGGCTTCTAACTCATGAACTGTGAGAGGATAAATTAGTTTGTTAAAGCCATCCATTTGTGCTATTTCTGTTGCAGCAGCACTAGAGAAATGAGACACTATTTTACATGGAGAGAGCCTTGGTTTTTCGGTGGTAGAATTCTTGCTTTCTATGCAGAAGATCCAGGTTCGATTCCCAACCAATGCAACTCATATGCAACCACCACCTGTCTGAGGGGAGGCTTGCCTGCTTGCTAAGATGCTGAACAAGTTTCAGCAGAGAGTCCAACAAAGACAGATGAGGAAGAAGGGCCTGGCAGCCTGCTTCCAAAAAGCAGCCAATTAAAGCTTTATGGATCACAACGGTTCTCTCTACAGCCTATGCTGGGGATAGGACAGGACTGGACTGCGTTTTCTTCTGTTGTACAAGGTTTGCTGTGAGATGAGGGCCTGACTCCAGGGCAGGTAACAACAGCAATTTCATATATATGCCAAAAAAAAAAAAAAACCCCACTAAGTCACTGCCATCTAGTCGGTTCTGACTCATAGTGACACCCACTGGGTTTCCAAGGCGGTAAATCCTTATGGAAGTAGATTGCCCCATCTTCCCTCCACAGAGAGGCTGGTGGGTTTGAATTTCTAGCCTTCTAGTTAGCAGTTAAATGCCTTAGGCACTATGCCACCAGAGCTCCTTGTTTTATATGTATACATAAAAAACAAACAAACTCACTGCTGAGCGGATTCAACTCACAGCAACCCCTCCTTGGGTTTCTGAGGCAGTATCACTATGGAAATAGATTGCCCCATCTTCCTTCCAAGGAGTGGCTGGTGGGTTTGAACTGCCAGACTTCTGGTTAGCAGTCAAATGCCTTAGGCACTATGCCACCAGAGCTCCTTTATTTTATATATAGGTACATATATAAATGTGTCTGTGTATGAGTGTGAACATACATATGTTTTTGTGTTCATATGTATACATATATGTATCAAAGCACATAAAATGTTAGAATGGAAGTGTATATCTTCATGCACATTACAAAATATTAAAGCTGGAAGTAAGATGAGTGATCTTTTCTGTGTAATTTTACATCTGAGAAGGCCGAGGCCAGCCAGCCAGTCAAGATTGTGCATGTGCATGTGTGTGTGCATATAGGGTGTGGTGAGAGCCCCCTGAGTTCGTCCCTGTGCCAGGCCCTAGGATATAGTACCCTCTCTTTCCCAAAACAAGCCTCTTATGATGACACCCAGTTCATGAGGAAGAGTCAGGTGATGTGTGCCAGAAGGGTCAGCCTGCACCACGTGTACTTACACACAGATTACATAAACTCTGTGGGCCAAAGCCCTGGCCAGATGTTCCTTTTCATCTTGGAGCCAGATGGTGGCTGATCTGAGAGTTCCTGGGA
The DNA here is from genome assembly GCF_000298275.1 of Orycteropus afer afer. Classification (NCBI taxonomy): domain Eukaryota; kingdom Metazoa; phylum Chordata; class Mammalia; order Tubulidentata; family Orycteropodidae; genus Orycteropus; species Orycteropus afer. Next base: position 2,387,941 of record NW_006921710.1, read on the forward strand.
TTTTCTAGGTTGGGCGTGCAGGACCCAGGCGAGAATGTTTATGTGGATACTAGCTTCCCCAGGATGACTCCTTGCACAGTGCTCTTGCCACACTGTGTTTAAGGGAAATGGCAGGGTAGCCGTGCATGCAGGCCATGGAGGCGGAGCTGCCTGCCCTCTGTCTGCTTACTGTGAGGGATTGAGCTGTGTCTCCCAAAAATATGGGTTGTAATTCCTACCCTCTATGCCTGCGATTATAATCCTATTTGGGAAGGAGTTTTCTAATACGTTAATGAGGCAGGATTAATGTAGGGTGTTTTGAGTTGATTTTTTACAAGAGATGAAAGGAGCAGATTAGGCATGCAGAGTTGGGGGGAAAGATTGATGCCATTGCACAAGAGATCTCCAAGGAACCAGGAAACAGAAGCTGAAGAGACAAGGGCCTTCCCTCAGAAATGACAGAGAAAGCCTGCCCCCAGAGCCAGCATCCTGTCTTCGGACTTCTAGCCTCCTCAACTGTATGAAGATAAATTTCTGTTTGTTAAAGGCATCCGCTTGTGGGATTTCTGTCATAGCAGCACTAGAGGACGAGGACAGGCCAGACTCCAGAGTGGTGCTCCACGTACCAGACCTGCCCCTGCAACTCACCTGACGTGTGCCCCACCTTCCCCAGCTTTGCTTTTCTATGGTGACAGGTGACAGTCAGTTGACCTGATAATCCCACATGGTGTGTTCTTGGGAGAAGACTTCTCCGACCCCCAAGCCCTGCATTACAGGCAATTGTCATGTTTTCACAGGGGTTTTCAGAGGCCTAGAGAGGGCTTAAACCCCAAATTCCTGATATCGATTTTTTTAAAATGATTTATTGTGTTTAAGATGAGAGTTTACACAGCAAATTCAGTTCTCATTTAATAATTTCTATACAAATTCATGGGAGCTCTGGTAGCATAGTGGCTAAGACACTTGCCTGCTAACCAGACGGCTGGCGGTTCAACCCACCAGCCACTCCTTGGAAGGAAGGTTGGGCAATCCTACTTCCGTAGTGATACTGCCTCGGAAACCCAAGGAGGGGTCGCTATGAGTCAGGTTTGACTCGACGGCACATAACAACAACAACAACAACATACAAATTCATCAGTGATATTGGGTACATTTTTCGCAATGTGTCATTATTCTCATTCATTCCATTCTGGTTGTACCATTTCCAGTACTCTAGTTTCCCTGCCCTCTTACCTTCCCATTCTTGCTTTAGAGTAATTTTTGACCATTTGGTCTCCTAGAGTAGATTTTTAAAAAAATATTTTTTTTCATCCTTTTCATTGTTATTCTTTCTTTTTAATGCCTTTTATTGAAATATAATTTATGTACAGTGAAATACACAAAACTAAAGTGACATGGATCAATGTATTTTTTTTTTTTGTATGCAGTGTTCCCTCCCCTCCCCTCCCTTCCCACCCCTGGTAACCAACAAAGAAAGTTCCCTTCCATATACAAACCTTTCCTTGAATTTTTACAATAATGAACTAATACTATATTTGTCCTTCTGTGATTGACTTATTTCACTCAGCATAATGTCCTCCAAGTTCATTCATGTTATGTCCTGTTTTGCAGATGCTACATTATTCTTTAGTGTTGCTTAGTATTCCATTGTGTGTATGTACCATAGTTTGGTTATCCATTCTTCTGTTGATGAGCACCTAGGTTGTTTCCATTTTTTGGTTATTGTAAATAGTGCTGAGATGAACATAGGTGTGCATATATCTGTTCTTATCCTGGCTGTCACTTCTTTAGGATATATACTTAGTAATGGAATTGCTGGTTCAAATAGTATTTCTAATTCCAGCTTTTTAAGGAATCACCATACTGTTTTCCACAGTGGTTGTATCATTTTAAAGTCCCACCAGAAGTGTTTGAGAGTCCCAATCTCTTCACATCCTTGCCAGTATTTGTTATTTTCTGTCTTGTTGAATTTTGCCATACAATTTTCTGTGCTGAGCTCGTTTTGTTCATGAATTGTGTTATACTTCCTTCATTGATTTTGCTTTACTTTTTGCTAAATATTTGTGCTGGTCCTCTTTTTTATTTTGATGTGAAGGTTTATTACTTTTCTTTGAGGTTGCCCTGTGATTTATAGTTTTCTCCCCAAGTTTAGAATTGTCCATTCTATCTTACAGTTGCCTTGACTTTCCTACCATTTAGAAGTTCTGTAACCATACAATTTTTCCTTCTTTTTGGTTTGTAGTTGTCCTCATTTGTCAATTGATGTCTCTGGTTCCCTGTTTACAATCTTGTAGGCTTATTTACTTCGGAAACTTCTACAACTGGTTTGGTTTCTAGGTTATGTCATCATGTGTGTTAATGGTCAGTTGTTGTTTGCTGTTGTTGGTTCTCTGTCCAAAGGACTCTCTTTAGCGTCTCTTGTAAGGTTGGTCTGATTTAAACAAATTCCCTTAATATCTGCTTATCTGGAAATGTCCTAATTTCACCATCATATTTGAGGGACAATTTTGCTGGGTATATAATTCTTGGTTGGAAAATTTTCTCTTTCAGTGTTTTACATACACCACCCCATTGTCTTCTTGCCACATAGTTTCTGTGAAGAAATCCGAGCTTAGTCTTATTGGTTGTCCCTTGTAGGTAACTTTTCATTTTTCCTGTGCTGCTTTCAGGATTCTTTCTTTGTCTTTGGTTTTGTTGAGTTTGATGGTGATACATCTTGGTGATTTTCTTTTGGGGTCTGTTCTTGTTACCTAGTACTGCTCTGACAAGAATATACTACAAATGGAATGGCTTGAACAAACAGGAGTTTATTCTTACAATTTGGAAGCTTTAAGTCCAAGTTTAAAGTACCAGGCTCTAGGGGCTAGGTGAAAGCCTCTCATCCTTGGGGTTCAGCTCTGCCTCCTGCTCCCAGCCCATTGGAGCTAGAGGCTTTTCTTCACTCAGACAGCTGCTGGCTACTGAGATTGACAAACCCAAGGTTGACAAGTAAAAAGGCACACTCCCGATGTTACCAAACCACACAGCAGGCCATTAATTCAAGTCCATTGAAAGTCCCAAGGTCAGCAGAGCATGGCAGGCTGCTGAACAATGATACAGCTACATGTAGGGTTTAAGCATGCCATAAGCTAGAGACCATTCCCAAAGCTGTTTCTTATATATGGGAAGGAGACCACATACCTAAAACAGCTACTCAGCTGCTCCAATAGATGCTGCCATGGAGTTAATTACCAATCACACCACGGGGAAGAACTACATTCACCTGCCCAGCCACTCAACCAGGCCTAGCAAGTTGACACACGAACTTAACCACCATAGGGTCTATCCTGTTTGGGGTTCATTGAACTTCTTGAATGGATATATTCTCATCTTTCATCATACCAGGGAAATTCTCTTCCAACAAATCTTCAACAATTTTCTCTGTGGTTTTATTTGTCTCTTCCTGTTCTGAAATTCTGATTACACATAGGTTATTATTAATATTATTATTTTATAGTATCCCACATAAACCTTAGGCTTTCTTCATTTTGTTTTGATCTTTTTTTTCTGATTGATCCCTTTTCAAAGAAGTATTGAGGTATTTGCTTTCAACCTCACTAATTCTGTCTTCCATTGATTCAGTTATATTCCTTTGCACATTCGATGTGTTATCTATTTCTGAAAATTTAGTGTTAATCTTCTGGATTTCTGTCTGTAGATTTTGTATCATTTCTAATTTTTTATTTATTTTATCATTTTGTTCTTGTATCATCTTTTGAAATTGTTTTAGGGTTTTCTCTGTGTTTTCCTCAATTTTATCAGTGTTTTCCTTGATCTGTCTTTCAATTCATTGAAGGTACCTAAATATAATTCTTTTTATTCCTTATCAGAGAATTCTAATGCTGTGTCTTCCTCAGGGATGTGTTTTGGTTCTGTATCCTGGTCCCTTGTTTCTCTTGCTTCTTTGTGTGGACTGTGATGCTCTGTTGTCTCTGAAGCATTGTGACATTTTGTGTTTATATTTAATTGGTGATTGTATGTTGGAGTGACTTGCTCATGATTTTCATTTTCTTTGTATTTTATATAAGTAAGCAGGGTACTGTGCTATGTTCCTCTATTCACTAGTTGGCAGCATTTCTACACTCACCACCTGTCTCCTTTCCCTTTGTCAGCTTCCTGTGTGTCCCTGATGTCCTTGGCAAACAGAGCTTATTCTTAGGTCCCTGGAATCCAAATGATGCCGCATGAGAATACTGTCACTTTAAAATCCAAAATGACCATTGCTTGTAAACAATCAAAATGGCTGCACCCTTGGTCACTTTAAATATCCAAAATGACCACTGCTTGTAAACAGTCAAAATGGCTGCACCCTCTGGACAGCCAAAAGTCCACAATTCATCTTGTCTCCCTCCTTGCTGTTTCCCTTCCTAGTCATAGGCCACCAGTGCAGTCGTCCCTGCAGCCCTTGGTGATCAGGGTTGACCTTCAGGTCAATTCTCAGGTCCCAACAACACTTGGAAACATTCAGGTTGTTGGTCCCATCAGAGTAACTGACTGTCTCCGTACTCACTGTTTTCATTCATGTTTTTCCGCTAGTTAGTGGCTAATCCACTTCTGTACACTTCCTTTTAAAGTTCAGGGCTCTAGGATTATCTTCTGTATCTCTGTCAGTTGGTTTCTCTTTTCTTTGTTGAAGAGGGTCTGTGTAGCTTGTTTGGCTATTCTGCCATCTTGCCGGAAGTCCAATTTTTTTTTTTTTAAAGAAGCTCATTACTCATCAAAGATATTCTTTATTTTATAAGCCAATCTGTTATGTAGCCAAAAGGTCACCTCAAGAGATAATTTCAGTTTAAGGTTTATTTATTTTCATATTCCCTATGGCTGCATTCACAGCATACAGCTGAGTAGTTGCAACATAGATCATTTGACCTGCAAGGCCTCAAATATTTTT
>NW_006921710.1:2392949-2399830 GCF_000298275.1 Orycteropus afer afer
AACTCACTGCTGTTGAGTTAGATCTGACTCATAGCAACCTCTCCTTGGGTTTCCGAGGCAATATCACTATGGAAGTAGATTGCCTCATCTTCCTTCCGAGGAGGCCTGGTGGGTTTCAACCACCAGCCTTCTGGTTAGCAGTCAAATGCTAACCCAAGGAGGGGTTGCTGTAAGTCAGATCTGACTCGACAGCAGCGTAGTTTTTTTTCCCCCAATGAGTAATGAGCTTCTCTTAAAAAAAGAAAAAATTACTCATAGGTAATAATACTCATAGGTGATACTCATTACTCATGTTCTTGTTGTTGTTATGTGCTGTCAAGTCAGACCTGACTCATAATGATCCCTCCTTGGGTTTCCAAGGTGGTATCACTAAGGAAGTAGATTGCCCAACCTTCTTTTCATAGGTGATAATATTTATTTCATAATCCAATCTGTTATTTAGCTAATGGGTGACCTCAAAGGATAATACGGTTAAGATTTGAAGTATATCTCAGAATAGTAGACTAAGGGAGTTCTCTTGTCTGGACTTTCTAAGAATTTGAGTTCTGTTCCACATTTTTTCCCATTCTGTAAGGATCCATCTGTTGTAGCCCTGATTAGAACAGTTGGTAGCAGTAGCTGGGCACTATCTTCTGGTCTAAGGCCATGGTTTGTGTTGGCTCTTAGTCCTATAGATACCTTCTTACCTGAGGCCTTGGTTTTCTTCTTTCTCTTTTGTTCCAGATGAGAAGAGATCAATAGTTTATCCTGATGGCCACTTGCAAGCTTTTAAGACCCCAGAGATTGCTCACCACATTGGGAAGTAGAACATATACTTTATCAACTATTATGCCAATAGTTTCAAACCCTGAAAACCAATCTTGTGAGGTATTGGTTATGCCTATGAAGTATCCATAACTGTGTGACCTATGTACCTGGATATATATGCATGCACACACATACCTGAATCTACATATATCACTGTGAAGACTATGGTGCACCTGATCCAAGCTATGGTATTTTCAGTTGCTTCACATTCATGTGGAAGCTGGACAATGAATAAGGAAGACTGCAGAAGAGCTGATGCTTTGAATTGTGGTGTTGACAAAGCATATTGAAAACATCATGGACTGCCAGAAGAATGAACAAATCTGTCCTGGAAGAAGAGCAACTGGAATGCTCCTCAGAAGCAAGAATGACCAGACTTCATCTCACTTATTTTGGTCATGTTGTCAGAAGGGACCATTCACTTGAGAAGAACATCATGCTTGGTAAAGTAGAGGGTCAGTGAAGAAGGGGAAGACCCTCAATGATATGGACTGACACAGTGGCTGCAATGTTGGGATCAAGCATAGCAAGGATTGTGAGGACGGCATAGGACTGGGCAGTGTTTGTTCTGTTGTAAATAGGGTCATTATGAGCCGGAGCTGACTCTACCGCACCTAACAACAACACAGATACTTCTACCTGTGCCTACATATGTACTCACATATTCATACTCATATATGCCTATGTTGTTGTTATGTGCCGTCGAGTCAGACCCAACTCATAGCGACCCCTCCTTGGGTTTCCTCCTTGGCAGTATCGCTACGGAAGTAGATTGCCTCATCTTCCTTCCGAGGAGTGGCTGCTGGGTTTGAACCGCCAACCTTCTGGTTAGCAGTCAAGTGCCTTTGGCACTACGCTACCAGAGCTCCTCATATATGCCTATATATATATATTTATGTAACCACACATTATATATATTGTTGTTACCAAATTATATTCGTCATATCCCTGTGATGGCTAGGAGCTCTGGTGGCGTAATGCCTAAAGCATTTAACTACTAACCAGAAGGCTGGTGGTTCAAACCCACCAGCCACTCCTTGGAAGGAAGACTGGATAATCTACTTCTGTAGAGATACTGCCTTGGAAACTCAAGGAAGGGTTGTTATGAGTTGGGACCAAATTGATGGCAGTAAGTTTTTTTTTTTTTTTTTTTTTTGTGATGGCTAAGGAGTTCTGATGGTGCAGTGGTCAAAGCATTTGACTGCTAACCAAAAGGTCAACAGTTTGAACCCACCAGCTAGTCTGTGGAAGGGAGATGAAGCAGTCTGCTTCCATAAAGATTCATAGCCTTGGAAACACTATGGAGTAGCTCTACTCTGTTCTACAGAGTATTTATGAGTTGGAGTGACTCAGTGGTAATAGGTTTTTTGTGACGGTAAAGGTGTGTGTCAACTTGGCTGGGCCATCCATGATTCTCAGTGGTTTAGCAGCTACGATGTAGTCATCCCCCATGATCAGATCTTATAATGCAATCAACTCCATGATGAGATATGCAATGAGCAGCCAATCAGTTGAAAGGGAGTCACATCAGGGGTGTGGCCTGCTACCAATATAAATGGACATTCTGGCAAAGCTCTCTGGCTTTTTGTTCCATCTGGATCCTGCATCTGGCTCATCATCATCTGACATCTGGTTCTTTGAACTTGAACCAGTGGCCTGATTTATTGTCTACTGATCTTGGATTCATCAGTCCCTGCAGCTATGTGAGTCAGGAGAAGTCTTCAGTTTGACATTTGACTGATGGACTTGGAACTTTCCAGCCTCTACAACTGGGTGAGCCATTTCCTTGAGATAAATCTCTCCCTGTGTCTCTATGTCTATGTCTCTGCCTCAGTTTCTCTCTCTCGCTCATATACACATATATGTGTGTATGTGTGTGTGTATACATATGTGTATGCTTCACTAATTTTGCTTCTCTGGAGAACCCAGCCTAAGATAATCCTTTACCAAAGACATCTTCCTGCTGTTGATTTTAACAAATGAGAACTTCGTTGGAGTTCTCAAAGCCTACAAAGACCCAGGCTCTGTTGAGAAGAGGCAGGGAGAATCATGACAGATCAGGGAGAGAGGAGGCAGTTCATGCTTCCTGCTGCTGTGCCCTTGGTAGGGGCAGGGATAGGCTCCAGGAGTGCCTTGGGCACTTAGTGTGGACTTGACCTCCTCTCTGGGCCTCAGTCTCCCTTCTTTGAAGTGAGGCCATTGGGTTGGATGATTCTAGAGACATTAAGTTTTGATGGGTGATTATTATGGGAGAAGGGCAGTGAGGCTAATGACCACAGCAGTAGCTGTGGAGGTAGGGCTGGCACTGAGCTGGGCCACTGTATCTGTACCCTGTGACTGCTGTAACATATTGTCACAAACTTAGTGGCTTCAAAAAACCAAAAGTTTATTACTGAAGCTCAGGAGGTCAGACATCCAAGCTGGTATCACTGGGCTAAGATCAAGGTGTTGGCAGGGCTGCATTCCTTAGGGGAGAATCTGTTTCCTTGCTTTTTCCAGCTCTAGAGGCTGCCTATACTCTTTGCCTGGTGACTCCCTTCCTTTATTTTCCAAATCACCAACAGAAGGCTGAGTCCTTCTCACATTGCACTACTCCAGCCCCTTCTTCTCCTCCCTCTGTTACTTCTACTTCCACTAGGTCCACTGGATAATCCAGGATCATCTCCCTATCTCAAGGTCACCTGACTAGCAGTCTTCATTTCATCTGCAACCTTAATTCTTCTCTGCCATGTAGCGTGATATATTCGGCAGTTTTATGGATAAGGATGTGGACATCCTGGCTGTTGGCAGCTGCTTTTGAGTTGGCTCCAGTCACGGCAACCCCATGGAGACAGAACGAAAGTTGGCCCGGTCCTGTGCCATCTTCGTGATCATTCATATGCTTGAACCCAGTGTCGAGGGCACTGTGATTTGAGGTTAATCTTCTAGCAGTATACTGGACAATATTCTGTTGATCTATAGGGCTTTCACTGGCAGCATTCTCACCCGTTGTTGTTGTTATGTGCTGTTGAGTTGGACCTGACTCAGTGACCCTTCCTTGGGTTTCCAAGGTGGTATCACTATGGAAGTAGATTGTGATTGCCCAACCTTCCTTCCAAGGAGTGGTTGGTGGGTTTGAACCACAGCCTTCTGGTTAGCAGTCAGGTGCCTTAGACAGTATGCTACCAGAGCTCCTCTCTCACCCATTATTCCCCTCCAAATTCTTGGGCAGTGGAGACTGCCATCATTACCCTCAATTTACCTGCAGCATGGCCAGGTTGATAACCCCTGATTCCCACAGGAAGTATCAGAGCAAGGTCTCAAACCCATGGCTGCCTGACATGGGGACCTGGCTTATAGCTCCTACCCTACATCTCCTGGGGTTTTCTTCTGCTCTTTCTCCCCATCTTGTCCCCATCTTCAGGCTTCGGTAGGCTCTGGCACTTGGCCCTAGTGCTATGCTAAAGACACAAACTTGACTTTGAGACGGGCAGGTAGATCTTGAGTGAGGGCCAAGATTCCAGGGGAGGATGCAGCTTTAGTCCTTCCCAAGCTACCCTCCTCCCCTCCCAGGGGTGAGGCAGAACCATTGAGGAAGTGGGATGGGAGGGTCTTAAGAAAAGGACAACAGCTGGGGAAATTAAATCAGCTCCCACAGCCCAGACTAAATTCTTACCCAAGGGAGGGGCCGTGTCGGGAGGAGGTGAGAAGCGAACACCCCTCCTGCCCAGCAGATGTGGCTCAGTTGGACCACCTTTCTGGAAAGCAATTTGCAAATGATCATAAAATGTCTTAAAAATGTGCTTCCCCCTCGGGGCAGGAGTGCATGGGAGGAAGGACACAGGGGAGAGGTGGCTTTGGGGAAGAAGCGGGAGGAGAGCAGCTGCATTGTGGGAGATTACAGTCAATGTCATGAGATAAAGTGCATGTGAACGGCTGTATGGAAGATGAATTTGCTCTGTAAACTTTCAACCAAATCACAATAAAATTAAATAAATAAATATATATATGTGCTTCCCCTTTGGCCCTAACTCCACTTCTGAAAATTTATCCTAAGAAAATAATCAGTGATGTGCACAGAGATGGTCAGATAGTGTTTTCACCACAGTGTGGTTTATAACAATGAAAAATGGTAAAAAGCCTAAACATCCACCCATAGGGGGCAGGTTAAAAAGTGACGTGCAATGAGCCGTTATGGACAAACATAGCAATGACTGTGAGGACAGTGCAGGACCGGACAGAGTTGTACATGGATCGCTACGAGTCAGAACCGACTGGACAGCCCCTAACAACAACGATATGGACAAAGCAGTTAAAACCATGATGGGGAGAAGTGTCAACTCAGAGGGATGTTAGTGACATCTTATTAAATGGAAAAGTATATTGCATGCTTTGATTTTGTATGTATGTATGATTTCATTTTGTTTAAGATGTGTGTATACATATATATAGGAGCTCTGGTGGCCTAGTGCCTAAGGCATTTGAATGCTTACCAGAAGTCTTGCGGTTCAAACCCACCAGCTACTCCTCAGAAGGAAGATGGGGCGATCTACTTCCTTAGTGATACTGCCTCAGAAACCCAAGGAGGGGTTGCTATGAGTCGGATCCGACTCGATGGCAATGAGTGTGGTTTGGAGTTTTATACATATATATGTATAAAAATATATGTATACATATATGTATATGTTGTTAGGTGTCATTGAGTCTATTCCAACTCACAGTGATCCCACGTGACAGAATAAAACTGCCCCATGGGGTTTTCTTGGCTTTAATCTTTTTGAGAGCAGATCACCAGGTCTTTCACCAACAGAGCCGCCAGGTGGATTCAAACTGACAGCCTTTCAGTTAGCTGCCCAGTGCTTAACCATTGTGCCACCAGGGCTCCTTGTATATGTATATGTATATTACAAATAGACATATGTAAGAACGTAGATGGATGGCTCATACAAGGTGTAGATTAATTTCCTATTGCTGCTGTAACAAGTCACCACAAACTGGGTGGCTGGAAACAATGGACATTTATTCTTTCACAGTTTCCTAACTCTTTCTCTGGAGAATCCATTCCTTGCATCTTCCTAGCTTCTGCTGGCTGCTAGCAATCCTTGGTGTTCCTTGGCTTGTGGCTGCGTGACTCCCAGCCTTCATCTTCACATAGCTTGTCCTTCAGTGTATCTCTGTGTCTTCTATTTACAAGTGTATCTCTGTGTCTTCATTGCCCTTAGGACCCACCCCAAATCCAGGATGAGCTCATCTTGAGATCCTTACCTTAATTACATCTGCAAAGATGCTATCTCTGAAAAAGGTTATATGCGTAGGTCCTAGGGATTAGGACTGGGACATACATTTTTGGAGATACTAAGGAGCCCTGATGGTGCAATGGTTAAGCATTCAACTGTTAACCAAGAGGTTGGCAGTGGCTCCACGGGAGAAAGACCTGGAAATCTGCTTCTGTAAAGATCATAGCCAAGAAGAGCCTATGTGGCAGTTCTACTCTGTCACACTGGGTAGCCACGAGATGGAATCAACTTGACGATGCCACCACCACCACCATTCAACCTGGTGAGACAAAAAGCTACAAAAAGTGTAACTATCTCCCCATAGAGGACTGGTTGGCAGATGGAGCACTATGCAATGGACTAGTATGTACAAAGCAATTAAAACCATGGTGAAGAGATGTATTGGATATAAAGAGATGTTCATAACATTAAATAGAAAAGCAGATTATAAAGTGATAGGAATGATTTCATTTTGCTTACAGTGTATGTGTACATATATGTATATAAACATTTATAGATGCTATGTATCATTATGTCAATAGGGGTTATCTCAAGGCAAAGTGGCAGTAACAATATGGATGCATGTTCTTTTCTTTGTGCCTGTCTTTTCCACTTGTTTTTCTTTTCTACTAAATATGTATAGCTTAAAGATAACCTGAGTTTGAACATAAATATTGACTATGAGTGGCCTTTATCCTTTTCCTACTAGCTCATATGTCAGGCAAGCATAGTAGGCACTTTGGACCAGAGGGGATGTGGGGTGACCAGATTGGTGTTAGTGTTAGTGTTAGTGTGTGTGTGTGTGTGTGTGTGTGTGTG
>NW_006921710.1:2399930-2430434 GCF_000298275.1 Orycteropus afer afer
GTGTGTGTGTGTGTGGGTGGGTGGGTGTTGGTTATGTGAGTGCTTGCTGGGAGACCCAGGAGATCCCCGGGTCATGGCCAGAAGTCCACTCTCTTTCCATGGGTGAGATTGCAGTATTTGGGGGACCCAAGCTGCACTTTTGCCCAGATTCTCCTTGTAAGCGTATCAAAACCCTACTGCCCTTGGCCTTCCCCAAATGTCTACCCCCAATGTCTCTCTCACCAGTGAACTGGAATAGGAGGCAGCAGCCCCTCTCCCAGAGTTCCCTGGCATGTCATCAGACAGTACAGTAACAGCATCACATTTTACAGATGAAGAAATAGCCCTGCTTTGAGTCCCAGGCACAGGGTCCTCTCTACTCCTCCCCCACCGCCTCCTGGGCCCTTTAGGATGGAGAGGATGCAGCTGGAGTGCTGGACTGGATGAGCACTTAACCACAATTCACCAGTAGCTCCTGGCCCTCTGACCCAGGGCCACATCCTGGCCCCTCCTGCCCACCATCCCCAAGTTCTCGCCATCAGAGAGATGTACTGTTTGTAGGCCTTCTGCCTGTGCTCCTCCCCTGCACCCCTGCCATCTTTGATGTTGTGGGATGTTGAGTCCCTGAGACTGGAGCAAGTGTCCTTTATCTGGGTTTAGAGGAGTGCTGAACCCAAGGGCCCTCCTCATGGGAACTGAATCACAGAGGTGAGGAGCACAAGGTCCCTGAACCCCTATGGTTGCTATGGAGATGGGAGCAGTTTTCTCAGAGAGAGAGTGAGCCGTGATTAGGTGGAATGTGCATCTATAATAGGAGGCAGCTGAACACTTGCTCATCACCCTAGAAAAGTACTTACTACCTTGAACACTCTTTTTTTTATTTTTAGTTGTGATTTGGGTGAAAGTTTACAAAACAAATTAGTTTTCCATTCAATAATCCATAGACAATTTGTTTCTTGACATTGATTGCAATTCCCATAATAGCATTATTTCTACCTTCTCTCTATCTTTCCCATTTCCATTTGTCCTTTTTTCCTTGCCTTCTGAGTATTATCCCTGAGCAAATACTGCCCTTTTGGTCTCATACAGTTGATTATTCTAAGGAGTGTTACTTCCTTGGTGTTTTTGTTTACCATATGGGCATGTCTGTTGTTGTTGTTGTTGTTATGTGCCATCGAGTTGGCCCCGACTCATAGCGACCCCTCCTTGGGTTTCCAAGGCAGTATCACTACGGAAGTAGGATTGCCCAACCTTCCTTCCGAGGAGTGGCTGGTGGGTTTGAACCGCCAGCCTTCTGGTTAGTAGTCAAGTGCCTTAGGCACTATACCACCAGAGCTCCCGTGGGCATGTCTACTGTTGGCTAAAAGTTGAACCAGGGAGGTGAGTTTAGTTCCAGGCTTGAAGAGTGTCTAAGGACCATAGTCTCGGGGGTTCCACCAGTCTCTGGCAGACCAGTAAGGCTGGTATTTTTTTATGAATTTTAGTCTTGTTTCACATTTTTCTCCCACTCTATCCAGGACCTTCTATCGTGATTCTAAGCAAGGCAGTTGGTGGTGGTAGCTGGCACCATCTGGTTCTTCTGGTCTCAGGGTAGTGAAGGCTGAGGTTCACATATCCTGTTAGTCCTTTGGACTAATTGTTTCATTGTGTCTTTGATTTTCTTCACTCTTCTTTGCTTCAGATGAGGAGAGATCAATAGTTGCATCTTATATAGGTGCTCCCAAGCCCTTAAGATTCCAGTTGCTGTTCATCAAAGTAGGATGTAGAACATTGTCTTTGTGGACTATGTTTGCCAATTGACCTTGACGTCATCTGAGACTATGATCCTGAGCCCCTGCTCTAGTGACTCATTCCCTCAGGGTGTTTGGTTATGGCTAAGAAGTTTTCATAACTTTGCTCCCAGTATACTCTACTATTTTCATGGATATATTTGCAGCACATATAAATACATTTGTAGAAATGTCCCATGTCAAACCTATATATATTCATGAGTGTATACCTTTCCCACACCTACACCTCTGGTTCTCCAGCTCCCCACTGACACCTGCCTGTCCAAATCCAGAAGCATCGGCTGTGTCCCTGAGCACCTGAGAAGTCTTGTCTGTGATTCTTTCCAAGAAAAGGTGGTCTAAGCAATAATTCTCATCCTTTCTTTAGCAACCATGTGTGCCAAGCACTAGACTGGATGCTCAAGATACCTTTTCTCTCATCCTCATGACTGTGCAAACTAAGTATTTTCCCCATTTTATAGAGGGGAAACGGAGGCTCAGAAAGGCTCAGTGACTTGTCAGTAAGTGTTAGGGCCAGAATTTGAACCCAAGTCTGCTGAGTCCCAAATGCATGCTCTTTCTTTGATACTACCATGCCTAACCCACCTTCAACCTGGACTCCTCAGCTTGCCTGCAGCCTCTCAGGCACATGATACTTCTAAAACTCAAAGCTGAGGCTCAGAGAGACACAGGAGGTGTGTCCCAAATCCACACGGCTGGACACCCGGGTGGGTGAGCTCTATGGGCCATGTCCTCTGGGCCCTGCCAACTGGAGGGGGACCATGATTTGGGCCTTTGCTTTGTCTTTTCCTTATGCCACTGTAAGCCACTCTGCCAACCCTCCTTTGCACTACATGGGTCCACCGGACATGATGCCCCTGCTCTCCATGCCCCTTGGACTCTTTGGCTAGATCAGAATCAAGGGCAAGACACAAGTGTCCTGCTTTTTGTCAGTGGTTCCTGGACATTTGTGCCCCTGCTCAGAGAGTGAAATTGCACATGTAAAATCAAATTACCTCTCCAAGTTTTCATAGCCATGATTCTTGCAGGCAGTTTCCTCCCAGGCTTCCATTCTGGGAGATGATCACATTGACCATGACACTGAGAGGACAGTGATACTGGGTGGATGGGATGGGAAAAAAGAAATGGAGGGGATAGGAGGGGACTGGGATCATTAAGGACCAGCTCCAGGCTTTGGGAGCCCAGCCTGTGACAGAGAAGGGCTGAACCACCCTGGGGCTGGGGCTGTCAGAAGATGGGAAAGGGCATGGGTCTAAATGAAGAAAAGTAGAGGGGACATCACAGTTGCAAAGAGCTCCTGGAGTCACATACTAGCCTTGGGAGTCACTGGGGCTCAGGGACCATAAATATCTGACACCCTGCCCAGGGGTGGATGCCCCTTAAATACTTGTTGAGTGGATGTGTTCTACGCATTGAGTTCTGCCAAGGTTGACTTCAGACGACTTAGGCACCTATCTAGTAAGGTAGGATTTGGCTCTCTATTTTTTTAAAAAGTCAACCCGATCCCTGCTTGTCACTTCACCAGCACTACTTCATTCTGAGGTTGGTGTGTACTCTGCATTTCTGTTTTCAAGAGGGCTTTTCTGCTCTGGAACCACTTCAGCCTGGGTTCCAGTCCCAGCTCTGCCATGTCCCACCTGGGTGATCTTTGAGAAATAATTTTCCCTCTCTGAGCTTCAGTTTCCCCATCTATAAAACAGAGATAAAGTCATCATGAGAATTCAATGTGGTAGCGCCTGTGAAAGACTTAGCAAAAGGCCAGGCCCATAGGAAGTCAAATACCCTCCTACTCCCTCCAAAAAAAAAAAAAAAAAAAAAAGTAGAGAATTGAACTTCAACTCTATGGAGCAGCTGGTTTCTGAGAGGTTAGGAAGGAAGAGAGAGTGGTGATCTCAGGGAGAGAAAAAAAGAAATAATACCAGTTCTATACAAACTCTTTCAGGAAAATAGAAGAAGAGGGCCTGCTATTCTTATTTTAGGGGACCTGCATTCTTCTGATCACAAACGAGACACAGACAAATCAAGAAAACAATACAAACATCCCTCACATCCCACTCAATCCAGCAATATTTAAGAAGGATAATGTGTCTGGCCGACATGGGATTTACCCCAGGCCTGCAGAATTGGTCATTTGAAAAACAAATTACTATGATTCGCCATTGCTGTGGGCTGATTTATGTCCTCTCAAAAGATGTATTGAAGTCGTGACCCTTTTACCTGTGAATGGGACCTTGTTTGGAAATGGAGTCCTTGAAGATTGATCGGTTAAGTTAACATGAGGTCAGATTGGAGTAGGATTGGTCCTCCTCTAACTTGATTGATGACATTATAAAAGAGAAGATACCCAGACACAAGGAGACAGAGGAAGGACGGCCATGTGATGGCAGAGGCAGATACATCTGCAAGCCAAGGAACACCAGGGATTGCTGGAGCCACCACAAGCTAGAGAGAGGTGTGGAAAGTTTTCCTCTGAGTCCTCAGAAGGAATCACCACAGCTTGTGCCCTGATTTGCACACCTAGCCCCCAGGACTGTGTAACAGTAAATTTTCACTCTTATAATGCCACTCAGCTTCTGATGTTTTGTTACAGCAACTTAGGAAACTAATACGACCATTTTAGAAAGTGGGAGCAGTCATTGCCTTGGGAGTCCCTGGGAGGCACAAATGGCTAAGTGCTTGACCACTAACTGAAAGGTTGGCAGTTTGAACCCATCCAGAGACACCTCGGAAGACAGGCCTGGTGACCTGCTTCCGAAAGGTCACAGCCTTGGAAATCTCATGGAGCAGTTCTACTCTGCACACATGGGGTCGCTGTGAGTTGGAGTTGACTCAATGGTAACTAACAGCAATAAGATTGTTGGCTTTAATCACCAAATCACATTCAATATCCCTGTGTATGCACATGTTCACACACACATTTTCTCTCTTGTTCCTTCACTTGGGCTCTTGAAGCTGTCATCCAACCTCCTGTCGCCCACCCACCTCCCCACCCAGGCTCTCTCCAGGAACAGTGATGATGGCAGCTTCCTGAAGGAGTCACAGCTTTCCTCCCTCCCTTTCTCCCTCTCTCCCTCCCTTCCAGGCTCTGCTCTTGTAGGCTCCCCCAAGAGGGTCCACCCAAGATGTCAGGAAGGCATCAAGTCCTTCTCCTCCTCCCACTACCCCTGAGTCTTCCTGGAGAGGGGCTGTAGTGTTACCTGTCTGAAGAGATGTCAGAATCAGAAAGTGATCAGGTCCGGGGGGTGCTCAGCTCAGAGAAGTCAGAACCTTCATCAGCAGCAAGCTAACAGTGGTGCTGGCACAGTGTCTCCTGGTTCCTTCCATACCAGCAGCAATAACAATGCCAGGAACTCCATAACTGCTGTTGAGCATGGACCATGTGCCAGACACAGTGCTAGGTGCCCGTGACTCCATGAGGACCACTGTTGCCCCTGTTGGACAGATTAGAACACCAGGGATTGGAGAGGGGTCATCATTCCCACCAGGAAGTGCTGGTGTTGGGCTGGGACCCAGGTCTCCAGTACCACAGCCTACAGTACCCCAGTCACTCAGGGCACAGTAGGATGTGCTCCCAGACCACACCACCTATGATTTCCCAAGAGCCTTTCATCTGAACAGTCTGTTAGGCAATCCTGGGACTCCATTGTCCCCCAGACTTTAAAGTATTTGCTGGGAGTCTTCTGATCTTCAGAAAGATCCTAAAGTCTCCAGAGACCATCCACCCATTTCTGCAGAGGCCAAATCTTTAGGGAGCCCTGGGAGGCCATGGCCCTGCTCCAGATATGGGCCTTGGATGGTAACAACCTGTCTTCAGCCCAAACTCAGAGTCAGATTTGCCTTGGATGACAGATTCCAGAGGCTGGGTGTGGGATGAGGAGGAAGACACTCTTACCCCTCTGCTTAGCATCTCACCAATGGCACCACCCAGGAGCATCTGTGGGAGTGTGCAGGATGTATTTTAAAGACTCCAGAACCAGCCAGAGTTCAAGGTCAGAAGTAGTTGGGTGTTTTATTCATGGTAGCCCATTCAGGTTGGCACCCATGAGCTCCTTCAGTGAAGATCCCACATCCCCCCAGCAAAGCTGGGCACCCAGGAGGTCTGGAGAGAAGCAGGGGCCTTGGAAGCTTGTCTGCAGGGGCTGGGGCCCTGGGGTGGACCATGGCCATTGAGGACGTGAGATCCCTGAAGCAGAAGGAAAGCAGGCAGGCTCTGTCAAGCTCATTCCTGACACTCCTTGTACAATGACTCACAAGGGAATCTGAGGCTGTAAGAAAATGGCACAGACCTGCCTCATTCCCCATTGTCTTCCCTCCTGGCTCGGCAACCTTAGGTAAGTCACTGCCCTTCTCCAGGCCTCAGTTGTCTCATCTATAACATGGGCATGTTGACCAACCTCACACCTGAGGGTTGTTGGGAGGTATTGATGAGTGCTCACACACCAAGTCCTCACTCAGAGAACCCAGAGCCTCAGCCTCATCTGACATCTCTTCACCCCACGCTCTCTGGGTCCAGCCACTCTAAACTTTGCTGGTCTTCATAGCTCATTGTCCCTTTTGCCTCCTGGCCTTTGCACCTATCTTCCTACCTCTGAAAATGCTCTTCCACTCCTTTCTGACTCACTCTACACCAGCTTAGACTTCCCTTTCTCCAGGACCCTCTCTCTGATGCCCTAAAGATCCATTTAGGTGACTTTTCTCTGAGATCCCACAGTGTCTGTACATCCCTTGTTGCAGCTCTCACAGACTCAACTGTGCTTCCCTGGCCTCGTGTTCCCTTCCTCAAGGACAGGGACCAGGCCAGCCAGGACCCAAGGAGGGGCTACGGGAAGGCTTGAGGCTAGGGGAGAAAGGCTCTTTGGTATCACTGGAGACTCTGATTAGCATCATGGTGGTGGTTGTGGGGAAGCTTCCTAAACTGTTCATGGCCCAGGCCTTGGGCAGAGTGGCCAATGGGAGATGGAACAAGAAGGACCTTGGGAAGGAAGGACCATCCTAGAAAGTCCAGGATTGTACCTGCCTGTGCCCATTGCTCCCTGATCTCCTCATGGTACCACAGTCCTACCTGAGGTCAAAGAAATGAGTCGCCTCCCCCATGTTAACAGAGACTTTGCTCGGCAATTTTGATGATCCTGGAGTAGTTGCGTTTGACAAGGAAATAAAAAACACAGGAGAGGATCCATTTGCATATCATCTGTATTGTCACAGGAAATGCACATCCATAAATGGTTGACTTGAAACGACCTATTAGGTCACATGGAGTCCGGCCCCTGGGGGCCAAAGTGGCACCAACACCCAAGGTCCATGGCCAGCTCTTTGTGTAGTCTAGCTTTCCACAGGCTGCAGCAGGAGCCCCTGGTCTCCCCAGGCTCTGGGGCTGGGCACTGGGAGAGGCCAGCTCAAGCCTCAGGCCCTTTGGCTCCCGGGTCACCATCTCCCAAAACATACTTGGGGAAACCATAGTTCCTTAGGGGTTAAAAGTGTTCCACAAGAAAAGAGTTCTGTGGTCAAGTACGTTTAGGAAACATGAGGTTCAACAGGAAGCTTGTCTGTAAGACTTGTCTGAGCCTTTATATCAATAACAACCCTTGGGAATCTCCAACATGGGGACAAAATATGCAGCATTTCCCAAATGTATTTGACCACAAAACATTTTTTCTTTCCCAAACTACCTTGTAGGTTGGTGTCCCACAAGGCACCCTTTGGAAAGTGCTGTCCTAAGCTACTGATGATCATCAACAAAAATGGCCACCTGCACTGGGTGGTGAATTTGGGTTATTTTGCTGTGCGTTGTGCTGTGGTATGATGGACACAGCAACAGTTATGATGACAAAGGGACAAGACAAGATTTAGCCCCTCTCTTGCCATCTTGCTTCTCGCCTGTCATCTCCAGAGCAGAAGCTTAACAAGGTCATCTCTGCAGCTAGACCCCTGCTGACCTAGAGAGGAGACATGAATTCCAAGCAAACACGCCAGTCATCAGGGGTCAGCCAGCTTGAGGTTGCCAGCCTTCAGCCAGGAAGGGAAAGATGAATTAGGCGTGGCTGGCTTCAACTTTGGGCTGCTGGCTCATCACCCCTTGCTGACTCCTTTGTCCTCTTGTGGCCACTCTCGGACCACCCTCATCCCTGGCCTCCTTGGGAAGTCACACCATGGGCAGGTGGCTCACCAGGCCGAGATAAGCATTTGGCAGGTGTTGGAGGACATCCAGACCAGCTCCACCAGACGGAACTGGAAGTAGCCGATGATGAAGCCTGAGATGACGTCCGTAATGTGGTGGCGCCCAATCATCACACGTGACAGGCCCACACAGAAGGCCCAGAGCACCAGGAGGATACGCAGGGGCACTGCCAGCACCAGGTGGCTGAGGAAGAACTTGGATACCATGGCGGCACGGCTGGCATGCCCAGCTGGAAAGGCGTAGATGTCCATGGTGAGGTAGTCCAGGAGGCTGGGACTCGTCTCATATGGACCACGCCTCTTGATGAGCTTCTGCACGCCAGCCACTGTCATAATGTCCAGGAGCAGAGCTGTGGGCAGGAGAGACAGGCATGAAGGCCATCAGCATCACTGACATTCCTGGGCTCCCCAGGCCAAGATGCCCAGCCTCTGGCCCCTCTGACATCTGCTCCCATCTCCCCACTTCACTCCAGTACACTGACCTCAGAAGACACCCCACCTCAGGGCCTTTTCCCTTGCTGTGCCCTTCACCTGGAATACCCACCCTTTAGATATTCATATCCTCACCCCCTCATTTCCTTCAGAGGAGAAGCCTTCCCTGACCACCCCGTTTATGAAAGCCCCCACACTTTCTTCCCCTCACCCGGCTTTATCTCTCTTTATAGTGTTTCTCACCATCTGACACATTACACATTTTCTTATTGGTTTCTCTCTTCTCTTTCTTCCCCCCACCAGCCATGTGCTCCATGAGGGTGAGGTCCCGTTTTGCTCAGTGCTGGGAGGTGTGAGGGAGTCTCTGGGTGGTACAAATGGTTAAGTGCTTGGCTACTAACCAAAGAGTAGAGGGTTCAAGTTCACTTGGAAGAAAGGCCTGGAGATCTACTTCCAAAAAGAGCAGTGATTGCAAATCCTGTGGAAGACATTTCCACTCTGACACATGGGAGGTTGCCATGAGCCCAAACTAACTGAAAGGCAATTGGTTTGTTTTCTCAGTTTGGGAGATATGAATGAAAGAGTAGGTGATCAGGAGTATCATGGGCACCTCGGAGGGCTTGAGTCTTCTGATGGAGGCGCAGGGCTGGGTGACTTTCTTTTTTTTTGGGGGGGGGGTGATTTTCTTAAATGACCTTACTGAAAGCCCTTGACAGCCCTGAGTGTACTATCAGCATCATCCCCATTTTGCAGAGGATATGACAAAGCTGCGGGTTCCCTGGAGCATTCATACCTTCTAATCCTTCTTTCTGGAATGTTTTCCCCCTTTCTCTCCCTACAGGCTCATTTCCCCTCATCTTTCAGGTCTCGGCTTAAATGACACCTCCTCAGGAAAGCCCTCCCTGATGCCCAGGTCAGGCTTTGACTGTGCTCTCTCAACACCCGGTGTTTCTCCTTCATGGCCCCTGTCCAAATGTAACTGGGAAATCTGTTGGGTATTGAGACAGTAGCATCTGCCTCTTCTCTTCCTGCACCATCACGCATGGAGGCAAGGGTCATGTCTGTTATTCCTCAGTTTACCTGCAGTGCCAGAGTGACAAGCACCAAGTGTTAGTTGAGTCTCTGGTCCAAGGCTCATGGCCAGAGGGGTGGAGCAGGGATTCCACCCAGGGCTCATTTCCCATTTTGTCTCCATCCCACCTCTGCCATGACCCCCCTATGTGGATCTGGGGGCACTGCTCTGCTTCTCTGGATCCCAGTATCACACAGCGTATTATAGTGACTCCCAGATACCCAATGCAGGAAGCTCCAGGCAAACTCTCTGATATGGGGCTGGGGGTGCATTAGCAGGGCCAGGTGGCAACCCCAAGCGAGGTGCACGGTCAGTGGAGAGCCCTGGCCTGTGCTCACATGCTTTCCCAGCCCTAGGAACAACTGGTCTCAGGTGACCTTGCTTGACCCCAAGGAGGCCACAGCACCTTTAAGCCCTTCTTCAGGTGACAGTGAAGATGAAACCGGCAGTGTGGTGTGGTGGTAAAGCACTGAGTGTCAGAGTCAAGGATTTGGGTTGAGCCCTAGCCCTTAAGCCTCCAGGGTGTGTGACCTTGGACAAGTCCCTTAACTTTCCTTACCTCCTAGGGCTGTTGTGAGCCCAGATAAGAGCTGTATGAAGGTGTCCGTGTTGTTGCTGTTGCTATGTGCCCTCAAGTCAGACCCAACTCATAGCAACCCCTCCTTGGGTTTCCAAGGCAGCATCACTACAGAAGTAGATTGCCCAACCTTCCTTCCGAGGAGTGGCTGGTAGGTTTGAACCACTAGCCTTCTGGTTAGCAGTCAAGTGACTTAGGTACTATGCTACCAGAACTCTCAAAGTTGTCTGTAAGGTGACCAACTGTCCCAGGTCTACCCAGAACAGAGGGGTTCCCTAGGATGCAAGTCATTCAGTGCTAAAGTCATGACAGACACAGGCAAACCAGGATGAGATAGTGCCCCTGAGTGCCTGGCACATGTTATTGTCGTTATGTGCCACTGAGTCAGACTTGACTCATAGAGACCCCTCCTTGGGTTTCTGAGGCAGTATCACTACGGAAGTAGATTGCCCAACCTTCCTTCTGAGGAGGGGCTGGTGGGTTTGAACTGTCAGCCTTCTGGTTAGCAGTCAAGTGCCTTAGGCACTACACTACCAGAGCTCCTGTACTGGCACACGAGAAGGGCTTAATTAGACTAAATGACAGCCAAAGGCAGCCTGGCTCTGGTATCATTCCCAGAAAACTTTGCAGTATTTATCAACACTCTTGGCTCACAACTGCTCTTGCTCACAAATTTAAAAAACAAAACAAAAACAACTTTGGGGAAAAAAAATTACACAGTAGATGTTAACTGTGGGAGCTCTGGTAGCGTAGTGCCTAAGGCACTTGACTGTTAACCAGAAGGCTGGTGATTCAAACCCATCAGCCACTCCTCAGAAGGAAGATGAGGCAATCTACTTCCGTAGTGATATTGCCTTAGAAACCCAAGGAGGGGTCGCTATGAGTCAGGCCCGACTCGACGGCACATAACAACAACTAACAATAATAGATGTTAACTGTAGAAAATTTATAAAACAGAAAAACAAAGAGAAGGTTTAAATCACCTCTAATCCTACCACCCAGAGGTAGCCACTGCTCCAGACGCTTCTGCTCATCTATGGATCATAGATGAAAAGATGCAATGTGTTCTAAGTGCACTGCTCTGTCAATTGCTTTTGAAAATCTTTCTACATGCAGCATGTGAAGCCAGAGGCGTAAAGGGTGGGCAGAGAGGGACACTGGGCGCAAGTCCAAGAGGGTGCCAGACAAGGCACAGAAGGGCATTCTGAGGTTCTACAAATATGAAAGGTGCAGAGTAAGAGGGGGCAAGGCTGACACCTCGCCTTTATCAACGTCTATTCATCTTGCATAGATGCATACCCTCACCTCCCACTCCCACAATTTAGAGATTGCCTCTGGGCTCTCATTACCCTCCCTATGCCCCATGTATATTCAACAGTCTCAGTGGCTAAACATTCAGACTGCTTCCAAATAACATTGCCTTCCCTGGTTAGCCCACTGCAGGGGTTGTTGCTTAGAGACTAGGTTATTGGTTTGGGATTTGAACCCCTGGCATCTCTTGTGGTTCTTGACCCTCTCATTAGCCACTAGGGCTTGCTGATGTCTGCCCTGCCCTGGGATGCCTGGCTACCAAGGCCTGAGGGAGGAGGAGCCTAAGGGAGGGAGAGAAGCTCCTGTTATATACTCCCTGTGTTCCCATGGCAACTGGCTCCCAGGAGCCATGCCTCCGCGTTGGAGCACACACAGACAACCGGGAGGTGAGTGGCCTGCCATCCCACATGCTCCTGACCCAGGCCGAGGCCAGGCCCAGGCTCAAAGCCATCTGGAGCCTGCAGAGGTCACAGTCCCAGTGGGAGACTAGGGACTGCCAGATCCCCAAGGTAGGTGTGAAGGAGGAGGTAGCTGCGTCTGACTCCCTTGGGACTCTAGCTTAACGGAGAAGCTGAGGCAGGAGGCCAGGCGAGAGGAGTCAGCCAGCCCTCTCCAGTGCAGGGAGGCCCATCTGTCATCTGTAAGCCCCAGAGAAATGGCCTGAGGTGTCAGGCTTCCTCCATCTGGAGAAGGGCAAGCACTTGGCCCCTAATGGAAAGATTGGCAGCCTGAACCCACCCAGTGGCTCTGTGGGAGAAATACCTGATGATTTGTGTCCATAAAGATTACAGCCTAGAAAAGATTACTGCCCCTGGGAGGCAGTTCTACTCTGTCGCATGGGTGTCTATGAGTTGAAATCAACTCGACAACACCTAAGAACAGCAACAGTACATGGGATAGGGGTTAAACTGGTAGGTTCCAGAATCACAGAAGAGTCCTGGCTCCTCTACTCAGTAAGAGCAAGTTCCTGTGACACTAATAATACACAAGAATAAGGGATGTTTTTGTAAATGCTATAACATATACAATTTTGAAACAACAGTATTAATGAGAAGAAATTATGTGTGTGGTTACGTAGGTAGATATGTATGCATATGTGTGTATAGAATGGTATAGGTGTGTACATGTAGGTGCTCATATAGGTGTATCTATCTATAAGCATGTCTACATACATGTATGGTGCAATACATTCATACATATAATAAAGTACATGGGGACACAACTATGGATACTTCCTAGACATAACCAAACATCTTGGTGGGATTGGTTTACTGGATTTGGAAGTTTAGGACTATAGTCTCGTGGGACGACTAGGTCAGTTGGCATAACATAGTTCATAAAATATTTGTTCTACATCCCAGTGTGGTAAATGGTGTCTGGGGTATTAAAAGCTTGTGAGTGGCCATCTGAAATACAGCTATCGGTCTCTACTCACCTGAAGCAGAAGAGAAAGAAGGAAACCAAAGACTCAGGGAAGAAAGTCTCCAGGACTATAGGCAATACGAATCATGGCCTCATCTACCGGTTCTGACTCGCAATGACCCAAATACAGCAGAACGAAACACTACCTCCCAATCGTTGCCATACTTGGGATCATTGTCACAGCCACTGTGTCACTCCATCTCAGGGTCTTCCCCTGTTTTGCTGACCCTCTACTTTACCGAGCATTGTAGCCTTCTCCAGGGACTGGTCCCTTCTGACAACATGACCAAAGTACAAGAAGTGAATACAGGCCATTCTCACTTCTAAGGAACATTCTGGCTGTACTTCCTCCAAGACAGATTTGTTTGTGGAGCATAAAACCAAAACGAAACTCACCTCTACCGAGTCCCTTCTGACTCATATCGACTCAACCCCTCCTTGGGTTTCTGAGGCAGTATCTCTATGGAAATAGATTGCCCAGTCTTCTTTCCGAGGAGTGGCTGGTGGGCTTGAACCGCCAGCCTTCTGGTTAGCAGGCAAATGCCTTAGGCACTACACCACCAGAGTTCCCCACACTCTATACTCTTCACCAAAATTACAATTCAAAGGCATCAATTTTTCTTTGGTTTTCCTTATTCATTGTCCAACTCTCACATGCATATGAAGCTATTGAAAATGCCATGGCTTGGATCAGGTACACCTTAGTCTTCAAAGTGACATCTTTGCTTTTTAACACTTTAAAGAGGTCTTTTGTAGCAGATTTGCCCAGTGTAATGCGTCCTTTGACTTCTTCACTGCTGCTTCCATGGGCAGGAGCTCTAGTAGCGTAGTGCCTAAGGCATTTGACTGCTAACCAGAAGGCTGGCAGTTCAAACCCACCAGCCACTCCTCGGAAGGAAGGTTAGGCAATCTACTTCCATAGTGATACAACCTTGGAAACCCAAGGAGGGGTCACTATGAGTTGGGTCTGACTCGAGGGCACATAACAACAACTGCTTCCATCAGCATTGATTGGGAATCCAAGTAAAATGAAATCCTTGCCTACTTCAATCTTTTCTCCATTGATCATGATGATAAGCTATTTGTCCTGTTGTGAAGAATTTTGTCTTATTTATGTTGAGATGTAATCCATACTGAAGACTGTAGTCTTTGATTTTCATCAGTAAGTACTTCAAGTCATCTTCACTTTCAGCAAGCAAGGTTGTATCATCTGCATGTTGCAGGTTGTTAATGAGTCTTCCTCCAATCCTGATGTCATTTTCTTCATATAGTCCAGCTTCTTGGATTATTTGCTCAGCATACAGATTGAATAAGTATGGTGAATAAGTATGACACACTCCCTTACTGATTTTTAACCATGCAGTATCCCCGTGTTCTGTTTGAACAACTGTCTCTTGGTCTATGTACAAGTTCCTCATGAGCACTATTAAATGTTCTGGAATTCCTATTTTTCACAATGTTCCCCATAATTTTTTATGCTCCACACAGTTGAATGCATTTGCATAGTCAATAAAACACAGGTAAACATCTTTCTGGTGTTCTTCGTTTTCAATCAAGATCCATCTGACATCAGTAGTTATATCCCTCATTCCACGTCCTCTTCTGAATACAGCTTGAATTTCTGGCAGTTTCCTGTCACTATACTGCTGCAACCATTTTTTTAATTATCCTCAGCAGAATTTCACCTGTGTTTTTAATGATATTTTTTGATAATTTCTGCACTGTTGGATCATCTTTCTTTGGAATGGGCACAAATGTGGATCTCTTCCATTTGGTTGGCTAAGCTAAAGCTGGCTGGGTGGGTGATGGTGGAGTCATTCTGGAGCTCAGCTCGTGGACCCCCTCCCTCAACCCAGGGAGGCTTCTGAGGCTGTCCCATGTCCTTTGATTTAAAAACCACACATCTGGGTTTTGGGGAAGCTGCTGCTAACTCTTGAGGTCATAATGAGGTGGGGACTGCCCCTTTCCCTCCCTGTGGCCCTCAGGGACTATTGGGCCAGGCTTGGTTGTCCAGCTGGCCTGGCTTATTCTTGAGCCTAGTTAATTCCTTCACTTGACCACCAGATCTATATGCCAGGGGCTGGTGAGCCAGGTTGGCAGGGTCCCTGCCACAAAGTTGAGGGATCATACAGTTGAGAGCAGATGGGCAGCAGCAAATAACTATACAAAGAGTTACTTTATTACATGTGTAGTAGAGCCTGTGGTCTTTTCACCTCATCACACTGTGGCTATCTGTTTTGGGGAAAGAGGATTATAAACTTTTGCCTGAATAATTTCTGTTAGAAAGATCAGCACAAGGTTGGTCCCTCTGAGGCAGAGGTTGAAGATGTCCCAAGTATCCAACTTTTCCAAACTGCTACACCACTCCATCATCTCTAACATCATCCTCCTCCCCTCAGTGATTTCCCCCTCATCTTAAGTTCCATATTTCTCTGTTAACATCTCACAGAACCCACAGACTGCCAAGGAAATGGCTCGCAGGATTATGGAGGCTGCTAAGTCCAAATGTGTGGATCAGGGATCAGTCTGGAGGATTCTCCTCACTCACACGGTTACAGGGGCTAGTGAATCCAAATAGTCAGGTCAGACTGCTAGCTGCTGTCTGAAGCCTCAAGGACCAGGGGTAAGATGACAAACCGGATGAAGGATCCAGAGCAGGAAAGTGAACTCTGCCAGAGCATTTATGTACATTCCCTCAAGGAAACTAAGGTGTTGACTTGAGATACACCCTCTAGTAAGGCAAGACTCAAGGTATATCCCACCCTAATCCTGCCTCATTAACATAATGGGCAACTCACCCCAGAATGGGACTATAACCACAGGTAGAGGCTAGGATTTAAAATACATCACAAGATGGAGGACTATGGCTAGAAGGGCCATGTTAAGTAATTCACTACACTGCAGCTTTCCAATAGACTTAATGGCTTCCCTGGCCTCCCACCACCCACTTTCCCTGCCCAGGCTCCCCTTTCCCTGCTGATGCCTCTGCAGGGAGTCTCCCCTCCCCCAGCATGGGCAGCAATTGGTGTGACTGCGATTCTGACACTGTCAGCACATAATCTGGAGCCCAGAAATAGAAGCAAATGGAGCCATCACTCAAGGCTCTGTGAATTCTGCTCACGTGGCTCTGTCGAGTCCCCTGACCTACATTCCCTCCTGGACACAGAGTGGAGCAAGAGGCTCCCCATGTGGGGAAGGCCCAGTCTGGTAGGAAGCTCAGAGGCCAAGATCAGGAGAGCTGGCCAAGGTCACACAGTCCCCGACTTGCTGTGTGACCCAGGGCAGGTCACTAACTTCATCAAAGTAAATTAGGGTGAGGGCTATGCATCTAGGTTTCAGAATCAGAGAGACCACATCAAGGTCAGCTGTTTGTAAACTACATGACTTGGGCACGACCTTGGGTATGTCTGGGAGCTCTGGTGGTGTAGTGCCTAAGGCATTTGACGCTAACCAGAAGGCTGGTGGTTCAAACCCACCAGCCACTCCTCAGAAGGAAGGTTGGGCAATCTACTTCTATAGAGATACCGCCTCAGAAACCCAAGGAAGGGTCGCTGTGAGTTTTGGGTATGTCCATCCTCTCTGAGCTTCTGTTTGTTCCTGCATTCTAGAACCTACTCTGAGGGCTATGTACAGCAAGCTTTCTATAAATGGCACCAGTGACCAACATCAATTGACAGTAGTGATTGGCTGGAGCCCCTCTCCCGCCCCACTACACACCTCCACCCTGAGATGCTTGAATGTCATGTGCAGGAAACCCAGTTATTCTTGAGGCCTTGATGTCTTGAAGG
This sequence comes from Orycteropus afer afer, assembly GCF_000298275.1. Lineage (NCBI taxonomy): Eukaryota > Metazoa > Chordata > Mammalia > Tubulidentata > Orycteropodidae > Orycteropus > Orycteropus afer. The sequence continues at coordinate 2,416,479 of NW_006921710.1, forward strand.
TCTCCTGCTCCTCAGAGGGTGGTGAGAACCCAACTCAGTGCCCACCCTCTCCCCTGACTCAGTAAACCTCAGGATTTAGTGGCCAAGAAACCAGAGTGCTAAGGTGAGTGTGAGGGTAAGGCAGCAACCAAAGCTTTCTTAGAAGAAAGTTGCTATCATGGAAGCTTTGGAATCAGTAACTCTAGAACTCTCTTGTTTGCCTGTGTGGCTGTGTGTGAGGGGACTGCCTGGAGCAGGGGGATGGCTGGGATCACCACACATGGCCCCTTTAGGACGTGGGCTTCCTTTCTGTGCAGACGTGCCATGTAGAATCAGCTCAACAGCAGGGCAGGGGGCCAAGGTATCAGGTCTAGGATGAGGATGGGGGCTGTGGGCTTGGCTCTGGAGAAATGAAGGGAAAATGGGCCCAAGTGTGCTCCCTGCTGGCTAGTGAGGTGACAAGTTGTGAGTGGGTGTCTCTGGCTGGTTGGAGTTGTGAGCAAGGACCGGATTCTTTGGCTTGATGGTTGACACTGCCTCTAATCCTTTAGCTTCTTCTGGAGGTTGGGAATCAGGCTGAAGGAGGATAAATTGGTCCAAATTTCTGGAAGGGCATTTGGCATTCAGATTCTGAAGTCTTTGCAATGTGTTTCCCTTTGACTCAGCTATTCCATTTGTGGGAACATTTCCTCAGGAAATAATTAGGGACGTGCACCACTACTCGTGGTTAAGGATGTCCACTGCAGTGTTATTTATAACACTGAAAAATGTGAAACAACCCCCTGCCCTTCAGGACATGGATGGGACAAACTGTGGCAAGTCTAGACAATGGAACAGTGCTGCCACCGAAAATGCTGAAGACAATGAATATTTATAGCTACCCATGGAGAGCTGGGCGGAGAGGTTGTTAAGTGGAAAAGGCCAATTACAAAACAGGACTTGCCATTTTTGTAAAATAACATTATAGTTATATAATCACACACACACATATATAAATGTGTTTATATTCAGAGAAAAAAATCTGGAAGGTTCTATACCAATTATCAACAGTGCTTCTCTCTGGGTGAGGATTGAAATTAAGTTTTAGAAATTATCTTTTAATAATTATGCATTTAATATTTTTCCTTATCATGAACATGTATAACTTCTCTATGTCTTAAAAAGTTATTTTAAAACCAGTGTACCTACATGCTTCAATGTGGACAGACCTTGGAAACGTTATGTTGAGTAAAATAAGTCAGACTCCAAATGACAAATATTGTAAGACCCCAATTATGTAAAACATCTAGAGCAGGCAAATGCATGGAGACTAAAGTTTGTGAGTGGTTACCAGGGGTGGGTGGGTGGGTGGGAGAAATTGTTGCTGCTTAAAGGGTGTTGAGTTACTGTTCGGGGTGATGAAAAGCTTTGGATAATATAGGGTTGGCAGACAATGATCCTATAAGTTTATGCAAATGATCAGAATTCCCAGGTGTATAGTAGAGCTGACAAGGGGCAAGGTTGTGGTCACTGCTTGATCACAGCCAGCTACCCAGAGGGACCAAGTAGTTGAACCTGCGGGCTTGGGACCATAGTCACAGGGGACATCAAGCTCAATTGGCATAACATACTATACAAAACATTGTTCCACCTCCTCCTTCGGTGAGTAGTGACTGGGATCTTAAAAGCTAGCAAGCTGCCATCTAGATGCAATGATGGGTCTCTCCTCATCCAGAGCAAAGAAGAATGAAGAAAACCAAAATTCATGGAAACAATTAGTCCTAGTGACTGGTACACCATCCGATCTTCAGCCTATACAACTATGAGACCAGAAGAACTAGATGGTGCCCCTACCACTGTCATCCACTTGGAAGGGGATCTATGTAGGAGATCCTTGATAGAGAGGGAGAACAATGTGGAACAAAACTCAAAATCATTTGGCGGGAAAAAAAAAAAAAAAGTGGGGACCAGTTTTGCTGGTCTGGTAGAGCCCAGTGGAACCACTGAGACTATGGCCCCTAGCTGCCCTTCAGGTCTGGAATTGAACCCACACCTGTGGTTTCTAGCCAAACAAAATACAGGCATATGAGTTAAACATTTACCTCAAGTAGATACACTCCTTGGAGAGAACAATCATGGGAGAAAGAAGGGCTGCTTATGCACAGGGAGACAGCTCAGGGGGCAGGAGTATATGGAGGAATGGACACTGGGAAGAGGTAACTATGGGGAGGAAGTGGGAGGGGAGCTGTTGCATTGTGGTAAACTGTATATGTGAACTACTGTATGGAAAGTGAATTTGCTCTGTAAATCTTCACCCAAATCACGTTAAAAAAAAAAAGCTTTGTATATAGGTAGTGATGATGGTTGCACATTATGGATATAATTAATACCACTAAATTGCATGCTTAAAGATGGTTAAAATAGCAAACTTTTTGTTACATATATTCTACCACAATAAAGTTAAGTAAACAAACAGCAGTGGCCCATTCCAGAAGAACCCCACCCGTGGTGTGTGGTGGGCAGAGACGGTGGGTTGAAGGAATATGTAGCCTTTTGGCACTGGAACCCTTCTCCACTGGTGTGAGCAGAGTATGTATGTCTGGTCTCCTGAGCAGGATAGCCCCTGCCTCTAACCAGAGCCTGACCACTTGGACTGGCGGTGCCCAGGAGGCTGACATATGAGTCTGTTTTGTCTCTAACTCTCCTGGCCTGAGTGATTTCGACCAAGTTTCCTAACTTCTTGGAGTTTCTGTTTTCTCCCCCAAAGAATCCAGATACTAAAAGCCCACTCCACTCGTTTCCAAAGACTGTTAGGGTGTGAGTGACCAAAATCCCAGGTATAAAGGTGTCAGGGCATTTTTCAGTCACTCAACTGAGCACCAGGCACTGGTGAGAACTGGGTCTGAGGCAAGAGGCAATGCCCAATTGCACAATTGGTTATTTAATTTCTGCTGTATTAGCTGCAAGGCCAGATGAAATGACAGCATATAATGGGGCCTTGATCTGGTCTGGGGGTGGCCAAAGGCTTCCCTGAGGGATGACAACACTCTACCACTGAGAAGTCAGTGTGTGCCATCTCTAGTAGAAAGGAGTGTTGGTGACAATGAGGATTTAGAATAAGCCTACCTATCCATCAAGTATGGACAGGTTAAGCCAACACTGGTGGAGAGGTTGTCACCAAGAGCAGGTGCCAGTGGACAGGGAACAGGAGAGCTGATGGAACAGATTATCTGGAGAAATGGCCAAAGAGAGACTGGGTGGGGTGGGTGGGTGAAGGGAATGCTAAGAAATGGTCAAAGGGGATGGGGGTGGGTGGAGAAAGGCTATGAAATAACCAAGGGGGCTAGGTGATAGTGGATGCTGTGAGATGGCCAAGGAGTCTGGAGGGATGTTGTGAAGTGGTCAACAGGAAGGATGGAGGACAGAGGCAGATGTGGTGGAGTGGATGCTTCAAGCCTGAGAAACCCAGTTCTTGTGTCTGAACCTCTCATGCTTGATATGAAGGAACGTGGGGCTGAGGTCATTTTAGAAAAATGAGCACAGAGAAAAATCCAGAGGCATGTGCTCCAAACTGCAGCAGAAGTCACCACTGGGGAGGAGAGGTCTAGGGGATACGCTCACTTTTGTCATTATCTACCCACCAGCCACTCCCCAGAAGGAAGATTGGGCAATCTACTTCTGTAGTGATACTACCTCAGAAACCCAAGGAGGGGTTGCTGTGGGTCGGATCCGATTCGACTACAGTGAGTTTGGTTTGTTTTTTTGGTATCCTTGTAATGTTTGATTTTTGCCCCATGTAATGTATCAATAAAGATACTTTTTATAAATGACAGATCATGGCAAAAAGACACAGAGGTCTTCTTCAAGCACAGAACCACGGCCATGAGGAAACGGCTTGGTGAACTGGGATGGGCGTTGTGAGTCACGTGTTACCTGGCTCCTTTGGGGAGGGACAAGAGAAGGAGCTTTAGGGGACCTGGAGGGAGGCTGGGCTGGGACTTCTACTGATGAAGACGCAGATGATCATCATCGCTACACCAGCAGCAGCTGAGCATCACCAGGTGTCGTTCACTGTGCTGCTTCATGTGTAGTTCTTCAGTGACATACACGAGTGACCCACTTGATAGATGAGAAAACTGGGGCTCAGACAGGGCAAGTCACTTGCTCCAAATTCACTCACAGCAGAGCTGGGATTTGTATCCAGGACTGGTTGATGATAGAGTCTAAGCTTTTGCTAAGGTCCCTTCTTCCTGGGAGGTTTCTGGAGTTTGGGCAGCATGCACTGTGGGAGAGGGGAGGAGGGAGGGTACTGCACCGAATGCCGTGCACAGAGGACAGAGAACTTCTCCCTAGCCTACCTGGGCCCTTCATAGACCTGATGGTGGCCAGAGCTTCAATTTCCCAAGCCACCCAAGTGGCCCCTTTGGGGCTGATGGGAGTCAAGGTCCCAAACGTAGACATGGAAGCCTCTACTCCCAGCCCAGAGACTGTGCCAGGAGTCTGCTGGGTGCCCTGTGCTTGGAGCAGGTGGGCAGGGCTGGGCAGGGCTACCTTACCCCCTGAGGCCTGAGGCACTAATTCTCCAACAGTTCCCCCAACAGTGATGTCACGATTCCCTGGGCACGAGCTATGACCAGCCACTCTACTGAGCATCCTCTCTTTAAATCCCCACCACAAGCCTACAGCCCCATCGTTCAGAGCAGGAAACTGAGGCTCAGAGATGGGAATGAGTTTGCACAGTAAATAACGCACCGAGTGGGGCTTGCCCAAAGCCCCGGCCAACCTCTGACTCATGCTGTAGGGTTGAAAGATGCCCCCGGCCCCTAAAGACAAAAGAACAGGCAGAACCCTGACATTTGTGCTCAGCAGGTGTTCTGATTTACCTGGATGGGGAACAGTGGCCACAGCCCCTCCTGGTGGATCAGAGCCTGCCATGTGGTTGCTGCAGTTCTTTCCCACTGAGCTGAGGGAAAAGACACGCGTTCCCAGGAAGTCATCACAGACCCACAGCCCTGCTCCTCCCTCCCTGCCTGCTCTGAGCTGCCATTGGTAAGTGGCAGCTCACCAATGGGCCCTTAATGCTTGATGGTCTCAGTCCCTGGATACTTTGCCAAAGGTGTGGATGACAGAAAACTTCCTCCCAGATCCTTCACCTGCTTATTGCAAATATGCTTCAGGAGGGAAGGGGGAACATCTGGGTGACACACCTGCCCCACCCACCCTGCAGAATGGCGACAGTGATGGGCAAGCATGAGGTTCTCCATCAGGAGGACTTGAATTTGGTTCCTAGACCTACTACTTACAGCTGGGTGGGTGTGGGCAAGCCTCTTAAGTTCTCGGAGTCTCAACTTATTCATCTATAGAATGGGCATATTAATACTTCAAGAGGTCATTGGGAAGATTTATAAAAATAAAATGTGAGACATTCATGGCATAGTATTTGGTACATCACGAAGCACAATAGATCATTGTTCTAAAAACTTGAATAATGACTCTTCCGTTCTTATTCAAGAAGGTAGACACAGCACCCTGTGGAGCAAATTCCTGTGTGTCTGGCTGCTGGAAGGAGCCAGGAATCTGACATCAACAGGTGGTTTACACACTTAGATATTTTGAGCAGGTGAAACTTTCTTAAAAGCAAATGTTCATGTATGTTTCTTTCTTTCTTTTTTTTTTTTTTTTTTGAATAATAAAGTGGAGCTGTTTCAGTTGGTGCCAAGGGGAAGCTTGCTTGCATGCCTCCTGCCATGGGGAGCTCACCCCCTTTCTGGAGAGTCCTGGAGTTGGGCAGATCTGACTGTGAGAAAACTGAGATGAGTTTTCTTATCTATCAAGTGGATCACTCGTGTATGTCACTGAAGAATTACACATGAAGCAGCACAGTGAACGACACCTGGTGATGCTCAGCTGTTGCTAGTGTAGCGATGATGACCCTCGATGTCTTCGTCATTAGAAGTCCAGTCCAGCCTCCCTCCAGGTCCCCTAAAGCTCCTTCTCTTGTCCCTCCCCAAAGGAGCCAGGTAACAGGAGACTCACAAAGGCCCATCCCAGTTCACCAAGCTTTCCTGCTCTTCATTCTGCCTGGAGGCCAAACAGGCTGGTTCCCTCTGCCCTCTCCTCTAAAAACACAGCAGATTCTTCCCTGCTGATCCTGACCCCATCCTGACCAGCTGTGTGACCGTGGGCAAGTCATCGCCCTGTGCCTCAGTTTCCTCTCTCTCTTTATGGGGATAACAGCCTCTCCCTCAAGGGGTCGTGGTGAGGATGAGAAGTGAAGATGTGGTCTTATGCAAAGCTGACCCATAGTAAACACTTAATCTATTCCTAACGCAGCTTCACCACCACAGGGGGACAGGCAGATGCGTCCTCGGGAAGCCGGGTTCAGAGCGAGGCTTGGATGTTTGCCCTCCTGTGTGCTTTCCACTTTGTCCTCTGACACCAGGCCGTTTCATCCCCAACATATCTTTTTTGAGCCCTGCCTGTCCGAAGCCTCAGCAGGCACTGGGGAAACCGCAGACAATGACAGCAGGTTTCTGCACCTGGAAACCCCCATCCAGCACCTTGACCACCCTGCTCTGTCCCTCCCTCACAAGCCCATCGTATGGAAGAACGGAGGCCCAGAAGTCAGGCCCAGATCTGGTGCCAATCTCAAGCTCTGAGCCCTTGATCAGGTTACTTTGGAGAAACTTCAGTTTCCTAATCTGTAGAATAGGAATGAGCCCATGGGGCTGTTTATTCAGGGTAAAATAATGTAAGTAATGAAGTGTAACAAAAATGAACAAATCTGTCCTGGAGGAAGTGCAGCTGGACTGCTCCTTAGAGGACTGCTCATCTACTTCGGTCACGTTGTCAGAAGGGACCATACCCTAGAGAATGATATGGTTGGTGAAGTGGAGGTTAAGCAAAAAAGGGATGGATTCAATGAGATGGATTGACCCAGTGGCTGCAACGATGGGCTCAAGTATAGCAGGGATTGTGAGGCTGGTGCAGGACCGGGTAGTGTTTCGTTCTGCTGTACACAGGGTCACTGTGAGTCAGAGCCTACTGGACGGCACCTAACAACAACAACAATGACAAAAAACCTCATGGTGCCAAACCCACTAACTCCTGCAGGAAGCATTTAATTTTTTTCTCCTCATCAAGTCCCCACTCACACCCAGAGCACGGAACCCCCAGACTCTGAAGGAAGAGATGCATGTTTTTATCACGACTTCCCTGGGACCGAAATTCTCAATGATCCAGCTTCACTCCTTCGGGAACTGGGAACCCCTGTCAATCTTTGCTTCTCCTGAGATCTCCCCTCCTTACCTGTCTCCAAAATGGTGGCCACACTGGGAAGGGTGAGGGAATCAACACAGGGCCTGGTGTGCAGGGTTGAAGCAGAGTTCCCAGAGCACCTTGGGGACCCAGAGGTGCTTTGGGGTGGGGCCAAAGGGGGACTGGGAGTCACCTTTCTCATGGAGGGGAGGGGTCTCCTTCCATATGGGTCACGTGGTACTTGACTTGGGGGTAAATGCTAAACTGTAAGACGCTGGTGGTAAAGACTTTGGAAAAAGACATCAATGACTAGTCCACCAGGCCTCTACCAGTCCTCTAGTGATTGCTTTGGGAAAGGATCAGGTAAGGCCTCCAAGACATTCTGGGTGGATAGGAGCTCCATATCGAACCCCTGGGACCCCCCCGCCAGGCCATGTGGGAGAATGCTAGGAAAGATCTTGAATCAAGCAGGCATCAGTGCTAGGATATCAGGGTGGGCGTGGGGATGGCTCACAGAGCTGCCTGCAAGTGGCTAAGAAACTCCAGGATCCCCACTTATGGGGTAGGAGTTACACCTATGAGACATTCCCTTCAGGACACCTACCAGACCCCCGACCGTCTACCTGGAGGCCATGACCTCCTGGCCCCAAACCTCCTTTCAAGCTTCCTTGGGGCAGTGGCACTCTTCGCCAAGAGCAGAGCCCTTCCTCAGAGGTTCCTGTTGGGCCTCTGTGCTCTCGTGGCCCCCGTTTTGCAGAGGCCCCTCGTCTGGGCATCCCTCGTGCCTGCTTCCCCACAGCCTGTTTCTGGGACACCCTTCCTGCTTAACCTCCTTAGATTTTTCCCAGCTGGTTTCTGAGAGCCTTGTGGCCAACTCTGGAGGGGAAAGCTACTTCTCCAGGGGCCTGGCAGGGTGGGTGATGGGTGTGGACACACTCACCCAGAAGCAGGTTCATGAGCACCTCCTGGCCGGCCAGTGTGCTGCTCTTCACCAGACAGAGGATGGTGCCCCCAATCCAGGGGATGCCGTGGCCCGTGACGCCGATGAGCTTGACCATGGAGCGGGCACTGGCCCAGGACGAGGCCCGGCCAGCACACACCCCCAGCCGCTTGGACATGCAGATATCAATGGCCAGCAGGGAGTTGAAGGCGATGCCCTTGAAGGAGGGGTTCAGCTGCATGCAGTCCTCTTCGGGCAGCTGCTGCGACTGGCGCCGCTCACGGGCCCCATCACCAGGGGGTGGGGGCTGCGCCGATGGGCCTGAGGCCTTCCTGCCTGAGCTGCGGGGCTCTGAGGCCCCCTTGGGGGGCTGGTTCAGGGACAGGAACTCGGCCCTGTTGAGGACATTGTTTCGGTCCCGGGCCCGGGCCCGGCTCTGGGAAGCTGGCATGGTAACCTTGTTCACGCGGAGAGAGCCAGTGCCAGCTGGGCTCCAAGGGCCTTCTCCCCGAAGATAAGAGCAGCCCTGAGAGCCACCACTGTCCCTGTCTCCCTGCCTTCTCCGGTTCATGCCACAGCTGTTAAATATAGAGTGGAGGAATGCACATGGCTGTTTACCTCCGGCTGCCACCAGGCTCGAAGGGGACGTCAGTGCCAGGCCGGCCAGCCAATCGAGCCCACCAATGCGAGGCCAGCACCAATGGAGCCACAGGGAAGCAGACGCATCCACAGCTGCGGCCTGGCTGCCTCAGGCCTGGGCTATTTAAATCTTCCAATGGCTCATTCCCAGGCCTTGGAGGACTCTGGGAAATGTAGTCCTCCTGCTCCCCTGGATTCAGCACTGTCTGCAGTGGGGGCAGATATGGAGCCCTGGAAAAACCCCTGCTTTTACCAGCTTCCCTCTGAGCAGTCCAGACCCCTGTGAGCCAGTCCTGTCAGGACCACTGGCCTAAGCAGTTTGAACACAGTCTCACGGACCAGAGAGCGGAGGCCAGGCCAAAGGCGTCTCAGGACACCAGGTGGAGTTGACGACGTCACCGAAAGCATCATCTTGGGTCCACTGGGGCCAGACCCAGCCCTTCCCTCTATGACAGCATTTCACTAAGCTGGCAGGCTGGTTTTTCTTTTTTTAATCAGTCTTGAATTTGGCTTGAGTGCATCATAGTTCAATCAAATAGAAATTTCTAAGGTTTGATTGCCATCAGAGGAAAGGGTAATTAGTCTATTGGTAATGGATTAGACAGTTGGATCTGGTTGTCTGCAGTTCCCAGAGCTGTGTAAAGGAAAGGGTCACTACAGCAGCTTTGGGCAGCCCAGATAGTTACCGAGAGCCTGGCACTGGGGTGGGTGGTAGGTAGACTGCAGCAAGTGACACAGACTCCAGGCCTGTCCTCCGGGAGCTTGCAGATCAGTGGGCACTCAGGGCAGGGGTAAATGATCACAAGTGAGCAAACGTGTTGCAGGATCGTAGAATCCGGGCTCCAAGTCTGGTCTGGGAGTGGTGTCTCCCAGGAAGGGGCATCTAGGGATAAAAAAGGGGACCCTGGGTGGGGACTAGCCTTTCCCATAGGAAGACTGGGTGAAGCCCATATGGCAGGTGTAGTGGAGGTGGGGGGAGGAAGGAGAGACTGAGAGATGGCAAGTGCAGAGAAAGCAGACCAAGCGGGCCCACTGGAAGGATTCAGATCTGAGGGAGACCTCCCTGTGTATACCTGGGGCAACCTGAGGGAACCCAAAGTCAACAGGGGTAAGTGCTCTCTCACCACAGTGGACCAGCCTACGGGTTCCAGAGTCAGACAGATAAGGCGATAACATTTGGGCTTCACCACAACTAGCTGCATGACCCTAAGCAAGTCACTTCACCTACCTGGGACTCAGTTTTTCTGCCTGTAATATAGGAATAATGATGCCCACTTCTAATGGTTGCTGGGAGGATCAATGAAATGTTTATAAAATGCTGAGCAGAGTCCCTGGCACATGGTGAGCTTTCATCCCCATGAGTTAGGAACTATGCCTGTTTGCCAAGTGAGGCATGGTCTTCTCTCACTTCAGAGTCCCATTCAGAAGGACCCATTCCCATGGGATGAGGCCAGAATCCAAGAGCCCTCCATCAAGGATTCTTTGCAGGACTCCACCTCAGTCACCTGGGCAGGACCAGGCTAGGCCCATCTTCCTCCTCTTCCAGACAATTCCACTCAGACCACATGGCCACAGAAAGAGTTGTCCCAGATCACACCACATCCTGCCCTCTTGGGTGTTGTCATGATGACCCTTGTTGCCATACACTGGACTCTATCATTAGCCATTTGGATACAGCTGCAGATGCAGATGTAGACATGATGCATGGATATTGGACAACGTCTGCCTGCTTTAGCTTACTGACTCTGTAGAACCAACCTTTTGGTAGCTGTATTTTCATCCCCACCTTGCGGTTAAGGAAGTTGAGGTGCACAAGGGTGAAAGCACACAACCAGGAAGCCAAAGAGAGGGGAAGTCCAACTCCAAGTAGCCCCTGGGGTAGGGCACGTGGACCTTTGGAATCAGACCTCTCAGACCACAGGGCCAGCTGTGCTCACGTAGCTCTCACTAGGGCACTCACTTCACTGTCCTTGGGTGAGGCCTGTGACCTAGGCTGCCTTCATGAAGGGCAGAGGAGCCCAGATCAGATAGGGACTATTAATACCCAGCAGCCTGTGTCAGCATCTTGGGCTGGCAGGAGATGTTGACAGGTTCTGAGGGCCACAGTGGGCTCCACGCTAGGGAGAACTATGGGGTCCAATTTGTCTCTGGCCCAGGAATGGTTAAGACCCGGTATCTTAGTTCTCTAGTGCTGCTATAAAAGAAATACCACAGGTGGGTGGCTCTAACAAACAGATTTTTTTTTTTTTTTTCACAGTTTAGGCTAAAAAAAAAAAAACCAAACCCACTGCCATTGAGTCGGATCCGACTCACAGCGACCCCTCCTTGGGTTTCCAAGGTGATATCACTACAGAGGTAGATTGCCCAACCTTCCTTTGGAGAAGTGGCTGGTGGGTTTGAACTGCCAGCATTCTGTTTAGCAGTCAAATGCCTTAGGCACTACGCTACCAGAACTCCCTCAGTTTAGGCTAGAAGTCTGAATTCAGGGAACCAGCTCTAGGGGAAGGCTTTTCCTTGCTTGTTGGTTCCTTAGTGGTCCTCGCGTGGTGTGCAATCTGTCTTCCCTCATCTCTGCTTGCTTCTCTGTGCCTAATCTACTCTTTTTATATCTCAAAGGTGACTGGCTTACAACATACCCTACACTGACACGATTCTTAAAGAAATCTCATTCCTAAATGGGATTATAAACATGGGTATAGGGATTAGGATTTATAGCACATATTTTGTGGAGGAGCACAATTCAGTCCTTAACACCTGGGCTCTGGAATAGAACTGCCCTGGGTTCAAGCCCCAGCTCAGCCACCTCTAGATGACAGACCATGAGCAAGCCCTTCTACCACTCTTGAGACTCTGTTTCCCCCTCAGAGGGCCATGAGAGGATTATGCAAAGGGCTCTCTCGGCCCAGGCTTGTTTCAGAGGCTTCCCTGTGACCTTGTTTCCTGTTTTCCTTCTCTGTAAGGAGGGGCGATGCTGTCCACTTTATTGGAGAGAAGCAACCACCATCCCTCAACCCACAAACCTTTCTTGAGCACCTACCAAAGGCCACATAGTCTCAGTTCTCAAGAGCCTTTGAATTCATTCATTCATTCAATCAATGCTTTCATTTATGTCCTCCTGCAGTTAGGCAGATGGGACACATACCCAGGAAATAATTAGCCAATGCTTTATAACAATATCTTTGTAACAATAGTCCTTTTTTTTTTTTTTCTTACTATCAAAATGCTACTTGCTTACTGTGATAAATTCAACAAACACAGGTGAGGTAGGTGTAATTCCTCCAATCTGAGACCACCACTATTAACATGAGGATGGTCAGGTTACAGAAGGATTCTCATTAGTTTCATTTCCAATTATGGAAATATTTTACAACAACCAAGTATTACTTTAATAATCAAAAAAAGAATATATGTATCTATGGATTTGCTAAGGAGTGTGATGGCATAGTGGATAAGGCATTTGGCTACTAACTAGAAGGTCAGTGGTTCAAATTCACCAGCCACTCTGTGGGAGGAAAATGGGGCAATATACTTCTGTAAAGATTTATAGCTTCAGAAACCCAATGGGGGTGGCTATGTGTAGGAATTGAGTCACTTGCCTCATTTCCAATTATGGAAATATTTTATAATAACCAAGTATTATTTTGATAAAGAAATGAATATATTTATCTATATATATGCTATGTATATACACATAATACTGTTTTAAAATATGATCATATTATTTGACCTTTCAAAAAATAACCTTTTTTACCTAACAATATATACCTGGCCATGTTTCCATGACCACCCCAACATTTTCAATGGCTCAATGGCTGGCATTTTAACGTGTGCATGGGCCTTAATTTACATCCAGTCTTCCATTATTGGGCACTTAGGTTGTGTCCATCTTGTACCTTTCTTACATATACATCCCTGTGCACTAAAGGACAATACAAATAAGTGACTAAAATCACATAGTGCATGCAATGCACTCCTCTAAAATCCGATGGGCCAACCTGAGCCACTGACTGCAGGGCCCAGACATGGAGAACATGAAGGATCATAGACACTTCGAGGTGAGAAGGGAAAGTCCAACCAACCTCTTCCCTTAGAGATGAGAAACAGCAGTCTCAGAGCTATGACAACACTTTTGAGGCCACACACCTGGTTGGGGCCAGAGCTGGGATTTGGACCAGCAAGTCCCTCTGACTTCTGAACATGTGAACTGTCCTGGCCACATGTCTCACAGTTTCTCTGTTCCCTGATTGCCTTGCTTCACCTGTCACTCACTCACTCGTCAACAATCTCTTGGGAACTATGGTGCACCAGGCCCCATGCAAGGACCAGCTGTGAGTGCAAAGAGGACTCTGCAGTAGCTCCATCCTTCCAGACCACCCAGTCTCCCCTGACTTTAGGAGACAGTGTTCCACCTGGCTGTCGTTCCACATACCCTTCCTGTTCGCTGAGAGGTAAGGGGTGAAGTGACTAGTCTGGGTCCACAGCTCATAAGGGGCAGAACTAGGATTCAGACTCGGGTCTCAGCCTAACACCCTTGTCCCTAACCACTAAACTATACTGCCTCTCATGAATATGAGCAGGAGGGGTTTTCTGGCAGCTTTGTGGGACCTAAAGTAGCATTTGTACCATATAGGCATTTGTTACTTGTTCTCTTTAAATGTTTCAGATCGATTTACTATGCATATTTATCTTTAACTTGTACTTTATCACTTACTATGTACCAGATTCTGTGCTAAGTATATGTGGCCCCATCACCTCTTTTAACCTTCAGAGCACTTTCAGAAGAAGGTCTTTGATGTCAAAATACATAATAGAGCTAACAAGGGGCAAAGTTATGATAACTTCTTGGCCACAGCCAACCACCCTGAGGGAGCGAGCAGTTGGACCTGTGGGCTTGGGACCATGGTCGCAGAGGACATCAAGCTCAATTGGCATAACATGTTATACAAGAACTTTGTTTGACATCCTACTTTGGTGAGTAATGACTGGGCTCTTAAAAGCTTGCAAGCACGCCGATGTTCATCGCAGCACTATTTACAATAGCCAAAACTTGGAAACAACCTAGATGTCCAACAACTGAGGAATGGATAACCAAACTTTGGTACATTCACACAATGGAATACTATGCAACGCTAAAGAATAATGTAGAATCTGCAAAACACCGC
>NW_006921710.1:2431375-2481065 GCF_000298275.1 Orycteropus afer afer
AGACTATGGCCCCTAGTTACCCTTCAGGTCTGGAACTGAACTTGCTTACTCCTGTGGCTTCCAGCCAAACAACAGAAGGCATATGGGTAAACATTTACATCAAGTAGATACACTCCTTAGAGCGATCAATTGATCAGTTGTGGGAGAACACAAGAGCAGTGTTTGCACAAGGAGATAGCTTGGGGGATAAGAATGCATAGGAAAGAAGGACATAGGGAAGAGGTAACTACAGGCAGGAAAGTGGGAAGAGAGCTGTTACACTGTGGGGAATTGCAGTCAATGTCATGAAACAAAATGTGAATGAACTGCTGTATGGAAAGTGAATTTGGTCTGCAAACTTTCACCCAAATCATTATAAAAATTAAAAAAAAAAAGGAAGAAGAAGACAGGGCTTTAGCCTCGATTGTACAGATGAGGAAAATGAAGCTCAGAGATAAAGGGATACCATCCAGGTCATGAGGAGAGTCAGTAGGGGACAAGTGTTCAAACATCCCACCCTAAACGGCCTTACCCTTTTCTGTTCTTTTCTTTCCTAACCACATCACTTTCCAACGGCTGCACAGTTTATTCTGTGTTTGTGGTCCATGTCCTCCCGGTATGTCGACTTCACTGGAAAGAGTGTCTGCTCCCTGATGGGACCTAGGCATCCAAGTGGTGCCTGGTACACAGTTGTTGTTGTTGTTATGTGCCATCCAGTCTGACCCGACTCATAGCGACCCCTCCTTGGGTTTCCGAGGCAGTATCACTACATCACTATGGAAGTAGATTGCCAATCTTCCTTCACAGTAGACACTCCACTCAAAAAATTGCGTGGAATGAATGACTGATTACAGAGCCTGGGCTGTAATCTACTACAGACCATATGATCAAAGACCGATGGCCAGTAGGAGGCCATTATATGGAGAAAAGACCCCAAAGGGGAAGAGGTGGGCTGGGCGGGAATCTCCACAGGAGACCCGCCGCTCAAAGGGAAAGGAGGCTGGGGCAACAGAGGGTGGGCGGGGAGCCAGGCGTCCCCTGCCAGGAGGGGGCGGAAGCTCTGTGAACATTTCATTTTCATCATCCCCTCCCACCCCAGGCGCTCCTGCCTCGGGATCGCTTTCTCAGTTGGCATTTGGAAGGCTGCTTCTCGGTTATTTCGGTCGGGAAACCTGATCCTTCGCTGGGTTTATTTTAGCACCTTGGAGAACTCCCAGTGCTGCACCCAATCTCAGACCGTGCCCGGCCTGCTGACGCCCTCCTCCGCCCTTCCCTTCCCGGGAGGGGAGTGCAGGGGCTACAGGGACCCCCCTCCCGCAGGCTGGGACAGTCCCTCAGACTCTGCGGGCTGTGTCTTCCGCCTCGCCAGCTCGTGGGGTGCCGCGGAAGGCGGCGCCAGGGTAAGCGGAGGGCCAGTTCTGCGCGCTCCTTCCTTGCGTCTTGACCTGAGGGTGGCACCTAGCCCCAGCTCCGCATCTGCGAGTCGGGATGATTGTGCTTCAAGGGAGGTCCTGGGATGGGGAGAGGTTTCTGACCCAGCATTGTGGCTCTGCAGGCTCAGGTCAGGCTGATGGGGAAGCCAGGGCAGGGGACAGAGGGAGCGGTGGGAGCCAGGCAGGGGGTCCACTTGGGGACCCTGGCTCCCAGTCAGGGCTGCCCCCCACCCCTCACGCCAGGGCGTGGCCCTCCTGAGCCAGGCACTGGGGAAGAAGGGTCTGTCTTCATAGTTAAGCTCTCTTACCACGGGAGCTCTGGTGGCCTAGTGCCTAGGGCACTTGACTGCTAACCGGAAGGCAGGCGGTTCAAACTCACCAGCCACTCCTCAGAAGGAAGATTGGGCAATCTACTTCCACAGTGATACTGCCTCAGAAACCCAAGGAGGGATCGCTATTAGTCAGTTCGACTCCATGGCACTGAGACCGTGACCTTAATGCAGCCAACAAAGTCCCTATCAGGCACCTTAAAGACCTCCTTCTGCAGCCCCACATTCACACCGACATCTGTCACCCAGAGACACACACACACAGTAATATACCTGCACATACACATGTCTACAAATACACACACTCACACCTCATATGCACTGTCAGACATCACACACACACACACACACTTGCTGACCTAAACTCACACCATCACACACACTTCTACACACATTCACAGGGACACACACATATACCCTCACATATATCTTCACACATATACACACACTTCACACATATACACACCCACCTCACACATGCATTCACTCACCTACACTTATACCATCACACACATGCATGCCCACATCTACATTGGCACAAGTCACCCCCTACACACATACATACTTATATATACACAGACACACATGCTCATATAAGCTCTCATAGACATAAACACAATGACACACACAGCATCATATGTTCACATACACTTATCCACACCTCATATAGAACACACTCATGTACACCACAATGGATGCACACTCACACAACATGCAGAGATTCACACTATCCCACACATACACAGTCATCTACACCCACATCTAACATGCTCACTCACACCTTTATAGATCATAGACACACAATGCAGTGTACACATACATACACTTTCACAGACACACACACCCAGGCACATATACTCATAAAGACTCATATAGACACTGATGCATCTCCTGATATAGTCACACTCAACTCTTACATATGCCCTCACACACACAAATGCACACACACATTCATTTACACAAACACACACACACACTTGCTCACACATTCTTACTCAGCCACATATACCACATACCCCCACATCCCTCCACACCCTTGGTACCTGCATCCTTCACTCTCTTCTCCCCTAGATCAATACTGGACACACATATACATCAAAACAACTTACTAGATACTTCCTGATTTAAAACAATCAATACTCACTCATAACCATTTTGAGTACCAATTTTTACCTATTTATTATTGATGTTAATTAATTCCTTCATGAATCATTCCTGGGTTTCTCCTTTGACATCTCTCTGGCCCATAGGAATGTCAGTGCTGTTGGGACCATGCCTGTCATCTATCTTGACCCTGGTTGGGTGTTCCTCAGTGTCTTCCAAGTTCCTGGTCCACAGGAGGTGCCCAATCAACGCCCGGGAAGGAATGTACGTGAGAATGATGGGGAGGCAGCTGAGAAGTTCCACTCCGGCATGCCCTAGAAGAAATGTGGTTCTGAACTTGTGGCTGGAAAGCCTCAAGCCTCCCGGCCACCCCCCATGCCATATCACTGAACCATGTTTGCTTCTGCCCCAATAGAGAGCAATGTAATGACTGACCTAGGGGCAGGAGACCTGGGTTCTCATCCCAGAGCCTTCCCTGGAAGACCTTTCTGGGCCTCTGTTTCCCATCTGAAGGGAAGGCTGCTGGACTAGCCCTCACTGAGATCCCGTTGGTGCTCACCTGGCCAGGCCAAATATGCACTCTTACCTGGTGCATCAGGGATGCAGGGATGGGCCCTACAGCTGGGTCTGGCCTCCTCCCCTGGCCACATGCCTGGTGCTCCAGCCCTGCCCACCACCAAGATTGACTTTCCAAGCTTCACCATTAGCTTTCTCTTTAGTCCTCAAACAGTTGGGAAGAGAATTCCATCTCCCAGGGCAACAAAATCCCAGCATTTCTTCTTCCTCTGCAGAGCAAGGACTTTTCCTTCCTGTGAAAAGCCTTTGCATCTCATGATGACCCCACTTTCAGAGGCCTGGATGTGGCCCTGAGATGCAGGTTGGTCCACGTTGGGGAAGGAGCCATGTGATTGTCTCTATAGGCCACTGAAAACGAGGTCCCAAAAAAGACAACCTTCCTCAGGGGGTGCCCAAGGTTTGGCTGCACCTTAATCACCCAGCCTCCTGGTCATGGAGCCAGGCTGCCTTGTTCAATCTATGCCTCCCTCTATCCTGGGTCTGGATGTCCTCCTCTGCAGAATGGGTTGAAAGTAGGACCTGGCTCATGGGGTCTCTGTGGAAAGCCACAAAGATGCTGTGTGTAAAGCTCTTGGCTCACAGCAACACTCAGGGAGGAGAAGTTGCCTGTTTCTGCAGAACTTAAAGGGTGCTGGTTGTTTGGGGCTGCATGTTAAACCCAGCTAGGTGGGGTCATTGTTCCGCCTCTGACTTGCTATGTGGCTTTGGATTTTCATGAGCTTTCTGGACCAAATGTGCCTGGAATTGAGGAGCACAGGGGGATCTTTTCTTCCCACCAAGAACACTCTGAACTCCCCCTTTGCTTTCTTGAGAAGTTTCCCATCATGGGTCGGGGCATCACTCTCCTGACCTCCCCCCCACACACACACTTTCCCATTCACTGGTGATGTTACTGCAGGGAGTCAGGGGAGATTGAGGCCCAGGGAAGAGAAGGGGATAGGCAGTGTGAGTGTCTCTATGGTGTCAGGCACATCCCAAGTAGATGCCCCCTTTCTCTGTACTGTGACTCCTGGGTGCACATACTGGCGTGGATGCATCATGAGCCTTTCACATATGCTGAGACAGCCATGGGTCCGTGCCCAACACCCACAGAGCTCCAGGAAATGCTGAGCAGACAAAGGGTTGTGTGGGGAGGCAGGAGGGCTGGAGAGGCCAAGAGCTGGGGACACAGCCAGAAGCTTGGTGTGAGCCCTTCAGGAGCTGGGACAGGGAATGCACGTGTGACCAAGCTTGTCTAGACCCTTGGTCACTCAGGGCTTGTCCCAGAGTAGCTGCCTCTCAGCTTCTACTCCACTGCTGTCAAGTTTATTTTGACTCATAATGACGTTATAGGACAGGGTAGAACCCATGGGGTTTCCAAGGCTGTAATCTTTACAGAAGCAGATGGCTGGTGGGGTCACACTGCCAACCTTCTAGTTATCAACCAAGCTCTTAACCACCGCACCACCAGGGCTCCTTCCCCTCAGCCTCACCCACTGTCACCGAGTCAATTCCAACTCATAGCACCCCCTACTGGGTTTCCAAGGCTATAAATCTTTATGGAAATAGATTGCCTTCTGTTCCTCCCACAGAGGAGCAAGTGGGTTTGAACCACTGAACTTCTGGTTAGCAGCCAAATGTCTTACCCACTACACCACCAGAGCTCCTTTCTTCTCAGCTCAGGGCCTGGTAAACAGGTCCACAGATGCTGCCTGGGTCCTCCACACTTGCACCCCTCCCCCCACCTGCAGAACTGGGGCTTCAAACTGAACCCCAAAAAAGTAACATATAGAAGGTGATGTGAAAGAGGAACCCAAGGCAAAGGAAGAGGTGTCTTCTATTTTGCAAGAGCCTGTGGGCACCCAAGCACCTCTTCTGGGTGGACTTACCAGAGACAGTGCTCCCTAGTGGTCCCATCCTGACTTGGAGGCTCTGGACCCCAGCTAGCAGGGGCAGCACACCCACTGGAGGGGTTAAGAGTGTGGGCTTTGGAGTTAGCTGGATCTGGGTTGGGATCCAGACTCTGAGAAGTCACTGTCCCCAGACTTCTGGGTCAAGGTCAAGGATAAAGATGACAATACTTAGGTGGTGCTCGCTCATTCAGTGTCTGACACATGTTGTTGTTGTTGCTGTTATATGCCATTGAGTCGGACCCTGACACATAGTGGGAGCTTATCATCATCATCACAAACCAACATCAAATCCAGGGCCACTTTTGAGTGATCTCAGGGAAATTCACCCCCAGGAAATGTAGGGGTTTTAATGCTTAACAGGCAGTTTGGGGCTCTGTCCTCTTCCCATCAAATCAGAAAGACCTGCAGTTTTAACACGAGGTCATGGAGCACCCCCAACATTCAGGTACAATCCTGGGTAACAGAATAGCATCCCTGCTTCAGGGAGCACCCCACCAATGGGGTCTGCTCTGTTTTAGGTAATGTGAGTGATGGATTGGGAGATGAGATGGACTCTGAAATGTTAACAACTTACCTATATATAACCTGAGTTGATTCATAATTGTTGGATGGCACAGGAGGACTCTCAGTGAGTCCCAGATGGCCAGAACATTTCACAGGGGTTATGAGTTCGTGGTGTAGGAGAGATTGCTGAGGGTGGAGAGGCCAGGAGAGACTTCCTGGAAAAGGAAATGTATGCGGGGCCCTTTGGAGACACATGCTATCTCTCACATGCACACACAATGGTCTGGCTTTTGGACAGGCCACCTGGATCACCTGCCTGGAGACCGGCTATAGGTATCGTTAGAAACCATAGTCACGGGTGGGGACCAGGCTCTAATGCAGCTGCCAGGTTCTCTGATGTCACAAATCACTTGGCTTTCCCCTGGGGGACAGTTGCACAGTGGGGGTAGGTCTACTGGTTACTGGTGGGAGCTACTTGCTTAGAGAAACTGAGAGCTATCTCACTCCTGCCCAGGCTTAAGGCCCTTTTTGAACCTTTGCACTCAGACCATTAGGATCCCAGTCTCAGATCCAACACTTGCCAGCTGTCAGCCTTGGGCAAGTCTCCAAGTCTCATAGCCTTGGTATGGTTCTCTGTAAAATTCACATCATAACCTTTCCTGCACAGGGTGGCTGATGGTAGATGAAATGAAGCTTGTCCAGAGCTTATCACACACACACACACACACACACACACACATGAGGCCCAACAAGCCTGGCCACCTGTCAGGGTGAGAGAAGGCCAGCAACCTCAGGACCATCTCATCCACACCCTCCACCTTCCCAGCCTTGGAGACTCCAAGGTCCCCTGTTTCCATTTAGCCACAAACCTCCCTGTGTCCAGGAACACCAGGGTAGTGCAGCTTTTCTTCAGATGCCGTGAGCCCAGAGAGACTCTGGCCTGCAGAGTTCGAGGCGCACGGGGTCAACCCACCTGGACCCGAGGCAGAAGCCGAACTACACTACCCAGAATTCCTGGGGTTAGCCAGAAAGGAAATGTCGTTTTTACCAGAAGTTCAGCTCCCCCAGCAGCTGCAGGGAGGGGGGTGGGGGGAAGAAAGAGGGAAAGAGCTAACCAGTGGGAGGGAGGGCCTTGTGCTGGGAGAGAGGTTGGAAGAGCCGGGCGGGCGGGGAGAAGGAGGCGGTGGCTCGTCCGCCCGCCGCCGCCTGCGGACCTGCAACCCCGCGGGGCCGGCGAGCGGGCGGCGGTCCCTGCGTGCGCGGCGGCGCTCGGGCACAGGCGGCTGCGGGCGGACGTCGGGGCCAGACCGGCGCAGGGGCTGAGTTTCTGCAAAGTTTGACCTGGTTGCCTTTCCGATGCTGCAGCAGAGCGAGGCAAAGCCGGGAGCGCCAGGCGGCTGCGGCGCGGCGGCGGGGCTGACAAGCGACAGCACTGTCACAATGATCATAAAATAAAGGAGGCGGGAGGGGTGGGGGCGAGAGAGCCCTGAGCCTCAGCCTCTGCCCCGGGCCACCCCCAAGCAGCCCCGAGCAAGGAGGTGGGGGAGCAAGGGCGGGGCGCCCACGCTGGCCCCAGACCCCTGTAGAGCCAAAGGACACTGCCCGGGAAAGGGGGTGGGGGCGCCCCGAGAACGTATCCCCGGGGGGCCGAAGTCGCCTGGCTGCGGGCTTCAGGTTCAGGGGCGTCCGGAGGGCAGCTGCGGGCAGGTGAGTCGGCTTCGCTGCCCGGGTGGGAGCGCGCGCGCCAAAGTTCCCTGGCAGCGGCTCGCGCTCTGGACGCGCAGGGATCTGGGACCGCTCTGGGCTGGCGCCCTAGCCAGGTGGGGGTAGGGTAAGGTGGGGTGGGGGCATCGCGCCCTCAGGGTGCGTGGGTACCCTGCCCCTGAAGGGGCGCGCGCCCGATCTGGCTGGACTGCGGGTCACTGCGCCCCCAGGGGGCAGGAGGAAACTGCCCAGGGAACCCGCGCCAGGCGCTGGCCGCGATGTGTGTATGTGTGGGGGGCGGGCAGTGCTGGGTTCAGCAAGTCCACGCGGCCCACTGCAGTGCAAACCCGTCGCCCCCTACCCTACCCCGAGGCGGGGAGGCTGTCAGCGGATATGTCACGGGCAGCGATTATTCGCTGGTGCGCGCAGTCGTGAGGCCGCCACTGACGGGGCGGGCGGGGGGGCCGCCGCCTCCGGGGAGACCGCCCAGAGCTGCGCCGTCAGCTCTGCAGCCTGCGCCCAGCGCACAACCGTCGCCGCGTCCCCGCCGCCCCCCGCAGCAAAGTTCGGCTCAACTTTGAGACGGGCTCTGACGCCCTGTCTCTTCCACCTCCCACCAGGTCCTCGGGCGGCCGCAGTGAAACAGGCGGCAGCGGCCAGAACGGAGCCCCGAGGCCCACACCGGCGACAGCGGTAGCGGCGAGGCGACCATCAGCGCCGCGGGCGATCGGCGGCGGGTGGGACGCGGCGAGCCCGCGTGGGGGCGTCCGGCCCGCACCTCTGCTCGCGCCAGCGAGTGGGCTCCGACGGGACCCGAACTGCGCTGGGCTCCTCTGGGACCCCGCTAGCGGCCAGAGCCCGGCGCTCGGCTCCTGGAAGCCGCCGGTTGGCGCTCGCCGGGGGCTTGCTTGGATCTTCGCTGATTGAACAGAAACTGCTCTTTAATTGATTCGGCGTCCGGGCGAGCTGCCGGGTGTGTGTGCCCGCGAGCGCGTGCGGAAGGCAGAAGGGCAGGAAGTCGGTTTTCTGCAGAGAGGGTGGCGGGACCGCGCAGGCAACTGAGCTTTTCTTATTTATGTGACAACCAGCAGTCGCCTTCTTCATCCGAAGACTTTGAGGAGCGTCTCCGACCTGCGTCGCCCGCGCATGAGCCGCTGAAGGGCTGGATGTCCGAACAACATGATTATCCATTAAACTCCAAACTTTTCTCTTTTTTTAACCCAGAGCATATCGGTGATTTTTGTCCACTGCTCGGAGGAGAAGAGCGAGCCCAGGGCTCCTGAAATGCAACAAAATCCTTATTTATAAACAAGTCCAAGGTAGTGATATGCAAGACCTCCTCTACTCGGTGAATTTTCTATCCTATGGATATCGATCTTGAGCTTTGAGACTGGCGAGCCCTCTGCACTGGGTCCGGCAGCCTCGATCCTTTCAATGCCTGGTTTTCCCTGGGATTGCTGGCCTTCTCTGGAGATCAGAGCGGTCCTCTGTGCCATGGGCTGTATTCAGAGCATCGGCGGCAAAGCCAAAGTCTTCCGGGAAGGTATTACGGTGATTGACGTGAAAGCCTCTATCGACCCCATCCCCACCAGCATCGATGAGTCCTCCAGTGTGGTGCTCCGCTACCGCACACCCCACTTCCGGGCCTCTGCCCAAGTCGTCATGCCCCCGATCCCCAAGAAGGAGACCTGGATAGTTGGCTGGATTCAGGCATGCAGCCACATGGAGTTCTACAACCAGTATGGGGATCAGGGCATGTGAGTACCCTGCTCAGGAGCCAGTGCTGTGCACTGCTGGGTGGGTGGAGGGCTTGGAGGCCTGGGGATGGGGGGGGGGGGGGGGTGGGTTGCAGAGACTGGGTCAGGGAGACACTTTAGGGAGGTACGTGCGGAAGTGGCTTCTGAGTCTCCCTTGGCCAGGTGACTCTGTGGAGGGTTTGCCTGTGTATCCAGATTGGGGTGGTAGCTCTAGGACCGTCCCTCGCACTGCCCCTGGCCCCGGGGTTCCTGCCCTCAGGCCCTGCACAATGCTGAGAAAGCACAGGAACTCTGTGCCCTGTGCCTCTTTGGCAAAGCGAGTGTGCCATCTGGAGCGTTGGTGCCATCAGGGGTCATCAAAGAGAGGCCACGGCGCTGCCTCTGGGAACACGTGGAAGCTAGTCAGGGACGGAGAGAGGGACCCTCAGAAGCCTCTAATGTTTTACTGTGTATGGTAGTTGGGCCTGAACTTGGTCCTTAAAGTTTTATAGTACTTTGTGCTTGGGCCTGAACTTGGCCCGCTGGCATTTTCAAATGCACATTAGAACCTGAGGAAATGCTTTGCTGTTCAAAACAGTGTTTTGTTTGAGAGAAGGATTAGTTTTAGAAACCTTATTAGCTTCACAATGTAGAGTTCTTCTTTCCAAGGCAGAAGGCCACTTACACAGACCTCAAATGTGAGTGTCTCAAAGGCCTTAACTAGGAGCCCATTGGCCTCTTCTCTACAGCCTGGTCTCTGAAATGTTCCTGGACTGCTGTAGACCTCCATGCAAGACACTGGGACCCTGGGTCTTATTTTCTGGCCTACCCCCTGGCCCCATATCCTGGATGTAGGAAGAAGGGGAAGGGACTTGACTTGAAGTCCCACTCTAAGACCACTAGGAAGAGGACAGTTGTTGACAGAGTCTGTAAAAATTAGTTTCCAAGTATGAGAGGCCCCTTCTGAGAGTGCTGAGCAGGCCCTTAAGGGGCAGCCTCTCTGACCTTACCCAACCCTGCGACTAGCCCGGGCACTGCCCCTAGCTTCTCTCTCAACTTCCACCCTACGCGGCCTCACTTTCTTGTTCTACAAGTGAGGGACATGAATTTCTCCAGGAGTTGGAACTTTTCACTGATTTAAGAACTTCATGGGCCACCTATAAAGAGGGAATTGGGGTGGGGATGGGAGTGGCAGGACCCCACACCTTTTGGCTTCTCCACTTACTGACTTTGAAGTTGTAAACAGGAGGATCATTGTAAAACTCAACATGAGGGTAGATCCATGATTACCCCAGAGAAGGTACATGTGGGACAGGTCTAGACACTCATTGGGTCTGCACCATCAACCTGATTCCTCCACCCAAGTCCCTCAGTTCTCAAAAGCAACTGTTAATACATTTCCGGTTGTTCATGCTAGGGGTTGACTTTCCATTTCCAAGAAGGAGTGGATATTATTCTCAGTTATTTGGTGTGGACCTTCACACACCTTAAGCCTTAAGCCCAGAAGCTATCTGGGACTTTGCAAGGCTTCCAGGACAATTGTCAAGAAACAAAGGTTTTTGTGGTGTTTTCAGGCTAAAACTTAATTTCTTCCCTAGAAAGGGTAGGGAAGCCAGAGGGTCCTTCTGAACTTGGAGAGCTACAGCTGCTAGAAGGAAGAAAGCTTGGAGAGAATTAAAGGGACCAGAGGCTAATGAGACCGATGCAGGAGCAGGGGAAAAGGCCAAGAGCAGAATCACACAGCCCCAGCTACAGACCTGATTCTATCTCGCTGGCTCTGCATCTTGGGGTCCCTCCTGGAGCCTCAGCTTCCCCATTTGTGCAGCAGGGGTGAGAGATCTCTTCAGGCACTCAGGACTTGTTCTCTGTTTGGTGGCCCTGCATACATTTGGGCACCATTGCTGGATCCAGGCATGAGAGTCGGGAGACCCGAGATGACCTTGTGCTTACTGGGCAAGTCCTTGGTTCCTTGTAAGATCTAGTATATGCTTAGACTCTGCAGGCAAGCAGACCTGGGCAGGAGTCCAGCCTCTCTCGCTTTCCAGGGGTTTGACTCTAGGCAGTTCTGGAGCCACTTTGAGCCTTAGTCTTCTCAACTGCAAACTGGAGCTAATACTTATCCTTACCCCATTACTTATTGTGATAATTCCTCAAGGCAACCCTTGCCAAGCAGTCAGCACTATGCCAGGCTACAGTAAATGCTTAATATAAGTTGTTATCATCTTTAATGTTATCATTATGTGATGCTGATTCTACCAGATGGAGAGTGAGCCATGGTATCTGTAAGGAGCTGGGGATCTTGGTTGAAACTACAGAATTGGGCCAAATGTTAATTAGTCATTGTCATGCATTTTCTCTCCAACCTAGGCCTTCCTCTTTCACAAGGGGCCTACCCCCTGACTTTTCAAATGTTTAAAATAATGTAAATCATGAATGATTTGAATTTCAAATGGTAAAAGGCCATTTTCTTTCTTCTCTATTCTTCCCCTATGAGCTCTTTGTTCTTTTCCCCTTCTCCGGAAGTGTCCTTCAGTTCTGGGCCCCTCCCATGTCCTGCCCTCTGCATGGGGCACATCTCATTCTCCCCAGGTTCACTCATAGTCTTGGAATAGGACTGACCTAGGAAGAGGGCGGGAGCTCTGGTAGCATAGTGGCTAAGACACTTGCCTGCTAACCAGACGGCTGGCGGTTCAAACCCACCAGACACTCCTCGGAAGGAAGGTTGGGCAATCCTACTTCCGTAGTGATACTGCCTCGGAAACCCAAGGAGGGGTCTCTATGAGTCGGGTTTGACTCGACGGCACATAACAACAGGAAGAGGGCAGACTTTGAGGTTCCCTGGGTGGGGTGGCATGGAGAGGCCAGTGGGCTCAGGCTCAGGTATCTCCCAACACTAGCTCTGGGGCCCTGACAAGTCACTTTTTGGAGCTTCTGTCATCTGTGAAGTGGGAACAAGAATACAGGTTCCCCATAGGTTGCTGAGAAGAATCAGTGGCAGGAGCAGTGTAAGTGATGACCACGTGGCTGAAATGGTGGCTGCTTCATAAGGCATTTGACTGCTAACCAGAAGGCTGGTGGTTCAAACCCACCATACACTCCTCAGAAGGAAGATGGGGCAATCTACTTCTGTAGTGATACCGCCTCGGAAACCCAAGGAGTGGTCGCTATGAGTTTGGGTTTTATTGGTTTTACTCAACAAAATCATAATAAGAAACTGAATGGTCACATACCAGGTTCCTCCAGACAAGAGGCTGGTCCCTAAGCAGAGTCTACATTCAACCAGCATTCTCTGGAAAAGACCTTGTCATTTAGAAGAAGCCTGGTCTCAGCCTCCTCCTCCTCCTCCTCCTCCTGGAATGTAAATAGAAGTATTTAGATGTGATCTGAAAACTCTTCCCATTTCCCCTACCCCAAACCTCCTGTGATAACTACTATTTTTGGTGTTTTTAAGCCACAATGGCGTGAAAGAAAGTAAAATGTGATGAGTTGGTGGGGCTGGCCGGAAATCACCAGCCCAGCTGCTGTGAGTTGGAATTGATTTGAAGGCCAGAACCAAAAGAAACCAAACCCACTGCAATCGAGTGAATTCTGATTCACAGTGACCCAATAGGACAGAGTAGAACTGCCCCATAGGGTTTCCAAGGAGCTCTGGTAGCATAGTACCTAAGGCACTTGACTACTAACCAGAAGGCTGGCGGTTCAAACCCACCAGCCACTCCTCGGAAGGAAGATGGGGCAATCTACTTCCGTAGTGATACTGCCTTGGAAACCCAGGGAGGGGCCTACTCGATGGCACATAACAACAACAACAACAAATCTTTATGGAAGCAGACTGCTTCATCTTTCTCCCTTGTAGTGGCTGGTGGGTTCGAACCACTGACCATCTGGTTAGCAACCCAATGCTTTAACCACAGCACTACCAGAGCTGCTTGACTCAATGGCTTTGCTTTTTTTTTTTTTTTTTTTTGGTGCCTGAATCAGAGCGACATCATTGTGGTAGAGGGCGGCTGTACTGGGCTTTGTAGGATGTTTAGCGGCCTCCCTGGCCTTTAACCCTTAGATGCTAATTGTACCGCCCTTCCCTCCAGACATGGTCTGATGGCCCCTGGTGGGGGGAAGGGAGGGAAGTACGAAACTGCCCCAGGTTGAAAACCACTGGACTAGCCCCAAACAATTTGAAACATTAAACCCACACACTGAGCTTTAGTGGCCCCCAGTGGGAACCGCCAGGTGGCAAATGCTAGATTAGGACTTTTGTTCTTTGCAAGGGCTCTATTCAAAATACTCATTCCATATACTTAACTGAAATCCGTAATACCCCCAAACTTTATCCCAGTTTGAGATTAATCTCTAATCCAGGAGGTGAACATTTTAGAATGACATTCTGCATTTGAAATGTTTGAAATGAAATACTAAGAAGCACCATCTCAGTAACACCCTGACTTTTACAGAGGAGAGCTGTAAAGTGATGTGGTTCTCCGTGCCAGCTTGAGAAGGTTCTATACGGTTTTGGGTCCAACCCACATTGCTTTTAAAGCCATCCCCCCTCCAAACTGTTGGAGACACCTGCCCCCACAGCCCCGTCCTCCGCAATTCCTCAACCGCCACCTGTCAGCTGGCACAGAAGCTTCTAAGTGACAAGTCACAATTTCTTGGCTGTGTGGGAGATGCTTCAGGTTGCCTCTAGTGTGCCCTTCTCTGGCTCCCAGGGAACCTAGCCCAAGGCCAAGGTCAAGGCCAGTATATAGCTCAGGAGTCTATCAAAGGGCAGACTTAGGGTGGGGCCAGTGGTGGGGTGGGGTGGGGTGGAGAGAGCAGCTCAAGTGGAAAAGGTCTCTTTGGGGTGACAGTCCCTCTCCCTGTGCCATGACTGAGCTTTGGATCCCAGTCTCCTCTCCTGAGTCCCATTCTTCCCATCTACAAGGTGGGATAATAACTTCTGCACAGGGAAAAAAAAAAAAAAAAACCTCACTGCCATGAAGTCGATTCCACCTCATAGCAACCTCCACTGGGTTTCCGAGATGGTTCAGAAGTAGATTGCCTAGTCTTCTTTCTGAGGAGCAGCTGGTGGGTTTGAACCACCAGCCTTCTGGTTAGCAGTTAAATGTCTTAGGCGCTCCTGCATGTTGTTGTTGTTGTTATCTGCCATCGAGTCAGACCCGACTCATAGTGACCCCTCCTTGGGTTTCTGAGGCAGTATCACTACGGAAGTAGATTGCCCAACCTTCCTTCCGAGGAGTGGCTGGTGGGTTTGAACCGCCAGCTTTCTGGTGAGCAGTCAAGTGCCTTAGGCACTATGCTACCAGAGCTCCCGAGCTCCTGCATAGGAGTGTTAAATGAGATAATGCTTAGTGAGGGCTTAACACAGCGCTTAGTGCTTGCATGGGGAGTGCTCAGTACTTAATTGCTATTAATAGTACACTTTGCTGTTGGTATTGGTGTTGGGTGCTGCTAAGTCGATTTTTGATTTATGGCAATCCCATGTGACAGAGTAGAAATGCCCCCTCTGGTGTCTTAGGCTGTAATTGTTGTGGAAGCAGACTGCCACCTCTTTCTCTTGCAGACTGGCTGGTGGCTTTGAACCCCTGACCTTTTGGTTAGCAGTCGAGTACTTAACTTAATATACTACTGATAATTATCAATGGTTTCTTATCCATTGTGAAATGGCTGGCAAAGAGGCAGCTTCAAGGTTGGTGCAGTGTTGTGTTTGTTGGTTTCTGTTATCCCTGCTCCTGGGTGTTAGAGCTCTGTCTCTAGTGTGAGAGTCCTGCGGCGGGAAGGCCTAGCCAGAGCTGGTGACTTTGGATGTCACGGAGCTCTGAGAGGCAGGGGTGGAGGGGCCAGAGATAATGTGAGGAAAGCACTCTACTCTGTCTTCTCATTGTGTCCTCCTCAGGACTTCATGAGGTTCTCATTTTATGATGAAGAAACGGCTTCTGTGACCTGAAGCTTATCCAAGGAGCCTTGCTCAGTTCCAGAGGATCTGGGGACCTGACACGGGGAATGTCCCTGGTGACCACATGGCCTCTTCCTGAGCAGTGGCTCTGCATAGAACAATTGTGGACAAGACTTCCTCTCTGTGAGCGGAAGGAGGCCCCCACCAATTTCAGGGCTGAGCAGAGGGCAAAGCCAGGGGTGGGGAGGGAAGTGCTTGCTTCAAGGCTCTGGGGTGGGAGGAAGTGAGGGAGGCAGGACAGACCAAAAGGAACGCCCCCTGGACCAGCCCAGCCAAGCAATCACTCTAACCCTCACTCATCGTCCAAGTGGCCAAAACAAGAGCTATCTGCTCCCAGAGAAATCAGCCTCAGTCATCAGGCAGATAGCAAATGAAAGACTGAGATCCTTTCCTTGTGATCCGATCTGGGTCAAAGTGAAAAAAATACTACTAGTCAGTGTTGGGGAAAACCAAATCCTATTGCTGTCAAGTCATTGTGACTCATGGTGGTGACCCCACGTGTGCAGAGCGGAACTGTTCCACAGAGTTTTCAAGGCCACGAACTTTTAGAAGCAAGTCACCAGGCCTTCCTTCTGAAGTGCCTCTGGGTGGGTTTGAAGCTCCAACCCTTCAGTTAGTGAAAAAAACAAAACCAAACGCACTACCGTCGTTGAGTCAGATCTGACTCATAACGGCCCCTCCTTGGGTTTCTGAGGCAGTATCACTACGGAAGTAGATTGCCCAACCTTCCTTCTGAGGAGTGGCTGGTGGGTTTGAACCGCCAGTCGTCTGGTTAGCAGTCAAGTGCTTTAGGCACTATGCCACCAGAGCTCCCTGGCATAGAGTAGGCATACAGTAATCTACTGAACAAATGAATTAGTGAATAAATGTGACAGAACAGAAACATAAAGAGATAGGTGCAAAGATGTTAAGTGCAGCACTGTTCCTCACAGTAAAATTTCAGGAACAAATCAAGCACCCGTCAATAGGGGATTAACTTTTGGTCCATCTACAGTGCAGAACACAATATGGCAGCTAAACATGGTGAAGTTGGTCTACATGAGAGAAAAATGATATTTTTTGTTAAATTAAAAGAAAAAAAGCCCGAAAGTTGTACAACAGCAGGTAGGGTAAGAGCCAACTTTTGTTAAAACACTCAAAGTGGGAACATGTACCGTGTGTTGATGCAGAGAGAAAGGTCTGGCAGGATATATACCAAACGGTTGTGCGGTGAGTAACCTCAGAGTGGGAGGAGGGGAGGCACAAAGTGCTTTCGTTTTTCACTTTATATACTCTTTAGGACTTGATTTTTTTTTCCTGTTTAAACAAAAAGTACATATTTTATAACTAGAAAATTAAACAGACACTGTTGGCCCCTTCCTCCTGGTGTTACACCCCAGGGCCCCAGGGCTGTGGCCTGGAGAAGAGATGAGACTGGCAGGAAGAGGGTGGCTGGGGCCCAGAAGGAGTGGGGTTGGTTGGGGGGCGGGGGGAGAGAAGGCCCAGCGCAGCTGCTGAGGCAGCAGGGAGGCCAAACCTCGGGCCCCTCCCTTGGGTGTGTGGGCTGGGAGCTGGGGGAGCTGGGCTGGGAGGAGCCTGGTAACCTGTTTGGTGGAAAGGGCCAGCCCAGGGTGGCAGCATAAGGCAGGAGTCAGGAAACCAGATTCTGGTCTTTGCTCTGGAAGGGCTCCCCTGGGCCTCAGTTTCCCTATCTGTAAAATTGGGACCAACTGAGATAATAAGTTCCCATCTGGCCAGTGTGAGGGGAGAGAAGCCAGTGCTGGGAAGAAGAACTACGTGCCCTTGGGTAGGTCTCTTACCCTGGAGCCTCAAGCCCTTATGTATAAAAACTTTCCTTGAAGTTTGGAACTGAAGCCACTTGTGGTAGGTGACAGCATCTTAGGGGAGGCTTACAGCTAAATTTTGTTTTAAAGCAACACATTTATTTAATGTGTGTTAGACAATATGTGTGACTAGAATATCAGACCTGGTATTTTACAGGTGTTGTTTCGTAGAGAGTCTAAACCAAACTGGGAGTCCCTGGGTGGTGCGAGTACCTCGGCTGCTGATTGGAAGGTCGGGGGTTCAAGTACGTCAGAGGGACCTCCAAAAAAAGCCCTGGTGGTCTGCTTCTGAAAGATCATTCGCTGGAACCCTATGGCGCACAAGTCTACTCTGACACACATGGGGTCACCAGAAATTAAAACCGGTTTCAACTGTTGTTGAGGAATGTTATAGTGACAAAAATACTACAGCTTGTACACATGGCGTTATCATGAGTTGGAGTTGACTTGAGGGCAACTGGTTTTTTAAAACTAAGTTGAGTTTTTAAAAAAGCAACTCAATTTAAGGGAAAAAATTGAGTTACTAACAGTAAAGGTGATGTGTAGATAGATAGGACAAAAACGAGAAAGAGACACGAAGTTTGGGAAACACTGAAAGGAAGTAGACTTGGGTCTTGTGGCTCAAAATCCAGAA
Source organism: Orycteropus afer afer (assembly GCF_000298275.1). Taxonomy (NCBI): domain Eukaryota; kingdom Metazoa; phylum Chordata; class Mammalia; order Tubulidentata; family Orycteropodidae; genus Orycteropus; species Orycteropus afer. The sequence goes on from NW_006921710.1 coordinate 2,449,046, forward strand.
CCTGGTTCTTTGGCCCAGGGATGGGTGGGGAGCTCTGGGGATGTAGTGTAGTGGTTAGCAGTAGTTAGAGGGAGCCCAGTGACCCAGAAAGTTAATAGATGGGAAATGAGTTCCAACCAAAGGGGCCCTCCCCAGGCTCTGGTCCACCTCCTGGCACAGAGTAGGACTATTGTGTAGTTATTAAAAAGACTGGAAACTTCCTATGGGATTCTTCCCCCAAAAGCTGTGAAAGGTGTGCTTCTTTCTGTCTGCCTACTCCTAGGAGCTCTGGTAGTGTAGTGCCTAAGGCACTTGACTGCTAACCAGAGGGCTGGAGGTTCAAACCCACCAGCCACTCCTCGGAAGAAAGATGGGGCAATCTACTTCCATAGTGATACTGCCTCGGAAACCCAAGGAGGGGTCGCTATGAGTCGGTCCCATTCGACAGCACATAACAACAACAACAACAATAGCTCCTAGGCTTCAGGAGTGACATTACTTGCTTCCTCTCTCTGCCTCCCAAAGCCTCTGAGCAGCCCTGGATTCGTTCACACCCCTCCCTGCTAGTGGCTGGGCCTGGAGCCCTGAGCCTGGGCGCCCCCACCAGGTTGATTCTTCTCCAAGCCTGTGGGTACCCTGTCTACAGCAGCCTCAGCCCCACCTCCAGCCTCCAGGACAGGCCTCTCCACCTCTTCAGATTCACGGTCAGTCACACTTCTGGGTGTGTGTATGTGAGAGTCAGTTAGAGGCCATGTGGGTAAGAGCTCGCCCAGCTTGTGTGACCAGCTCCTTCCCAGTTGTGTGACCGTGGACCAGCGTCTCAGCTTCTCCAAGTCTCCTCTCTAGCATATGCCCCACAACCCTGGCTCCCTGAGTGAATTGAAGTACAGTTCCCAGCACATGCGGTGCCCTCAGGGGACATCTCCCATCTCACTGGTATTGCTGCAGGGATGGCCATCCCAACCTAGGTTCTGTCGGTTCACTTGACTCTGGGCGCCCCCATGGCTGTCGGAGTGGAACTGGGCACCACAGCATTTTCAGTGGCTGATTTTCAGAAGTAGATTGCTAGGCCTTTTTCCCAAAGTGCTTCTGGGTGGACTTGAACGTCCAACCTTTCAGTTAGCAGCTGAGCATGTTAACATTTAGAGCCACCCAGGGATGGGTGGGGAGCTCTGGTGGTATAGTGTAGAACATGGTGTAGGCATTTGACTGCTAACCAGAAGGCTAGTGGTTCAAACCCACCAGCCACTCCTCAGAAGGAAGGTTGGGCAATGTACTTCCGTTGTGATACCACCTCGGAAACCCAAGGAGGGGTCGCTGTGAGTCATATAGACTTCGACAGCAGAGAGTTTGGTTTTGTTTGAGGGATGGGTGGCTATTCCAGCTGTAACTGCTCCAGGCTGAGAAAATTCTACAAGCAGAGTCTCTGAGCAACTTAGGGCACCCTAAACTCGCCACAGAGCCCCCCTTGTGGTCCTGCATGTTGCTGACAGTCATTGATCAAGCCACAGCATTGATTATGCTCTGATTCTGGGCCAGGCACAATGATAGATCCTGGAGATCTTTTCGTCAGCAGGACAGATAGGGCCCTGCCCTTTTGGTTATTACGGTCTCTCTGGAAAAGAGGTCTTAGACAGATGCCTGCTTAGTTATTTAATCACAGTTGTGCATTTGTCAAGAAGAAGCAGTCCCGGGATCCAGTGGCATCCAGAGGGGGCACCTGGCCTCCCCAGGGTGGTGACTCCAGAGCTGAGTACTTGGGCAGGAGGAGGAGGAGGGGAAAGAGCAAGGGAAGGGGGATGCCCTGGTAGAAGGCTCAGAGATGGGGGGTGGGAAGGTCCATCAGGGTAACTAAAAAAGACATCTGGAGCCTGGCAAGGGCAGTGCAAGGCATGGGGTGACCAGGGGAGCATGCACAGAGGCTGGTGAGGTGGGCAAGGCTTTGGGCATTGTTTTGGTTACCTTTAGTGCTGCTCTGGGAGCTCTGGTGGCATAGTGCCTAAGGTACTTGACTGCTAACAAGAAGGCTGGAGGTTCAAACCCACCAGCCACTCCTTGGAAGGAAGACTGGGCAATCTACTTCTGTAGAGATACACCCTCAGAAACCCAAGGAGGGGTCACTATGAGTCAGAATAGACTCTACGGCAGTGAGTTTGGTTTGGCTTTGGTTAGTGCTGCTCTAAGGAGCTCAGGTGCTGCAGTGCCTAAGTCATTTGATTGCTAACCAGAAGGTTGACGGTTCAAACCCACCAGCTGCTCCGCAGAAGGAAGATGGAGCAATCTACTTCTATAAAGATTTACTGCCTCGGAAACCCAAAGGGGGTCTCTATGAATCAGAATCAATGACAGTGAATTTGTTTTTTTGTGGTTTAGTGCTGCTCTAACAGAAAATACCACAAATGGGTGACTTTAAGAAACACGAGTTTATTCTCTTACAGTTTTGGAGGCTAGAAGTCCAAGTTCATAGCTAAACTCTAGGGGCTGGATGAAAGCTCCTCAATCTTGGGCTTCAGCTCTGCCTCTTGCTCCTGGACTACTGGAGCTAGAGGTGCCTCTTCACTCAGGCAGCTGCTGGCTGCTGAGGCTAAGAAGCCCAAGGTTGACAAATAAAATGGCACAGTCCCAATATCACCACACAACACAGCAGGCCACTAGTTCAAGTCCAGAGACAGTCCCAAGATCAGCAGGAAACATGGCAGGCTGCTAAATAAAGACTGGGCTACATGCAGGGTCCAAGCATGCCAGAAAGCTGCAGAACATTCCCAAAGCTTCTCCTTATGTGGAAAAAGACCATATCCCTAAAGGAGCTACTCAGCTGCTCATGGCAGATTTCACCATGGAGTTGATTGCCAGTCTCATCACGGGGAATAACTACAACTAGTTGCCCAGCCACTCAAAACCAGGTTCAGCCAAGTTGACACACAACCTTAACTACAACAGGCATTAACAGCGTCTGGCTGTAAGGGCAATGGGGAGCCATGTGAGTTTAACATTGGAGGGAGGAACAACAATAGGTTGGATTTGTGTTTTAAAAGTGCCCTGGAGTTGCTGGAGGAGAACAGATAGATGGTTGGGCAGGAGTGGAGGCTGCAGGACTCCCAGGGAGAGAGGAGTTGAGGCTGAGTGAAGACGGAGGACAAAGGGCCAATCCAGAAGTGGGAGGGCAAGTCCAGGATGACACTGGGGGCCTGGAGGGTGTAGAGCTGACAGGGACAGTGGCTCAGCCCATCTTGGGCATGGTATTGTGGCCAGCATTGATGTAGGTGCTCTAGTAAGTGGACGGATAGGAACATGGCAGGAATGGGGCATTGAAGAAAGCTGAGGAGTCCATTTCAGAAATGATGTGAGGGGCCTCAGGAAGCATGCTGAGTTCCAGGTACAACCCTGGACTTGCCTGCTGCCCTGTGGGTTCCCACACCAATGAGAATGAGGGTGGGAGTGCAGTAGGCCAGTTTTGTGGGTGGTGGCATAGGGCCCTGGGCATGATTTAGTGCTCTGCTGTTACCGTGTTAAAATTCTTAACCCTTTTTGAACAAAGATGCCGTGTTCTTACTTTGCACTTGTTGTTTGATGCCATGGAGTTGATTTTCGATTCATGATGACCTCATGGGATGGAGTAGTACTGCCCCATAGGGTTTCCTAGGCTGTAATCGTTACAGAAGTAGACCTCTCCCATGGAGCTGAGTGCTTAACTGTTAGGCCCTGCAAATTCTGTAAGCAGCCCTGCCTTGAAGACTAGCAGGGCCAGCGGGAGGATAAAAGGGGAAGAAGCGAGATGAGTGCTTCTGCTCACTGTGGTGTGTCCAACAGACACTTGGATCTGGGAAGAAGGCTGGTGGGGTGGGGGGTTAAGAGCAAAGCCTGTGAACTCCTGGGCGGCAGAAACAGGCAGGCTTGAACTTATTTACAAAATTCCCACCCCTGCCCCCAAACAGATACATTGGCTGAGGGCTTCTGGCCCCGCTTCCTGCCGAGAGCTCTGCTTGTGCTTTTCGGTTGCATCTGCATGTGGGTACCTGGATGTTGCTGTTGAGTTGATTCTGACTCATGGTGACCCACGTCACCATGTCAGAGTAGAACTAGACCCCTTGGGGTTTTCAGTGGCTTATTTGTTTGGAAGCAGATTACCAGGCCTTTCTTCTGAGCGGCCTGGGGGTGGACGGAAACCTCCAACCTGCCAGTGGGCAGCCGACTGTGTTCAGTGATTGCATCCCCTAGGGCCCATCCCAGGTGGGATGTTATCTCCTCACCAGACAGAGGCCTAGATCCAAGCTCAAACCTTTACCCCATGTAGCAAAGAATTGAGGGTCTGCCTTGAAGTCCAAGGTCATTTCAGAGCAAATAGCAGGAAATCTTATAGGACATGCAAGAGGCAGCAACTTTATGGCATTCACCACTTACCAAATCAAACCCACTGCCATTGAGTCGATTCTGACTCCTAGTGATCCTACAGGACAGAGTAGAACTGCCCATAGGGTTTCCATGTCGGTAAATCTTTATGGAAGCAGACTGCCACTTCTTTCTCCCTCAGAGCAGCTGGTCGATTTGAATTGCTGACCTTTTGGTTAACAGCCAAATGTTTTAATCACTGCACCACCAGAGCTCCTCACTACTTAGCGTCCCTCAACGAGATGCATTGACATAGTGTGGCTGCAACAGTGGGCTCAAGTATAGCAAGGATTTTGAAGAGGACGCACTACCAGACAGTGGTGTTTCATTCTCTTGTACACAGGGTTGCTATGAGTTGGAACCAACTCGACAGCACCTAACAACAACAACAAATAATCCCAAACTGTTTATGAGACTAAAAAGGCTTCAGATTCAATCAGGAATCACAAAGCTGTGCGTGTTAGAGGCACAGCTTTCAAATGACCTCCAGAACTTTCCACTTCTTGTTGTTTACTCTGCACTCTGCAATATATGTGCACTTGATCATCACAGAAACCTTGCTAGGTGAGTGTGATTATCTAGTTTACCAAACCAAACCCACTGCCATCGAGTTGCTTTCGATTCATAGCAACCTTATAGGACAGACTAGAACTGCCCCATGGGGTTTCCAAGGCTGTAGCCTTTATGGAAGCAGACTGCCACATCGTTCTCCCGTAGAGGGGCTGGTGGGTTCAAACCATGGGCCTTTTGGTTAGCAGCTGAGTACATAACCACTGTGCCACCAGAGCTCCTTGAGTCAGAATTGATTTAACAGCAAAGGATCCACAGCATGCTAATGAGGAAATAGAGGGTCAAAGAGTTTGTGACTAGTCTAAGATCGCAAAGCTAGTGGCTGGTGCTGGGACTGGATCCTGGACTGGTCTGTGCCATCCTGGGACCTGAGGGAGCCCATAGGGAACCAGACTGCACCCACACTGGCCTTGTGATGATTTGAAGACATGACACCATTGACGTGAGGGTCACTTACTCTGAGTAATACCCCACATGTGACACTACTCATCTGCCAGTTTGTGATGCTCATCACCTGCCTGTGACTGAGCTGGGGCTCAGGCATTTGGGAGCTGAGGAAAGAAAAGGAAACCCCGAGCTCAGCTCAGAGGTGGAGCGAGCAGGGCCGTTCTGGCGCTAGGCCCCGCTCTCCAAAACAAGCCCTTCAGTTTTGGAAGTGGAAAGGAGGCTGAGGTGTGAGCAGAGTGCCTTTTGCAAGTTCGCTTTGTGCCTTTAAAAACAAACCAATAAACGCTTGCCCAAGCAAGTGCTATCTACTGTGAGAGGACAGAAGTGAGTGCCTTCCCAGAGGAGATGCTGAGTCACCAGGGGTACAAAGGCACAGAGCCTCTGAAAAACTCAGACAGGGACCCCACCTTCCTGGCTGTGGCCTGTCCCTGGTGTGGAATGGAAGCGCCTGGGCTAACGGCCATTATCATCATCTGGCCAGTTGCTGCTGGCTCTGGCGCTGCAGGGGCAGGGTCCTGGGAGGACTCCGTGGCCTTGGGCACTGGTGGTACGTGCTTTAGAAACATGGGCTTGGATAAACTGCTGCCTGGAAGTTGGACGTGGTTGAAGCCAGACAGGAGATGGCCTTCTAGGCAAGAGTTACCTAATTTGTGAGCATATCAATGAAATGGACAGAAAAATGAGCAAAATCATTTTCTTGATTGTTCTTTCTCTTTTGTTGTTCGTTGCCCTCGAGTCGATTTTGACTCGTGGTGACCGTACATGTCAGGGTAGAATTGTCCCACAGGATTTTCTTGGCTCTAATCTTTATGGAAGCAGATGGCCAGGTGTTTCTCCTTTGGCGCCTCTGGTGGGATCAAACCACCAACCTTTCAGTTAGTAGCTGATCCCTTAACCATCGTGTCACCAGGACTTCTTATTCTTCCTCTGTGGTCCGGTCCAGGAGTTGGCATGAAGCTGTCCCTGAGCCCAGCATTGAGAGGGCCCTGGTCCGGTTGTCCCCAATTCTCTCTAATGCTCTAAAAAAGGGTGCTAACCAGACAGAGGCCCTTCCGGCCATGGGAGCTGTGTTGCTGCTTCTGGGTGAGCACGAACTGACGGACAGGTGGTGGGGAAGGGAGGGCTAGCTCAGCCGCAGGCCCCAGGAGCTCTGTCTTTTCACTGGCTACAATCTGGGCAATCTGGGCAGCCCAGACCTTCACGTGGCAGTTGCTGTGGCAGTTAGAGTAGCCCCCATCCCCCTGTGCTGAGGGCTCTGGGAGGCCCTAGCTCCTGTGCCTTTCACCACTGTGCTGCGGGCAAGGAGCAGGAGCCTTCCCTTTCATGGCTTAGGACACTGAAGCCCAGAGAGGGCAGGCATTTTCCTGAGGTCACACAGCTGCTTAGTGGAGGGACCAGGGATCACCCTCAGATCTCCTGACCCTAGCCTCCTGTCTGTCCCTAGAGAAGGAAGCTTGCTGCCACTCTGGGGCAGGTGAAAGCAGGACCCACCCTGCCCACCTTTGACATGTTGCATGGCTGCCTGGGACCCTGTGGTCTCTGCCCTATCTGAGGTCTAGAGGCCAGCACTGTGAGCCGGTGGGCATACCACTCAGCCTGGCTCCCAGCATGCACCACAGCTCCCAGTGTTGACAACAACCAGGCTCCTCCAACCACCGTTTTACTCCCAAAGTCCAGTGAGGATCAGCCCCCATCTGAAATGATTTCAGTCCTGGGGGGTTACTGATTGGAGATAGCATGAGAAAAGGGGATGTGGCTTTCAAGGAGGGCTATGTATGGGGGAGCCCCGCTTCACCCAATATATCGGGTATCTGTTTACTGTCTGTCCCCAGAGATGGCAAGCACTCCCATGGACAAAGGAGGTGGGGTCAGCTTTGTCCATACTCTATCCTTAGGACCCAGGACAGTCCCTGGCCTGCCTTAGAGGCACAGAAAAGCCTTGTTGAGTGATTGAGAACACCATTTGGCCTTCCTTGTCCTCAGGTCCAGCTGGGAGCTCCCAGACCTCCAGGAGGGCAAGATTGAGGCCATCAGTGACTCAGACGGGGTGAACTACCCCTGGTATGGCAACACCACAGAGACATGCACCATCGTGGGCCCCACCAAAAGAGACTCCAAGTTCATCATCAGCATGAATGACAACTTCTACCCCAGCGTCACGTGGGCCGTGCCGGTTAGTGAGAGCAATGTGGCCAAACTGACCAACATCTACCGGGACCAGAGCTTCACCACCTGGCTGGTGGCCACCAACACCTCAACCAACGACATGATCATCCTGCAGACACTGCACTGGCGGATGCAGCTCAGCATCGAGGTGAACCCCAATAGGCCCCTGGGCCAGCGGGCCCGGCTGCGGGAACCTATCGCCCAGGACCAGCCCAAGATCTTGAGCAAGAATGAGCCCATACCACCCAGCGCCCTTGTCAAGCCCAACGCCAACGATGCACAGGTCCTCATGTGGCGGCCCAAGTATGGGCCCCCAATGGTAGTGATCCCGCCCAAGCACCGGTAACAGCCAAGGTACCTGCTAAGTCAGACTCACCAATAATAATATTGCTCAGAATGAACCCAAACACACTCTGTCATTCAACAAAATACAACCATTCTACCTTTCCCAGCGGGACGGATCTCACTGTGCTAATGCCCAAGATGGCCTCCCCCGGCTCTCTCAGAACCCGCTTCCTTGCAGGGAGGGGGGGACCCAAATGGGACAAACCCCACATACGTCCATCAGTGTCATCACCTTCCATCTTCCTTCTCCTTTTCTCACGGTTTCATTCTTTTTCTTTCTTTAACTCCTCTCTATGAGGTTCAGGGGTGGGAGGGGGAGGAGCCCACCAGGCAGGAAGCTGAGGCCATGGATCCGTCAGCCCAATGTCACTCTGGGTGATTTGCCGAGAGCAGGGGTCTTCCTGTCATGGCTCCCCCTTGTCCTCTGTCATGCGGCCTTACGTAGACTCGCTTTGCCAAACTTTTGCCTTAAGCTGAATTTAAAGGGAAAAACGAAACAGGACAAGGAAGCAGGATCTCCTTTCTACTGGACTTTGGGTCTTTCTGTCAGAGGTGGTGGGAGAGGGGGTTGGGTCTGAGGTGAGAGACTCAGGAGCCCCTCTTCCGGTTGCCCAGGGCAACCGGAAGAGGGGCTCAGGTGGAGGTTTAGACCTAAAACCAGCTGCTCTTTCTTTCATTTCTGCCAGAACAAAACCACAGACAAACCTTGCCCACAAAGCCCCCTACCCCCCTGGTACCTGTGGAGAAGGCTGGGGAGCTTTGGCCTCGAGAGGTCTGCTGTGGGGCCCCTTTTCTCCTCTCTCTTCTCGGCAGCCTTAACTTGCCTTAGATGGGTCTGGGAGGAGAGAGAAGCTCCCATGAGCTAGACGTTGAGCCCAGGGAATTTCACCATCTCAGTCCTCAGAGCCCACAGTTTGAGGCTGTCCCTTTTCCATTCACACGGGTCCTAAATGCCTGGAAGGCCAGCCACCTTGACTGACAGGACACAGCCTCAGGGTCAGGCATGCAAGTATCTTCTTGCAACTGGTTGTCTGACTTTAAGCTGGGGTTCACAACCTTCACTAGCCATCATCCAGTAGATACAGAGGACAGAGACAAGGCTGTGGCTCTTTCTAGGGGCTACTACTCCTCCAGGGCTCTCTAGGGGGACGCAGATAGGCTCTGTGTCCACACTGATGAGAGTGGGGGCAGAGAGCTTCAGAGGAGGGCACCCAAGCCATAGGTGGCCCTGGAGCTGGGGAGTCTGGGAGGCTGTCCGCAGAGCTTCCTACTGCTTATTCCCAGGGCTGGGAAGAGTGAGATGGGCCCATGGCAGAGAGGCATCAGAGCCACCCAGAAGGCTGGGCCTGCTCAGCGGTGGCCTGGGGACTCTGCTCAGGTGGCCAGTCCTTGAGTCCACCCTCCCTTGGGTCGTGTGCTCTCTGGAGCCCTAGGACTTAGTCTTGAGCAACATCAAGATTTTGTAGCAATATCTGGAGATATTTGGGGGCGCCCTGCTGAAGCCACATTCCTACAAGCTTGCCAAAACCTACAGCCACATCACCTGGGCCCCATACTCAAACCAACATAACCAAGCACAGAAAACCATCAGATAAGAAATAGAATCCATGTCTGCTGCAGATGAGCCACTCGTAGGAGTCTCATGACCGCTTGAGAGGGTGTGAGTCACCTGCATCCTTGCTGGACTCCATCGTCCATGTGATATTGTATTTATTCAAGGGGTGCTTAACATCCACTCAGTCTCCCAAGCCAAGTTCGTACCAGGAGACTTGCAGAAGCAATCCAGAAACGAACTGGGCTGGAAACACTGGAAGTTGTCAAGGGTGGACAGCGGGTGTGGTGCTTAGGGACCCCGTGTCATGACTGGGACTCCCCTTTGGGAATTGCTGTTTCCCCTTTGTGTGTTTGGAGCCTGGGCCACCCAGAGAGGCTGTAGCCTTGAGTAGGGGGAAGGTGGGGCCCCAGCTCTATCTCTGAGAACAGGTGGGGATGGGGATGGTGGTGTGATGGTGTTGCCTTGGATGGACTTGGTCTCTAACTGGAGCGGCCCTTCTCTGCACTCAGGTCTTTTTTGCACTAAAGGGGAGAAAGGGCCCTGGACTCGGGGTCCACAACCAGAGTTTTGGCTCTAGGTTGGGTCATCACTAAGGGATTCTCACTGGGGTGGCAGTGGGGTGTGTCCTGAACTGGCTGAGAGTCCTCCCCCAGCCTGCATGACTCTGAGGGGGGGGGCGGCACTGAGCCCATTTTGAAGGAAGCAATGTCTGCCCTGCCTGCCTCTGCTGCTGTCCCCACCCCGCATGCCTGGCCCCAGCTCACCTGGACCACTGGCTCCCCATCACCCCATGCCCCTTTCTCTCCACCCTTCCTGCCTCTCCAAAGATGGAGCTGGGAAGATCTGACCAAGGGTGCTCAGCTGAGCTTGGGTCTGGTTCCCAGCCTCCTTCCTCATGTCAGGAGCACAGATCCCCGGGGCTGCTCCCTGGGGCCCTGAGACCTCTGGTGTCCTCCCTGGCATGGACACTCACTCATCCTTCTAGCAATAAGAACTATTCTTGATTGTGGAGAGTACTGTGAAAACAAACCAATGCACTTACTAGGAGGCACAAGACTCTTGACAAAAATGTAAAAAGAAACCTTTTTTTTAAAAAAAAAAATATATATATATATATATATATAAAGAGAAATAAAAATGTAATTTTAAAATAGGCCTGGCTAGGATCTGGCTGTTTCTGAAGGGCCATGGTGGTTCCTTTTGGGGTTGTGGCTCTGGGGCTGTGGGAGTGACCATGTTGGGGGAGGTGGGGAGGGCCGTCTGAGGCTGGGGATTGTGGCACCAGCGGACTACAGAGAGACCAGTGAGAGTCTGGCCACTTAGCCTCCCTGCTTTGGTCCAAGGCCTCTTCTCCATCCAAGACCAGCTCTGGGACCTCAGTCCTATTCCAGAAAGTACCACCTGGCTGGTGGCCTGCATGGAGGAGAGTGGTGGATTTGGGGTAAAGCTAGGACTTGGGGACAGGCTGGCTTTTTGGCATACGGGAAACCCATATGACAAAGGTGGTTATTTAGCCACATTGTGGACCTGTGATTAGATAGCCACACTGTGGACCTGCAAACCTGACTTCATATGGTTAGATAGCTGCCAGGACAATGTCAGCCTACAGCATGGTTTGATGCCCCATGCTCAGTGAGCACCATAGGAGAGGGGGTTTCCTGGGGTCAAAACACTGATAGAAATGCCTCTCCTTCTAGTGGGACCTTTCTTAGACAAGGGTAGGCACTGGGGGACCCTGGAGGTCCTGGAGTGGGTGACTCATGGACTTAAGCCCATTTGTATGAGTTTGGGTAAGGCATGTAGTCCCCCCAGATCCCCACTTACCTCATGTGGAAAATGGCGATTCTATGAGGAGCCGCTTCACAGCTCACAGCTGACAAGCATAAAAACAGTGCTGTGTTGGGTATTAACTCAATGAACCCTCACAATAGCCTCACGAGGTGTGATCATCCCCATTTTACAGAGGAGGAAACTGAGGAAGAGCGGGGTCATGCATGTAGCGAGAGGCAGGGCCAAGTCTGCAGCACCGCCTCCAGACCCCATGCTCTCACACGGTGCTAGCTCTCAACCTGACATTTGTGGCTGTGGTGAGGGCATATTCAGGGCTCAGTAGCGATTGGGTCCTATTATTAAGAAGGCCCATGCGTTTGGCCCTGTCCATCCTGAGGTTCCAGGGCAGGAAATGCCTTTCTCTCCCCCACAGGAAGTCTTTCTATAGTCAGCCCTCTTCTCACCCACAGTGAGCCCATCTCATTGCTGTTGAAGAGGGGCTGCCTAGTCACCTCCAGACTGGAGAGAGGCTCATCCTCGTGGGTGGGCAGTGGCCTCTTCTTGCATCATCATGGAAGACAAGGAGCCTGTCCTAACAGATTGGGTTTCTTCTCTGGGTTCTTCACACTGCAGCAAACCAAAGTGCATCCTGCCTGCTGGGTCTGAGACACCAAAGCAGGAAATTGCATAATCGCCTTCTTTGGCTGCCTTCCACCCAGATGGCTTATGGGTGGTGCTGTTCACAGCAGCGGTTTGGCTTTTGGTTGTAGAGTCAGCTTCTGGGCTGTGCCTACGAGAGACCACGGGGTGCGTGTGTGTGTGTGTGTGTGTGTGTGTGTGGTGGGAGGCTGGGCAGCAGAGAACAGGAGTACAGTCCTAACTGATGGCAGGAGAGAGCAGAGCTGGATGGCAGGACAAACGCAAAGGTGCTCGGAAGGATAAATCTTCAAGCTGATGTGCCAAGGAGCGAAGATGGGAGATGGCAGCCTGCATTTGTGGGTAATGACTTTGGGAGGGGGACTTGCAGGGAGGGCGGTTACAAGTGAAGTAGATTCCAAGTGGCATTTAGTCACACAGTGGAAGCCCTCCAGCCACTCAAGCTGATAGCAGGTTAAATTTAGAAGTCCCAGACTGGGATGAGAGACACAGACACCAGACCCTACTCAGCTGTTGCAGGTTCCCCTCCAGGAGCTGGGGTGGGGAGAGCAGCTGGACTGGGCAAGGCTGGCCTGTCCAAGGCATCTAGGAGAAGCAGCCACACAGCTGCCTCTTGGTGACCTCACATGCAGCTCGCCTTCCCTCTTTCAAGTGACTTCTTGGTAGAGCCCAACATCTCTTCTGGGGGACATAGAATCCCTGCAGGCTGGGCCTTGAGGCCACAAAGGAAACTCCTCTCAGGTCCAAAGAAGAAATGGTTTCATTGGGGACTGCAGAAAGGTGACAAGAGTGTGGTGTTCTCTCAAGTCTGGAAATTTCTAATAGCTGGATGATTTATATATATATATATATATATATATATATATATATATATATACATATAACCTCTGGCTTTATCTGCCTCTTGGTCATCAGCTGCCTAGGACCATCTCCTGCTTGATGCCACCACAGAAACTACTACTCACCTGGTTGGGGGCCCAGACATTTGATCAAAACAAATGTTTTGGGTAACAACAGGTCACCATGCACACGATCCAAAAGTTATTCATCAAAATCATTAGGACCCAACCAAATACTGCAAAGATCCCCATGTGGACAGAGTGCACCCTGGTGATGTCACTATGATCACACTGAAGGTTGTTCTTCCCTTTTTATAGATGCAGAAACTGACTCTCAGAAAACAAGTGACTTGCAAAAGGTCCCTGGGCTAGCAAGTCACCGAGCTGGGCTGGTTCCAGATACCCATCTTCTGAGCCCGGCTCAGTGCTCCTTCTACTACGCGACACGGCCTTGTGCTGCCCTGATTCTGCTAGGCTGCCTTTAATGATTCTTCTGCTAAATATGATGCACAAGATTCCCTGCACGATGACAAATATGAGCCAGGGGCTGCCCTGTTGGCGCTCGGTGACGGAAATTATTAAACACGAGAAAACATGTTTGAGCGAATGAGCTCAGTCTCTGTATGTGTCTAGAGAGGCAAACCCACAAAATTGACACTCGGCCCGGCCAAGCCAGCCCAGCTCCAGTCTAGATACGGCTCTTTCCACTTGTCTCGGCAAACCCCATGGCTGGGAACGTAGAGCAGGGGTTCTTTCCTCCACTGGCCCAAGCTTGATTTAGGTTTAAGCTCTGCTTCCCTGGTTTATATTTGATGGTCTCTTTTTAATCAGATAGATAAAAGGTGGTGTGGTTGGGTGTTTACAGCAAGCAGATAACGCAGTCAGGAGCTCTGGGCTATTCCTGGCCGTGCCACTTGTCTCGCTGAGTGAGACTGGGCAAGTCGCCTGACCTCGCATGCTTGAGTTTCCTCATCCACAACCTGAGATGTGTGTCCCCAGCCTGTCCTCCCTGCTTAGGACCCAGGAAATGTGGAATCTTCATGCTCAATGGCAAACATGCAAATCACCCTGGAAGTCAGGGTTTATATTAAAGACTATAAGCTTTTCTCTCTTTAGACATGGCGAAATTCATCTGCAACATCCAGAAGACAGGGACCAGGCTTGGTTACTTTGGATTCTTAGCATCCTTAACAAATATATGCTAAGGGCAAGTCAGTGAATATATACATATATTTTTTCTTTTTAATTGAGGTGAACTTCTCCTAATATAAAATTAGCCATCTTAAAGGGAACAATTCAATAGTATTTAGTGCATTCCCCGTGTCATGCAACCACCACCTCCATCTAGTTCAAAAACATTTTCATTACCTCAAAAGGAAAGCTCGTTAAGCAGTCACTTCCCATTCCTTCCCACCCCAGGCCCTAGCAACCACCAGTCTGTGTTCTGTCTCTACAGACTTACCTATTCTGGGTATTTCATGTAAATGGAATCAGACAGTCTGTGTCCTTTTGGGTCTGGCTTCTTCCACTTAGCATGTTCTTAAGATTCATCCATGTTATTGAATGTACAAGTACTTCATTTTTCTTTATGGCTGAATAATAGTCCACTGAATCCATATACCATGATTTATTTGCCTGTTCATCCACTGATGGACATTTGGGATGCTCTCACCCCTTGGCTAATGTGAATAATGCTGCCGTGAACACTGATGTACAAGTATCTGTTTGCTTCTCTGTTTTCAATTCTTTTGAGTATATACGTTGTTGTTGCTATTATGTGCTGTCGAGTCGAACCCAACTCATAGCGACCCCTCCTTGGGTTTCCAAGGCAGTATCACTGCGGAAGTAGATTGCCCAACCTTCCTTCCTAGGAGTGGCTGGTGGGTTTGAACTGCCAGCCTTCTGGTTAGCAGTCAAGTGCCTTAGGCACTATGCTACCAGAGCTCCTGAGTGTATACGAAGGAGGGGAAATTCTATGTTTAACTTTCTGAGGATCCACGAGAGTGTCTTTCCTAGAGGCTGCACCATTTTACATTCCCTCCCATAATGGATGAAGATTCCAACAGGCTCAGCTAGTTTGAAGGCATTTTCTGTCCAAGGCCATCGGACCTGAATATCCAGAAGGCACACCAATATTACAGCACAGCCAATGTCACAGTGAGTTCACCAGCACCTGGGTCATTTTATTGAGAGAACTATGTAAAGAGGTCAGTGTGTGGTCCACTTTGGAAGATTTCCCACCCAGCTGGTTAAAAGAATAAAATTCTAAGTCCTTCAAGAGGTAATTGTCCTCATCTAGAAAATTTACATCTTAAAACCCTATTTTCCATGGAATAAAAAGGAACATAAGAATATAAAGATGCATTTTGCCAAGTGCCATTGTGGCCCTGGACTTCAGGGTGATCTTTGGCCATATCTTTATGATATCCTTGGGGGCGATTAGACTTGGATTAAACTTGGTCTCCCTCAACTCTTTCCATGTGGGCCTGGCTTATCAGGAGAAGTGGTGAGGAAACAGGTGACCTGGGGCTGTGGCCACGGCGCTCCTTCTGGGCCACTGGCTGACATCCTCCTCATGATGTAACGGCAGGGCTTCCGCCCTGACTTTTTAAAATTACATATTTTTTGTTGTTATGACTGAGAATATACACATACACCAACTCAATTGTTTCTACATTCACAATTCAGTGACTTTGATTCCTTTTTTGAGTTGTGCAACCATTCTCACCCTCCTTCTCTGAGTTCTTCCTCCCCCATTAACATAAATTCACTGTCCCTTAAAACTCTGATCAAATCTTTCCAGTTGTTGTTATCAATATGATCCCATAGAGATAGTTCTTCTAAGAACATAATGCTCAAGGCATTTTTTAAAAAAACTATTATTAGTTAAGCTAAACTATTGTTTAGTTTTAAGAAGACTTCAGGGGATATTTTGGGTTTAAGGTTTAAAGATTGTCTCAGGGCAATCGTTTTAGGGCTTCATCCATCCTTCATGGCTCCAGGAAGTCTAGAGCCATGAGGATTTGGAATTCTTTTCTACACTTACCTCCTTTTGATCAGAGATTCTAAGCAATCTTTGATCAAAATGTTCATTAATACTAACCAGGCACCATCCAGTTCTTCTGGACTCATGGCAAAGGAGGCAGTTGTTCATGGAGGCAGTTAGACTCACGGTCCATATCCTCCTCCAGCCCCTAACTCTCTTTATTCCTTTGTTGTCCAGGCAAAGAGAGACCAATTTTTGTGCCTTGCAACATATGGCCCCAAGCACTATGAAACAAAGTGGGAGATAGCATTAAACACATTATGAGGCCAATTACTTGGTGTGTCCCAGGATACCAAGACCCTAAACCTCAAAATCAAGGAACCGGATCCTATGAGGTTTTTGGTTATACATAAGCAGTCTCAGAAGCTATTATTATTATTATTATTATTGTCACTATTGTAAAAATATCTATCACACAGTGTTTGGCAATTCAATTTTTTATTAAGTATACAACTTACTGACAGCAATTAAAATAATTGCTGTACAATCCTACCCTTAATCAATGTGAAATTTCCATCACCATTAATCACCCTTTCCCTCTCCCTCCCACCCCTGGTAACCACTAATAAACATTGGTCTCTAAGCATTTGTCCTTCTGTGATTGACTTATTTCACCTAGTATAATGTCTTCTAGCTCCATCCATACTGTAGCCTATATCAAGACTTCCATTTCTCCTGCTGGCTGAGTAGTGTTCCATTGTATGTATGCAC
Organism: Orycteropus afer afer; assembly: GCF_000298275.1. Taxonomy (NCBI): domain Eukaryota; kingdom Metazoa; phylum Chordata; class Mammalia; order Tubulidentata; family Orycteropodidae; genus Orycteropus; species Orycteropus afer. The sequence goes on from NW_006921710.1 coordinate 2,465,520, forward strand.
CACACTTTCTTGATCCATTCATCTGTTGATAGGCATTTAGGTTGTTTCTACTTTTTGGTTAGTGTCATTAGTGCTGCAGTGAACATTGGTGTACCAGTCTCTGTTTGAGTCTCTGCTTTCAAGTCTTTTGGGTGTATGTATACCTAGGGGTGGAATTGCTCGGTCTTATGGTAGATCTATTTTTAGTTTTTTTGAGAAACCACCACACTGTTTTCTACAGCAGCTGTACCATTTTGCATTCCCACCAGCAATGGATAAGCGTTCCAACTTCCCCACATCCTTGCCCACATTTATTTTTTTGTTTTTCTTTTGTTTTTGGTAATCTTAGCCATCCTAGTGGGAATGAAATGGTATCTCACCGTGGTTTTGATTTGCATCTTTCTGATGACATGACACTGCACATCTTTTCATGTGTTTGGTGGCTATTTGAACGTTCCTCTGCCCTGGTTTTTAGTGATCACTTGGCTTTGGTTGCTGAGCTAGCTGTAAGCAATGGAAAAAGACTCCCTTTGAGACTTCTTAAGGTGCCTCTGATCAGCGAGATTTCTGCATGGTTGGGCCTCTGAGAATAAGCGTGGCAGCAGCAAGCACAGACACCAGCCCTTCACTGCAGTGCAGAGAGAGGATCGAGTGGTTAACACAGCGCGAAGGACGTTGTTACGTCCTGGGCCCAGGGATTTCCTGCCTGCTACTTCCTGTGAAGCTTAAGTGCAGGGAAGCAGGTGAGGCTTCCACAGCTGCCTTAACAGAGTGCCACATGGCTCTGCCACGTGGACTAGTCCAACTTTCTCCCCCAGTGATGCAGGAGAGATGCCAATGCTTCTCCTGTCATGAAGGTGATGACTCTACAGGAATGACGGGTGGGAGAAATGGCTGGTAGATTGGCAGAACTGATGGTCTGACGGCTGGGAATCCAGGAATGTCTGGATCCTGTCCAGGATCCATCTTTCTGCTCTGGGAGGTTTGGGGGAGATGGACATCAAAGATGGAAGTACCACTTCCTTCTTAGCTGGAATCCAGGCTGGAGAATCCAACAAGTTAGGTCCCACAGAAAACATCTTTGGACTTCAGTCCAAAGTAGGCCAGGTGGCTCACTCCATGTAGTTTCACTCACCCCACCCCTCCCCAGCAAACCCAGCCATGAAGCTCATTACTCTCTGGCTGCTTGAAAGGCATGTGGAAGATTCAGACTCATATCCCAAGTTCACCTGTGGGATTACAGTGACTCCACAGACTGGCACAACAAACCCAATCACCTAATCACAGAGCTCACTTCATAGGCATTCACACAACGGCAGCCTTGGGTATTACGCCCTGTTAGGTGGCAGAATATATATAACAAAACATGTATTTTGAGCTGAGCACCTGGCATCAGCCTTTCAAATTTCCTTTTTCCCAGGGAGTAGTGAGAAGGGGAGAGCAGTGAGACTCAAACTCTTGTATAAAAACAGCTTTGTTCAGGTATAATTGCCACGTAATATGTAAAGTGACTCTTGTGATAAGTTTGGGCACAGGTATGGATTCTCACCTTCCACGCAGGAGACCCAAGGCGCCCCACGCACAGCACCACTCATCTGTCAGCAGAGGCTGTTGCTATGGTTGCTATGTTGCTGTGTTGCTATGGTGCTAAACAGGCTTCAGTGAAGCATGTGGACTAAGACAGACTAGAAAGAAATACCTGGTGACCTATGTCAGAAAATAAGCCATTGGAAACCCTGTGGGCTACAACAGTCAGCTCCACAGTGGCTCATGGGGACGGTGTAGGACTGGGCGGTGTTGCCTTCCACTGGGCATGGGGTAACCGTGAGTCTGCTGTGACTACCAAACTGTTTTCCAAAGTGGTTGAACCATTTTACATTTTCAACCAGCAGCATAGGAGAGCTCCAGTTGTTCCACATCTTTGCCAACACTTGCTATGGTCAGTCTTCTTAATTTTAGACATTTTAATAGGTGTGTAATGGTATTCTATCATAGTTTTGTGTTTCCCTGATGACTGATGTTAAGTATCTCTTTATGTGCTTATTTGCTATCTGTGTATCTTGGGTGAAATGACTGTTCAAATCTTTTACCTATTTTTAAAAATGGGGTTGTCTTTTTTTCTTGTAACTGAACTTTGAGAATTCTTTATATATTCTGGATTCAAGCAATTTATTAGTCTTGGCTTTATCTTTTCATTCTAGTAAGAGTGACTTTTGAAGATAGAAGTCACTGATTTTAATTCGATCAAGCTTCTCAGTACTTCCTTTTGTGGCTTGTGCTTTGAAATCTAAGATCATGGAGATTTTCACTTATGTTTCACTGTTTTCATAGTTTTGTGTTTTGCATTCATGTCTATGATCCAGTGTCAGTTAATTTTTGTATATGATTCAAGGTGGGAATTGAAGTTCTTGTTTTGTTTCATTGTTTTTGTGCATAGTTACTTGATTGTCCCAGCACCATTTGTTGAAAAGACTCGCTTCTCCACTAAATTGCCTTTTCACCTTTGTTGAAAATCAATTGATCGTTTATATGTAGATCTATTTCCAAAGTTTCTATTCTGTACTATCAATCTATTTGTGGATTTTGACACTAATGCTACAAATTTTGTATAAAATCGTACACTATTTTGACACGATCTTAAATACCGTAGCTTTCTAAGAAATTCAAGTAATGTAACCGTCCAACTTTCTTCTTCTTCTTCAGAGTTGTTGTGGCTACTTTAGTCTTTTGCATACCCACATGAATTTTAGAACCAGCAACAAAAAATAGCCTGCTGGGATTTTGATTGGAATTGCTTTGAATATATAGAGAAATGCCATCTTAGCAATATTGAGTCTTCTGATCCACCAACACATCTCTCTCATTTAGGTGTCTCTAATTTCAATCAGCGGAAGCTCTGGTAGCATAGTGCCTAAAGGCACTTAACTGCTAACCAGAAGACTGGCAGTTCAAAGCCACCAGCCATTCCTCGGAAGGAAGGTCGGGCAATCTACTTCCGTAGTGATACTGCCTCGGAAACCCAAGGAGGGGTCGCTATGAGTTGGGTCCAACTCGACGGCACATAACAACAATTTCAATCAGCAGTGTTTTATAGTTTTCAGTGTAAAAGTCTTTTGTACATCTTTTGTCAGATTGTACCTGAGTGATTCATATTTTTTGAAGCTATTGTAAATGGTATTTTTTTTTAAATTTAAGTTCTGATTATTTGCTGCTAGTATATAGAAATAGAACTGATTTTTGTATAGTGAGCTGATGATATCTTGTAACAGTAGTTCTAGTAGCTGTTTTCTTCTGTTGTAGATTTTATAATTTTTCTGTATAGATAATAACATTATCTGCAATAAATCCAATTTATCTTGCTTGCTGAAAGTGAAGATGACTGGAAGCACTTATTGATAAAGATTAAAGCCTAAAGTCTTCGGTATGGATTATACTCAAAATAAAGAAAATTAAAATCCTCACAACTGCACCAATAAACAGCATCATAATAAATGGAGAAAAGATTGAAGATGTCAAAGATTTCATTTTACTTGGATCCACAATCAACACCCATGGGTGCAGCAGTCAAGAACTCAGATGTCATATTGCACTGGGAAAATCTGCTGCCAAAGACCTCTTTAAAGTGGTGAAGAGCAAAGATGTCACTCTGAAGACTAAAGTGTGACTAACCCAAGCCATGGTATTTTCAATTGCCTCATATGTATGTGAAAACTGGACAATGAATAAGGAAGACCAAAGAAGAGGTGATGCCTTTGAATTGTGCTGTTGGTGAAAAATACCAAAGATACCATGGACTGCCAGAAGAATGACTCAATCTGTCCTGGAAGAAGTGCAGCCAGAAGGCTCCTTGGAAGCAAGAATGGCCAGACTTCATCTCATGTATTTTGCTCATGTTGTCAGAAGGGATCATTCCCTGGAGAAGGATGTCATGCTTGGTAAAGTGGAGGGTCTGTGCAAAAGGGGAAGACCCTCAACAAGATGGGTTGACACAGTGGCTGCAACAATGGGCTCAAGTGTAGCAGGGATTGTGAGGCTGGAGAGGACTGGGCAGTGTTTCATTCTGTTGGACATTGGGTTGCTATGAGTCAGAGCCAACTTGACGGCACCTGAAACAACAACAAAGCCAATTTTACTTCTTCCTTTCCAATATGGATGACTTCTAATTTCTTTATCTTGCTTTACTGCACTAACAAGAATTGCCAGTGTAATGCTGAATAGAAGTGGTGAGAGCATTCTTACCTCTTCCCAATCTGAGAGTGAAATCATTCTGTCCTTCACTATTAAGAAGGATATAAATAGCTTTGTCCCAGACGTCTTTTATCAGGTAGAAAAGTTTCCATCTATTCCTGGTCAGCTGACAGGTGTTGTTTTTTTTTTTTTTTTTTTTTAAATCAGGAGTAGAAACTGGGTTTTATCAAATTTTTTTTTGCATCTATTAGAAAACCATACTTATTTTTTCTTTTTCAGTCTGTTACATTTTCAATTATATTGATTGATTTTTGAATGTTACACCAACCTTGCATTACTGGTATAAATACCACTCAGTTATTATGTATTGTTCTTTTTATACACTGTTGTATTCAGCTGCTAAAATTTTGCTAAGAACTTTTGCATCTGTTTTGATGATGAATATTTGTCTGTAGTTTTCTATTTTTGTATGTCCTTGTCTGGTTTTGGTATCAGAGTAATGCTGGTCTCATAGAATGAATTGAGAAGTATTGTCCTTAATTTCCTGGAAAAGTTTATACAGAATTGATATAATTTCTTCCATAGATATTTGGCAGAATTCACCAGAGCAGATATTTGGGCTGGAGTTTTCTTTGGGGGAGGGTTTTTAATGATAAATTCAATTTCTTTAACAGCTATAGGTTTATCCAAGTTATCTTTTTCTTCTTGAGTGAGCTTTGGTAGTTTATCTTTCAAGGAATTTGTCTATCTCGTCCCAGTTGTTGAATTTACAGTTATATGTTCATCATCGTCCCTGATTGTCCTTTTAATAACAGAAGCATCTGTAGTCTTGTCACCGCTCTCATTCTTGACCTTGATCATTGGTACCTTACCTCTTTTTTCCCTGATCACTCTGGCTAGCAGTTTATTGATTTCATCAATTTTCTCAAAGAATCATCTTCGGCTCATCAAGTTTCTCTATTCTTTGGTCTTGTTTTATTTTCTATCTGATTCATTTCTGTTTCTTCTGCCTGTTTGGCTCTTCTACTCCTTGTATCTTAAGGTGGAAAGTGAGGTCATAGATTTGAGACCATTCTTCTTTTCACAAGACGTTTAGTGCTATAAATTCTGCTGCACAGACCCTTTATGGAGATGGCTGCCCAGAGGCTTGAACACTTGGTCCAGGGACACATGGTTCCAACACCAATAGCTGAGACACAGACTGAAAGAACTTTACTGGAACGATGTGTAGTGACAGTTTTGTTTTCTTCTCTAGCTCTCTCCCCTCTCAAATCAGGTATTAGTGCCAGGGAAGAAACCAGGAATCATTATTTGGCAGTAGTAGTCAACTTACAAACAGTAATCAATCTCCACAATGCAGGTCCCCAAGATTCTGTTTCCTGTAACTAGGCAGCCAAACCAAGTGTACTGGAGATATTCTTTTTGTTCTTGTCAGAAGTTTAGCAGTAAGACAAAATGAGCATTTTTGATCAAGCACCTAATTGAAAATTAAATTCACTTTTGGATTAGAGTGACTCCTATCTACTCAGGCAACTTGCTGTCATGCTCTGATCAGCTTTAAATGATAAACTGAGAAGAACTGTGCCCTTTCTCATTCCAGATTCCCCAGCTGAGTTGCTTGGGAACAAAATACTCTTTACAAGCAAGATAAGCCACTGGAAATAGAAATGAGTTGCAGAGAAGCCCAACATGCTTTCTGATTTTATACCCAAAAGGCGGTGGATGGACAGCATTATGAATAGGCACATCTCTATAATAAAGACCAGACTGGAAGCGTCTTCAGAGGCGGGTTCCAGTTTTAGGCCCAGTGCATTTTGGGAGCCCTCACTTCAACATGGATTGCTGAAAAGCAAAATGTCATCTTCCTGGGTGCCATTCCTTGGGAAAATTGTGCAGTGAGGACATCAGGGATGCCAGAAGGTAATTAGGGACAAATCTTTGTAAGCAGTGAAAAGTGGGAGACAGGGCATGCCTGGTTTGTAACTTCAAGTTATAGGTAATTATTATCTTATTGACACATAAAAACGATCCACGGCCCTTGTGTTCCTGAGACTCCTCAATCCTTCAGAGACTGCAGGTTATAACTACATCTTCATGGTGTGACTTCCAATAATTGATTTTTATGGCATGGCTGAATACAAGAAGATAAATACTTAACACCAAAAGTTTGACCATGAATATTCTTCTCATTCAGTTAACATTTATTGCACAAGCTGACCCATCATGCATAGCTGAAGAGAAAGACTTTTGTGTGTGTGTCTAGGTCCATTTTTTTTTAATTTGTATTGTCATTTGGGTGGAAGTTCACAGAGCAAATTCACTTTCCATTTAGCAGTTCATACACATTTTGTTTCATGATACTGACTGCAATTCTCCACAACGTAACAGCTCTCTTCACACTTCCTCCCTGTAGTTACTAAAGAGGAAGACTTTTAAAGCTGTAACGCTCTTAGAAAGATTTCACCCTACAGCGTATAAGCAGCTAACAGAGCAAAAGCCACTCAGATCTCCTTACAACACGTTCATTCGAGCCCTTTGATTCCAGCCACATGCTGACAAATCCAAGTCATTATGTGCAGTAAGAGAACAGAGGGTCAGGAACGGAGAAATCAGCATTCTACTCTCACCTTGTCCATAAATAATGAGGATGATACTAATACAACTATTACCAGCTTTATGCACAGTATCTCATTTAATCCTCAACAAGTCATTTCCTCTTTTTATAGATGATGAAACTGGGGTTCAGAGAGGTTTAAGTGACTTACCCTAAGTTGCGCTGCCAGGATGATACGAGCCCAGGTGTACCCATAGTCTTAATTAATACACTCTACTTGCTGGATGAGGAGCTCTGGTGGTGCAGTGCCTCAGGCATTTGACTGCTAACCAGAAGGCTGGCGGTTCAAACCCACCAGCCACTCCTCGGAAGGTTGGGCAATCTACTTTCATAGAGCTACCGCCTTGGAAACCCAAGGAGGGGTCGCTATGAGTTGGATCTGACTTGATGGCAGTGACTTGCTGGTTAGAGTTATTTCCTTCTCTTCTTTAGGTCTCAATTCTCTTCTGTATTCAAGGAGGGAATTGAACTGGATAGCCCTAAAATTCGAGGCTTCCTGGATGTCTCATGGGTCAGCTTTGCTCTGTTACAGGGGCACAAAAGGAACTGCCTACTCCCAGAGCACACATCATGCAGACAGCAACACACAACGTGGGAAAGGGGCCTAGGTGGTAAGTGTGTAGCTGGAACAGCCCAGACCCCCCCCCCCACTGTGCTGATGGGGGATTGGCAGGACAGCTTCACACAGGAAGTATGGTATGTCGATTTCACACAGGAAGTATGGTATGTCGATACATACTTTTAGATGATGACCACTGGTCCCTACCATTTACGAAGTGACAACCAAACAGTAGAGTCTGAGCACCACTTGACTTTACTGTCTCAGAAAGGATGTTTCCTCCCATCCCCAGAGTGGCTCAAAATGAGAGAGCCCTGAGGACAATAGCCAGCAGTCAGCTAGGTCAGGAGGCCCAAAGCCCAGGGTTAGGCATGGTGAGGAAGAGGATCTGGGCCTGAATTCAGCTCAGAGGTACAGCTGCTGCCACTTTGTAGCTGGAGGTGCTTGGCCCCATCTGCTACTGGGCTCTGGGCAAGAGGAACGTGGGGCGAGGGGAAGCACTCAGGCCGCATGATCCAACACCCATACATAGACCCTTGTAACATAATTACAGTAGTTTCATTTCCCCACACTGAGGCAAATGTGTTCCCTAAAATAAAGAGAATAAAAGCGAGAAAGCAAACACCCCAAGCCTTGAGAATTCAAAATGCTCCTTAAATATGTTGGCTGGTGGCAATTAAGCTGTTACATCAGTTCATACAGCCTCTTCTGTCAGCTGCAGCCAGACAAGTGACTCAAAATTCAGCATGTCACTCCTTCCTGTCCCCTCCCCCTGCCCATGTCCCCTTGGCCAGCTGGAGAGAACTGGGATGGCAAGATTAGCAAGGGGTAAGTGGGAGCGCGGCTTTGGTGGGGTGTGAGCAGTGACTCCAGTCCTCTCCTGCAGGATCAGAAACCACACCTGCAGACTGCCTATGGTAAGAGAGGTGGTCCTTTCCCGGGGCTAACCTTGTACCTACAGGGCCAGGCAGCAGCTGTGCGTGTGCGTGGGAGGGCAGAATACAGGGGCCACGTGTCCTTCAGGGCCTGGCCCTCCTCCCGGAGTCTCTGGGCACATTCCTGAAAAGAGGATTGCTGGTCAGCTCCTGAATCAGAAGACGTTGTAGGTATGGGCCTGGGCAGACAGGCACTGGGCTGGTCTGCTTGGTAGGGCTATTGCAGCTCCTGGGTCTCTCCATGATAACGGATACCGTGAGGACACCCTGTCATTCTGTGCCAGCACTGCCCGACATCCCGTACTTAACACATTGCCCCGCCCCATTTGACAGGTGAGGAAGCTGAAGCCAGAATCAGGTGGGGGGACTTGTTCCTGCAGGTCAGTAGCACAAGAGAAGCTTGTACCTCGACCTTTGTGTCCACCTCCTCGTCACTTGCTGGGCTGCAAAGACACGGACAGCCACTCTGGTCCTGAGCTAGCATGTTCTGGGACAATGAGAAGCAGAGGATCAGTGGGCAGGGAGGAGGTCGCTGTATGATGCTGGAAGGAAGCTTTGGTCAGCTTCAAGAGAGAAGTGCAGACAGCACTGGGGCCAGCCCCAGGCCTGTGCTGCCACCAGCATGCTGTGTGACTCTGGGGGACCAGCTGGCTCACTCCCTTCAGCTGTCATATCCTACTCCTGCCCCTTTGTCATCCCCTGCTGGGGTCTGGCTTTTGAGCAAGTTCCAGCTTCTGAGAGGTCTTTCTAGGCAGTCATATCTGACAGGGCCTGACCCTTGCTCTGTCCTGGCGCTGTTAGGGGCTGGGGGCAGATGAAGCTTTTATGGAGCTGACCGTTTAGAAGAGAGGAGATAGATGAGATAAACGAACCAAACAACAAATTACACAAGTAACAGTAACTGTGATGTATTTCTCAAAATAGTGCCATGTGAGAGAAGGGCACAAAATTTGGGGGGTGGGGAAGGCTGAGGAATCTGAGAGGGCAGGCTTGCTAGGAGAACAGGGTTTAAACTGAGACCTCAGGACGAGTAGGAGAGACTGGTGGGTGCATCTCAGCTGACCATGGCCTGGCCATGGAAGAGCCTGAGATGGGAAGGATCTCCTGAGGAATGGCATGCAACAGAGAGCGTTCAGAGGGGCTGTGCCTTGACAGCAGGGGGAAGAGCAGTAAAACAAAAGGAGCAAGGGGGTAGGCAGGAACCAGAGCCCACGGGACCTGCACACCATGATCAGGATTGACTTGATGAGCCAAGTTCCCTCTGGATGTCCAGACCAGAAAACAAGCCTAGGCACAGTCATGAACCAGCATTTAAAGGGGCTCGGAAGCAAAGCATCTTTGTGGATGCAAGGTCAGGCCAGTTGGGATTGGGGCGGGGGGACCAGTCACTGTGAGAACAGATTGGGGTTAGGCTCCCTCTGCATTCCATTGTGGGTTGCGGCCTCCCTGTCTCCCCCCGCACGGACTTGTTCTCTGCAGCTGGCAATCTAGGGCCAAAAACAATGTGGGGAATCTCCGGCCAGGCCTGTGGTATGGATGGGTTTCTATTTATAAGCAGAGAGGGGCCGGAACAATGCAGCAACTGTCGCCTCAGTGGTCTGTGGCCTGACCTCCCGTGGAACTCTGGAAAGCCTCAAAGCCAGACTTCAGGAGATAGCAAAGGAAGCGGGGCATTAGACAGCTGAAGGGCTTGGAGCCAGCCAATTCCACTTGGGTGTGATCATCTTCATCTGAAAGCCCCCATCTGCACATGGTGGATGCCAATTCAGGCAGACTCGGTCTCTGTCTGTGCCCTGCCCCCAGGGTGCAAGTGACACAGACTATGATCACAAATACGTACAAGGTTAGAAACAGTGGAATGGGGGCACGTAAGCATGCAGCAGTAAGAATACTGACTGATCGATGTCAAGGTTGGTTCATTTTCACAAGGTAAAGGTGGGTAAGGGCATGATAAGGTGCTTGACATTACCCAGGCAGAGAGTGAGCCAGTCATTATTTCTTCTACAGTGAATTAGTATCTTGGGGAAGAAAAACAGTGAGATCCAATGACAGACAGCTTGGGCCTAGAAGATGTTCCCTCCACTAATGAGCTGAGGTGGGGAGTGGTGTGAAGACCATGTCAGAAGGGCAGTGCCTCGTCCCAATTCTGACTCCACTACTTACTCATGTGTGACCTGGCAAATTTTCTCATCTGAAAATTAGTATCTAGTTCATAGGGTTAAACGTTTGTGAAGTGCTTGGCACATAATTTAATTTCAATAATTCTTAACTAATATAATCAAATAGAGGAATGGGTGTTAGGAACAACTTGCAGGAAGTTAAGCCATACTTCTGTCCAGCAGCTCCTGGGACGAGTTCCAAGGAACTCGGCTCAAGTGAATAGGTCCCATGGCCCAAAACACTTAGAGATTGTGCACTATTTCACCTTGTTGATTTACAAAGAATATTCACATAGTAATGGCTCAAAACAGTACCTGAATAAAAAGATCTGTTAAGTTTTATTCAGTTCATTTTTTCCTCCAAACTCATTTGGCCATGGGGCCCTTTCTGTTTGGGCAGCATATTTATTTCCCATAGACAACACTCTGAGGACAAAAGTTTGGGGGCTGAAAGCATCCAATTACAATTACTGTGGTTGCCATATGAAGGAAGGAACAGCAGAATCAGGGAAGGGTGTAAGAGGAGGGCGAGCCATCCGATCCTAGACAGCTACTACTACTCATTGCCGTAGTCGGATCCGACTCATAGTGACCCCTCTTTGGGTTTCTGAGGCGGATCTGTACGGAAGTAGATTGCCTAATCTTCCTTCCAGGCAGTGGCTGGTGGGTTTGAACCGCCAGCCTTCTGGTGAGCAGTCAAATGCTTTAGGCACTATGCTACCAGAACTCCCATCCTAGACAGCACAAGGTCCGAAAACATACCCTCCCTTCTTTTCACTCAAGATATAAACCTAGAAAAAATGACCCGTTGAGGGAGCCTGCCTCTGCCACGAATTGTTTTATTTGCTGGGAAGCAAATGCCTAGAAGTACTGGTCAGGTCTTCTGTTAGAAATCATGCATGGAAATCAATGAACTGATGAAATGAGGGAATAAAGGAATACAAAGAGTGCCAACCTCAGGCAGGAGGAAGCCAGAGCTGCTACTTCTCCCATTACATCTGGAATAAGTGACCTTGTGCAAGACCAGAAACAAAGCAGGAGTGAGCTGTACTGTGAGACAGGATGATGTCAGGATACTTCCTCCTCTTCTGTTTAGGGGAGAACTTAACCTGAATGGGAAGGAGATGACTTAGCTCAGACTGAGTCATACTGATGGCACTTGCTCCCCCCCTCGAGCAGGTGTCCCCACAGCAGTTTACGCTTAAACTTGGTTGTTGTTGTTGTTTGCTGTTGAGTCAGCCCCGACTCATAGCGACCCCTCCTTGGGTTTCCAAGGCAGTATCACTACGGAAGTAGGATTGCCCAACCTTCCTTCCGAGGAGTGGCTAGTGGGTTTGAACCGTCAGCCTTCTGGTGAGCAGTCAAGTGCCTTAGGCACTATGCTACCAGAGCTCCTGCTTGGTGCTTCTTAATATTTTCAGAAAAGATCGCTTACCTGGGATTAACTGCAAAATAAACACTCCCACGGGAGTTAGGTTCTATCTCTCAGATAGATGGGGGCAGCTATTTGTTTATTGTGGTTAGATGAAAACATTTCTCAAAATGGGCTCCATGGACATCAGCACTGGAGTCACCCAGGCAGCTTGCTGAATGCACTTTCCAGGGCCCAACCCAGCTCTGCTCAATCAGAATCTCAAATTAGGGTGTGAGAACCATCACATTAGAGCTATTTTACCGTGAGGGTGACCCCTCATCCAGCACAGGGCATTCATTTTGTGTGTTTGATAAGGGGCTAAAGCCAGGTGGGAGACAAGGTACCCCCCCCCCCCCAAGTCAAATGAAGTCTCAGTGGAAATACAGTTGTTAATAGGTGCTGTCAAGTCAATTCTGACTCCTAGCAACACCATGTCACAGTAGAACTGCCTGACAGGGTTTTCTAGGGTATAGTCTTCCTGGGAGCTCTGGTGATGCAGTGGTTAAGGCATTCAGCTGCTAACCAAAAGGCTGGTGATTGAAACCCACCAACCACTCTGTGGGAGAAAGATGAGGCAGTCTGCTTTTGTCAAAGATTTATAGTCTTAGAAACCCTATGGGGCAATTCTACTCAGTACTATAGGTTTGCTATGAGTTGGAATTGACTCAATGGCTGTGGGTTTTTGGTTTAATCTTTCCAGGAGCTCTGGTTGCACAGTGGTTAGAGCATTCGGTTGCTAACCAAAAAGCTGCCAGTTTGAACCCAGCCACTCCACGGGAGAAAGATGAGGCAGGCTGCTTCTATAAAGATTTACAGCCATGGGAGACCCTATGGGACAGTTCTACTCTGTCCTATAGGGTCATTGTGAGTTGGAACTGACTCGACTGCTGTGGGTTTGGGTTTTGGAGTGGCTGGAAGGTTTGAACCACTGACCTTTTGGTCAGCAGCCAAATGTTTAACCATTGCACCCCCAGAGCTCTTTTCCTGCAAGATGGCTATTCTAATTTCCATTTTATAACTGAGGGGAATAAACCCTAAGGCACTCGGAGGCCAATCCACTTGTTCTGGCCACAGAGCTAATAAGAGGTAGGGTTAGGGTCAGCCTGGATGGCCACACCCTTTCAGTGATGCCAGAGGCCCCACCTAGAATTCCTCTGGAGGCTGTGCAAAACAAAGCAAAGCTGGCGTCAAGCACCAGGAACCTCATACAGGGAGGGACAGGGCAGCCCCGAGGGGACCACCAGCTCTCAGGAGTATAGTAAGATACAAGGGCACTTCACACTTCCACCCAGAAAAGGAGCCAGGCTTACAGGGATTACTTTTGGCTTGCCCTGTCCCCAGAAATACAACCCACCCTCTATTAATGGGGTCCTCTGAACCACCAATTTTAAGTGTACAACATTTATGTCTGAAAAGCCAAGCAAAAAACACAACCTAGCTCATTAAACCTGCTCTTTTCCCTTCATGCTTTTGACTATGAATTCACCCAGCTGTGCCTGACGACCTACCTACCACACCACACTGCCCTAAGAGGTGGCTGTGGGTCGTTCCCCCAGGGTTATTTGGTAGGTGGGACTCCATCTTCTCAGCGGGACACTGATTCCCACCTTTTCCTCTTTTTTAGCTATTATTTTTTTTTTGGTTTTGTGTTATAACTTTATCGTGATTCGGGTGAAAGTTTACAGAGCAAATTCATCTTCCATACAGCAGTTCACATACACTTTGTCTCATGACACTGACTACAATCTACCACAATGTAACAGCCTCCCCTCCTACTTCCTCCCCAGTTACCTCTTCCCTGTGTCCTTCCCTCCCATGCACTCCTGGCTCCCTGAGCTGTCTTCCTGTGCATACACAGCCCTTCCATGCTCCCATGATTGATCTCTCCAAGGAGTGTATCTATCTCAGGTAAATGTTCAGCTCATATGCCTGTCTTTTGTTTGGCTGGAAGCCACAGGAGTGGGTTCCACAAGACTCTATCAGACCAGCAAACCTGGTCCCCCCCCCCCTTTTTTTTTTTAAATGATTTGAAGCTTTGTTCCACACTGTTCTCCTACTCTATCCAGGATCTCCTACATAGATTCCACCCCCCACCCCCCACCCCGGCAGTGGCTGACAGTGGTAGCTGGGCACCATCTAGTCCTTTTGGTCTCATAGTCGCATAGGCTACAGATTGAATGGTGTACCAGTTCCTTGGACTAATTGTTTCCATGCATCTTTGGTTTTCTTCATCCTTCTTTGCTCTGGACGAGAAGAGATCCATCATTGCATCTAGATGGCCGCTTGCAAGCTTTTAAGATCCCAGTCGCTACTCATCAAAGTAGGATGTAGAACAATGTTTTTGTGTGGTATGTTACAGCAATTGAGCTTGATGTCCCCTGTGCCCATGGTCCTGAGCCCACACCTCCTCATCACTCCTGACTGCCCTTGTTCTGGAAAGGCTCAGGCCCACCAGCCTCTCTCTGGCAGGCTGCAGCCACAGTACACTCCCAACCCCACATCCTGGGAGCTTGGGTTTTAGGCATGCATGCTGGCTGAGTTCTGAGATGACTCCTGTCCCCTACTGCTGTAATTGACCCCCAAAAAAGGAACTTGAGGGGCTGTAATCCACCAGCAGCACATTCCACTGGTGCAATCTGCCTCAGCAGTGAGTGGCGGTGCTGAGTTATCTGGCAGAGCATAGCGGATAAGCCTTATGTAGAGATGTCATATGCCACCTCAATGGAGGATTAACGCAGAGAATTTGAGGTCAAGGGTTTAGGCTGAACCTGCTTCTATTTATAAAAAGGAGCCTCCGGGGGAATCAGAAGGGTAGGAGAAGACTGGGTTAGGCCTGGGTGTTGGTCAGAAAGCACGCAAAGGCCAAATTAAGCTCTTTCCACCTACAATTACATGGCTCCCCTTAAAACTAGGCCCTCCTCCATTGGTTTTCCCAGCAACACGAGTCCCTTTGTCTCAGACCGGACTGTGCACAAGACAATGAAAGCACATTGGAAGACAATTTCATGGGTGTGTGAGGGTTCTTGGGGACTGGCCCCTGCAGCTAACCCAACTATTCCCGTTTAGTGGCTGAGGGACCTTAAATGAGAGCAGTGGATGGAACCAGGTGACAAACCATCAATTCTGCAAGGGCTAAAAATTATATAGATAACCTTAAACCTCTGAAGTCCTAAGTGCTTCAAAAGAGGCAGCCCCCTAATGTAAAGGCAGGTACAAACAGACCCCGACTCTACTCTAAAACTGCAAAGATGGTGGGATGACAGTTGATCATGGACACAAATAGATCCAATTCTAATTCTTAGCCTTACTAACAGCAGGTTCAGGGAAGGGCTCCTGAAACCCAGGGCATGAGAGTCTTCTTTTTATGAGCTTAAGATACTATTGAACAAAAACTCAGTTGGGGGATCTACGTCCAATTTCAGTCCTCCTGAATTAGAATCTCCAGCTTGATCACTGATCTGCACTGAACACTTTCCCTTGTTACCCTCCCGAGAGGGACCGAGTCTTCAGGAGCAAGGTAAGCATGGGTGTAGCACAGAGTAGCAGGCCGGAAGAGCAGCAGAAAGGGGTAAAACCCAGTCACTAGTGCTCAGACGGCTCCCTTGTTACCCTCCCGAGAGGGACCGGGTCTCTGGGAGCAAGGTAAGCACGGGCGGGCTGGTGCTTACTCACTGATCTGCACTGAACACTTTCCCTTG
>NW_006921710.1:2484480-2522915 GCF_000298275.1 Orycteropus afer afer
GTGGCTGCGATGATGGGATCAAGTATAGCAGGGATTGTGGGGCTGGTGTGGGATCGGGCAGTGTTTCGTTCTGCTGTGCATGGGGTCACTATGAGTCGGATACGACTCGACGGCACTTAACAACAACAACAACAGCTTGAGGTCTGTGAATCTGCACTTACAAAAGGGTCTCCAGTTGAGTCTGAAGCCCAGCCAGAATGAGGGTCCCCCCAGGTGGGGCTGTGGCTCAGGGGAAATTCCATGCTGGTCTGCCACCCCGAAGCAAGCCAGCAGGACTAAGAAGGTTAGATGGTTGTAACATGACAAATTAGTATCACGTGTAAACCTTTTTTATTAAAACATTTTAAAATACAACTTTCCAATATGTAAAACTGTCCCCTTTTCAACCCTCCCCTGCAAGTGACCCCACCCAAAGCAGTGTCATACTCTGGGCCTGAAAGATAAGAAATTCTTACCTCTCTTTTTGAGGAAGGGCAGCCCTGTTTGTCAGAAACTCTCTAAGATATCATAGGTCTAAGAAAATAAATATGCTGAGGCCTGAAAGAGACAGCATTTTAGAGAAATAAGCACTTTCAGAAAACAGAAATTCTGCTCTCCTGGCCGTGTGAGGACCCAGCACTGCCTGGCTGCTGGTATCCGAGATGGCAGTGCCTTCACAACTCCTGAGGCTCCTCCTAAGGGTTATGTGCACTGTGGTTGAGAGTGCTAGGTGTGGTTACCAATGTCACTGTCACAGCGTGGAGATAAAGGCTGCTTTCTCCATCAACTGCCCACCTCCTCTCCAGGGCAGAAGAAATTAGCTGTGAGACACACAGTACCTAAGGGCCAAATGAAGGTTGATTTGAGGGCATTCAAAGGCAGCATGCCCGTTCACCACTACTCAGCTGAAGACTCTCTTCAAGGAAAGGAGGTGGAAATCTTCACATTGGTCTATTTTCTGTGCTTGCCTCACAGCTAACTATACTTAATGGTGCTATTGTTGTTGTTGTTGTTGTTGTTGTTATGTGCCGTCAAGTCGGCCCCGACTCATAGCGACCACCTCACAAACTCCACTGATAGCTGCTGTTACATGAGTTCTGATGCCTCCACCCAGTCAAAGAACCAGCACACTGAGAGTCTGAATACACAAGAACATAAAGAACATGCTGAGAAGATGCCAAGCTGTGGCCGCAGGAAGGCAGCCCTCCAGCATTCGACTCCCCTCCATCGGGTTCGAGGTATGCGCGTGGTCAAGGGGAGATTCCCTGGGAGAAGCCCCTGCCTAATCCTTTCGTTGTGAACCTCCTATGCTGGTTACTTTTGATGCCATCCTTGAGGATATACGTTGCAGGCTGACAGAATGCTGTGTAGGTTTCTCAGAGCCACAGAAATGAGAAAACTTTTCTCCTTGGCTGTAACCTGAAAGAACCCACATACAAATCCTGTACCAAAACAGGTAAGAATAGTTTAACAGTAGGAAAGAAAGAAAACCCCAAAACAAATAAAAACAAAACAGACAAGCAATCAAGTATCTGAGATGTTTTGGTTTCTATTGTTTCTTTCCGGGCGTGTGTGTGTGTGTGTTTCAATGGAGAAGGTCCACTTCAGATGCCGGCTTCAGGATTGCTCTGTGGGGAGGATCTGAGAATGCAGCCAGTCAGTGACAGGAACTGAAAAGGATGAGGATACCCACTCAACTTCTCCATCCACCAAAGCCTTGGACAGACCTGCAAGGAAGCACCAGGAGACAGTGGGGAAATCAGTGATGGTTTCTCACTGCAGAAGGGCTCTGGTGCTTACCCAACTGACTTGTGTTCAAAGTTGAGTTTTTGATGCTGCCACAATTCTACACAGAAATATTGTGGGAGGATCAAAAAATAGGTTTGGAAATGGCCTAGAGCCCAGTGGTCAGCAGAAAGCTTCTGAGGTGCTAACAGGGAAAGAGGGAGAAGCATCCCTCAGGTCCTGCCTTCCAGTTCCTTGCTCTGCGGAAGGCACATTCTTCTCTCTCGTTTATCTACTGTCCTTGAGAAGGCCAGGGCTGGCATCTCCTGCCTTATGTCTTTAGAGATTAGCAAGTCCACAATCATGGAGGTCAAAACTTGAACACTGCCAATGAAATTTCATACTTTCAAGACAAGCTTTTGAAATGGTAGAAAAATGGATATGAAACGCACAAATCTAACAAGAATCAGTATTTCAATAGTTTTCTTTTCACATACCACCCACTCCTGCATCCTTATCTAATGCTTTTAATGAAAATCTGACTCAAAGCTGGGGATAGATACTTACGAGTTAGATGATCCAAAGCTGAATCCTGAAAAATAGATGAAAAGTACACTGTTAAAAAATACATACTGCTGAAAGACAAATGTGGATTTAGGCCAAGTTCCTCCCTCTCTTATCTCCTATGGAAAGCCCCGCCCCCATCTGCTGGATGGGCAGGAAGGGCTCTGCAGAAGGGGCTCTAGTCCCTCCAGAGGTGATCAGATCCATTAGGGAAAAGCAGGGAAATCTTTCAATGTCTCAGTGTTGTTTCAGTATTTTAGGGGTTTTTCCCTACCCCTCCCCGGTTGTAGCAGAAGCTGTCTAGTACAGTCTCTCTCATGAAGCTGCACTGAACCACAGAGATCTATTTCAGTAGGAAAACCTGTTGTTTTTTCTATTTTTTTCCATCTATTCGCTTCCTTTTCTTCTTGAGACGCAAGACACTTGGGCTCTAAGTTTGAGTCTGCTGCTATTTGTACAACTCTTTGGCAAACTGCTTAACCTCTTGGAGCTTTTGTTTCTTCATATGTAAAATAATGATGCCTCACCTTGTGTCTCAAAAGTTTGTTAAGTGATAACAACAGAAGACAGATAATTCTGCTATCTGAAGAAACGGAGTGAACAAATTCAAGGCATCTTGTGAAGTTTCTACATCCATTTTGTGAGTCTGCTGGCTTGGATTTTTAAACCACAGTTTAGTAAGACTGTATTATTTAGTTCTCAAATCTTGAGAGAAAATCAAGTCAGTCAATTTCTTTATTTGGTAGCAAATGGTACAGTGTTACAAGTCTAATTAAAACCTAAAAAGAACATGTCATTTAAAAATGACTCTCAACTTTAAAAATACTAAATATCCAGGTGAAAAATATTCATTTCTTTGGAGGAAAATGCCTTCCCCTTTGAGTGTTCAACATAAGAGAGAAAAGGCAAGCAGTGCTTGCGAGGGAAGAATGGTTGCCTACCTCCTCCGCTGGATCCAAAACCAGAGAATCCACTGCTCTGTGTCCCAAAACCAGAAGTCTGTTGAGACAGTGATCCAAAGGTTGGAGCATTTTGACTTGCAAGGGTGCCAAAAGACGTGGTGTTGCTGCTGCTCCCAAACCTGGGTTCCAATAAGAAATGAGATTCGGGTTAGGATGGCTACACAGTCACTGGGCCACCAGAACACCTCAGTCTACTGTCCTAACTCAGGTGGCATGACACATGATTCAAAATGACTTACTTGAGATTCAAACAGGCAGCCTTTCAGAAAGAAGAGACTATACAGCACCAAGCAAAACTGTACTCAGCTTTGGGAAGAAAGAAACAGGAACACAAGATGAAACTCAACCTGTCCAATGTTTTAGTTTTCATCCAGGTCATCTGGAAATTCCAGGTCATTTGGAAAGTAAGCAGCACATTTCTTGCTCTTCCTATTGCCAACCATTCTTTAATTTTATCCCATCATTTTAATTTCACATTTATCTGTAATTCTGTCCCCCTTCCTCATTTATTTACCTTCCACTCTTCTCTGGATAGGAGCTCTGGTAGTGTAGTGCCTAAGGCACTTTGACTGCTTACCAGAAAGAAGGCTGGTGGTTCTAACCCACCAGCCACTCCTCAGAAGGAAGGTTGGGCAATCTACTTTTGTAGTGATACTGCCTTGGGTCACTATGAGCTGGGTCCGACTTGACGGCACATAACAACAACAGTAATAACAACTTCTCTGGATAAGGTAAAGTGTCTTTTCCATGCAAAGTCCACCATATGCCTGTACTTCCTGCATTTTTCCCCAGTGATGGCCTGTTCTATTCCTACTCCTGCCTCGGGTCCCTCTCTCCTAAACAACAGCATGGACTGTCAGATGGCTGCCAGGGACAGGAACAGTCTCATGGCAACTAGCTCTTCTGGATACTGAATACCAAAACAGGTGCTTGTTAATCCTGTTCTACAAAATGGAACTAACCAGCTAGTCAGGCAGGAGTCCTACGGGAGGAGCCTTTCCAAGGCAGAAGATGGTACTTTTCTACTACCAAATCAAAACCAAACTCACTGCCATCCACTCAACTCCAACTCACAGCGACCCCTATTAGGTTCCCAAGGCTGTAAATCTTTACAGAAGTAGAACGCCCCATCTTCCTTCTGCAGAGCAGCCGGTGGGTTTGAATCGCTGACCTTCTGGTTAGTAGCCAAGTGCCTTATACACCATACCACCAGAGTTCCTACTTTTCTACTAATAAAGAAAATAATTGGTTTTGAATAATTAAAAACTCAAGATTCAGTCAACTGAAAACCTTCACCAACTGTGTGGTACTAGGTGCTAGGCAGTCACTGTAGAAATCAGCGTCCATCAAAACCTGCCAAGAACACCAGCTGACGTCCACTCCTAAGTCTCCTTTAAAAGCTTTCCCCAACTTTAACGATTGGGGTTTTCTGTGGGGAAACTTAAAAGACCCCTAAGTCTTTACATGCATATATGAATTCGCTCCTTTTCCCTGACACTTTCAAAGCATTCTGTACCGGCACCACGGAGACTGCTGGCGGGGGTCATCAAGTCAATTCTCTCACTCACGGCAACCCCACGTGACACAGTTTTCTTGGCTGTAATCTTTTGTTTACGGAAGTGAGCCCTGGTGGCTCAGTGGCTAAGTGACCAAAAGGTCAGCAGTTTGAATTTTAATTATTTATTCAAAACCAGCAGCCGCTCAGCAGGAGAAAGGTGTGGCAGTCTGTGCCTGTAAAGATCATAGTCATGGAAGCCCTATGGGGAGGTTCTGCTCTATATGGTCCCTATGAGTCACATCAACTCAATGGCAAGAGGTTTGGATTTTGGTGATCTTTACAGAAGCAGACTGCCAGATCTTGCTCCTAAAGAGGAGCTAGGCGGATCTGAAGTGCCAACCTTCCAGTTAGTAACTGGTGATAAAGGGTGTGAGTAAAATGTGAGGGCATTAGTGGTGGCCAGGGCTGTGGGTAGGGGAGAATGAGGACTGGCTGCTAACAGGTACAGAGTTTTTAACTCACTGCCGTCGAGTCAGATCTGACTCATAGCAACCCTTCCTTGGGTTTCTGAGGCAGTATCACTACAGAAGTAGACTGCCCAATTAGGGTGTTGAAAACATTCTGGAATTAGACAGTGGTGATGGCTGCACAGTTCTGTGAATACAGTAAAACCACTGAATTGTACATTTTAAAAGAATGGATTTTACAGCATGTGAATTATATCTCAATTTAAATAAATGAAAAGTTAAATAAAACGTGATTGGGACTAACCTGCCTTTTGACACAAAATGCCATTGGATTAACTATGCTTTTTCCTCTTATGCGAAAGAGAGCTATAAACGAGTCAATAGAAGGGAAGGGGAAGAGGCTCAACCGCTCCACGTATCTTACCTTGCTGTGGCCAAAGAACCCAGTTCAAAAGAAATGGGTTCATTAAGTGACATGGAAATTTGTGGTCAAACTACCTTTATTTTTTCATTTGATTTATAGCTTCTGAGCACACAAGAGAAGAGGTAAGAAAGTTTCAGGGCTATGGCAACTTCTGCTCCTAATGTAAACATTTAGGTTTAGGTGACTTCTATCCTGAGTCCACTTCAGGGTTTTCTCATGGCCCCCTTGGCTGAGTGAGGATGGAGGCAGCCCCGCCCTTGGATAGCTACAGAACATGCTGCAGCTTATTTTCAAGATAGAGATGCTATCATTTGCCAAACTCATCCCAAGTTCCTTTACAATTCCCTCACACAAAACCATCCCTGGCCCCCAACTCTTTAGCTTTGCCCTTTGTGAGCCTGGTCCCAAGGGCAAGAGGCATATTAGAGTCACTTTTGGGCATTAATAACTCCCTAGAATGAGAAGCTATTTGTAGCCATCACCACATGTATTTTATTTGGACTTGTGGTGTGGTAAAAGGTGATATTCTCCTTGGGGTTGGGTTTTGGCAACCAGCCTGAATTTCTGAGACCCTTAAAAGCAAATCTCTGCTATGGCATCTTCAACTAAGGATGTGCGCAGGACATAAGAACAGCTGTGAGAGTCGAGCAACCATCAGAACTTTTCAATGTGTGAGGGTGCTGGGCTAGTGCCTACTCAGGAAGCTGGCTCGCAGGACTGTGAAACTGAATGCCCACTTTTGGGGTTGGAGTAGAGCAGGGACACAATGAGTTGTTTGCTCAAGGACAATGGGTCTAATGTAGAACAATCCTAAGAGGAAAGAATCTGGTGAAAACTATTCACTCAGAATTCATGACAGAACTGACCACATAAGGACAATCCTGGCTATAAAGCAGCCAACCAAACCAAACCAAATCAAACCCACTGCCGCTGCTTCGATTTCAACCCATAGCGACCCTACAGAACAGAGTAAAACTGCCCTACAGGGTTTCCGAAGCTGTAAATCTTTATGGAAGTAGACTGCCACATCTTTCTCCCATGGAGTGGCTGGTGGGTTCAAATTGCTGACCTGTTGGTTAACAGCAGAGTGCTTTAATAACTGCACTACCAGGGCACCTTCTAAAGTAGCCAAGACAAGATTCATTATCTTCTTTTAACCAGCCTCACCAGGAGAACGGGGTTCTGACAACGAGTATTCTACACGTCAGGGCACAGCAATACTGCTGATGCCATCAACACATTCAATAAAGCCTGGCTTGACAAATGAGAAGATCAGGAATCCTGGAGCAACTTGTTCACTGATTTAGAGGGCTGGGCATTCAGCTCACAGTCAGGAGTTGGAAAAATGTAAGAATTTTCTTTTCAAAACAAGGGCAGCAGGCCCCAGCTCTTTGGGCTGGCATGAGCTGGGTGGTATCCCCAGGTCCTCTCCCAGGGGGCTTACCCGAATCCTCCTGCGCTGGCAGCCGCAGTACCCTCTCCGAACACTTTGCCTCCCGTCGAGCCCAGAGGGCTTGTAAAGGCTGGGGCTGAACCGAATGCTGGCACCCCTCCAAACCCAGGGGATCCCCCAAAAGTAGGAGGGCTGCCAAACACTGGAGCAGCACCGAAGCCACCTGAGCAAAACAGAGGCAAACAAACAGAAATGGGGAGAAAGAAACAAGGAGACAGGAAGAGAAGACATTGAATGATGAGAAACCAAATCAAAAGAGGAAGAAACAAAGGGAAAATACGAAGTTAGAAATTCAAATACAAACAACTGTAAG
Source organism: Orycteropus afer afer (assembly GCF_000298275.1). Classification (NCBI taxonomy): domain Eukaryota; kingdom Metazoa; phylum Chordata; class Mammalia; order Tubulidentata; family Orycteropodidae; genus Orycteropus; species Orycteropus afer. The sequence goes on from NW_006921710.1 coordinate 2,491,866, forward strand.
AAAAGGCAACACCCTTCTATCTGCAAAATAACAATAAAACCCTAAAACACAGAAGACCAAACCACCCCCTCCAATTCTGAGAGGGGTCTAGAGTCCATTCTGGAGAGTTCCTTGGAAATCCTAAGTATCTAGCATGACCCAGGGTTTGTCGAGGGATCCCCAATCCCCTCTGGAGGCAAGGTGGGTGTCACTAGCTTGAAGAGTCTTGGGAAATCAGATCACCACCAAGAACCAACCTGGTACATTTCAGTTCCATCTCAGCTCCTCTGAGTAGTTTTGAGATTCCTCATTGAAAAAAATCATTCTTAAGAACCAATCCCTGACCAGTTGTCAAAAGATTTTATTACTTATCAACATATATAGGCAAGAGTTGTAGTTCATAGAAACCCACCCCTCTCCAGGAGAATCTGTGACTCAGGTTACAGCAGAAATGAAGAGATGCATGGCAGTGGCTCTCAGCCAGGTGCTTTTTATTTATTTAAAGTCGAATGACTCTCACATCTCTCTCCAGTCTTTCTTTCTCTTTGTACAAAAAAAAAACCACTTAAAAACAAAACAAAACTTTTCTTTCTGCAGTCAGGAACTACTACTCAAAAAAACACCCCACACTGAATTTCTTCTTTGGAGAAAGACTGCTATAAAAAATAGTAACAGCAATGGCGAGAACCGCAGCCAGAATCTGAGCCTTTTGTTGCAAGCTCCCAACACTGGTGCTTACTTGGATACCAGGTTGGCCGGAGCACAACGGAGCAGGTGATCACACAGAAGAGATCTGTGCTCTGTGTGCAGGGCAGCAGCCTCCTCTGGTTGGTGGAAACGCCCAGGTGAGAAGATGAATGTCCCTCTCTTAGCCATTCCTTCCACTCTTCTGAGATACCACTGCTTAAGTCATTCTAAAGTATCAGAATAGGCACTCAATGCCTATTCTCACTCACTGAGTTCACTGAACAGAATGAAATGGTACAAGAAATGTGCTCTAAAGGGGACCAACCATCTCTATGGGAAGTAGAGTACTCTTTAAAATGAGTACATGCTAAAGGGAGTAATGATGGCCTAGCGATAATCAAGTAGATGACTAATCCCTGTCAAGAAGGTAAATCTAAGTGTTAGTGGGATGAATCAGGCTATTTTATTATAAGCATAATCACACCACAAGCATCTGCTTTTTGAATCAGGAAAGGTCAAATACTGTATATGAAAAGCTATCAGCTGAATGCTTTATTAAGTTAGTCACTATATTGTGATCCAATTATCTGCTTATTTACTATTAAGTGGTTGCACAACTGAGAAAATACTTTTTGCTAAGGCTCATGTTTGCGTTAGCATTCTTCCTTTTAAAACCTTGAGTGAAATTCCAAGCCATGCTAATGGAAACCATTGGGTTACAAATACAACAGACTGGGAAAAAAAAAAAAAGTGCTAAAAAACCCTTGCAGTTGAATTATTTAAGACTGCCATAGATCTAGTTACACTTTCTTCCTAAACACCCAGGGCTTTATCTAGTAGCTTGCACTCGATATTGTTTAGACTTCTGGGTGGAAGGTGAGTGAAAAATGAGAAGTCAAAATGATACAGAAAGTCAACTGGACAGCAGAGGAAAGGAGATTAATACGATGCACACACAGAAAATGCCCCAAAGCAACAACACACCTGGGGCATAGCCAAATTAAATCGGAAGTGAATGGTCACTCTGGTCTTATTTTTGGAGTTAGGCAACTTACTCCTGATGCTAAGAGGGATTAGATTTTATTAGATGTCACATTTTCATGCTTTTCTTCTCCAGAAGAAACAGAAATCTAATAATAACAGTTGACAATAATGAAGTTGCTAATTTACCAAGGGTCTGCTGTATCAGGCGCTTAGTTCACTTTAATCCCTACTTCAGAGAATGAGCAAACTGAGGCTGGGAGAATGCCACCTGGCCAAATTTAACCAGCGTAGGTGACAGAGCTGGGCCTGGTGTAAAGTCTGAGTTAACTCCAAAGCCCTTCTATCACCTAATCACTATGCATCACACCACTAAATCCATCACTTCCACTAAATCTATGTCATACTAATAGCTCCCCAGCAGGGCAGTAGGGTAAACCCACTGGCCCAGGGAGCACAGCGATGCCATTTTCAGCCTAGCTCCTCTTCTTTCCTTTCCTCAAAAATCTCCCATCAGTATTATTTTCTAATCCATTTTACTGAAGGGAAGATGGATATTTTTGGCATTTTTCAAAGACCCATCCAAACTATCAACCTAAAATCACTCTTAAAGCAAGAGGTGACAATCCTGATGCCTGAAGCATTTGTACTGCCTTTGCAAAGTTAACTCCTTTATTTAAAGCAGACTTTCCTTACTTTGAGGTATTTCTTTCAGTAGAAGGGGCTCTTTGGGACACCAATACAAATTCTCCAACAGATACAAATGGGAATGGTCTTGAAACACAAGTCCCAGTGGTCTTTCTCTCACCCTCACTTGCACATTTTGGGTTACTAGTTCACTCATGTATTTCAAAGATGCTTTCTCTACTAGGGTCCTCAATCTAGGTGGTTTCATGTCGATAATCGAATAAGATATTCTAAAAGGTAGGTCTGATTCTCAAATAAATTTGGACTAGATTGCAGGATAGGTGCTATAATAAAAATACAAGAGTCAAAGAAAACATTATCAAATTACGTAAAAAAAATGCTGATGATTAATGAACTAAAAATTCACAATCACGTGTTAAAATTTGCCTTGTTAACTAGGGCCAAAGCTTTGTAGTCCTACCATCTTTTTAAATCATTCACTGGGGCAGAAAGGTAGCCAAAATAAACTAAGCTGCAATGCCCATTTCTAGTCCGTTTTAAATTCGAAGAGAAGAGTATCAAAAACTGATAACCAAAGACTGACCTACTCAAGTGGCAGGTCTGAATTAAGGTTCACAGTACACTTGGAAACCAAAGCAGGTTCTAAAATGTGATTATTCCAGGCACGAATTGTGGATGGTCTCACTACTAAGTCAGAGCCATCTATGCTTCTGGCAGGATCCGTCTCTGGAGTTAGCATAATTTCAAAGCATCTCATAAGGATACTTTGAAATTATGAAAGAGAAGTATCCTGCCCACTGATAGGTGGGTATTTTGTTTTAAAGAGTTATTTTCTCAGCAAACATCCTTCCCCTCCCTCCTGCCTGTGAAACAAAACCTTTACACATACTTTTCTGTGCAACAGGATTAGGAATACAGATCCTCTTTAGATCTCAGAGACAGAAACAGGATAGAAAGGCAGCTGACAGAAATAAAGTACATGTTTTCTTATCTAAACAGACATTGTTCTTCAAAAGAGCTTAAATTATAAATGTAATACATACTATAAAAAATCATAGTTTATAAATTTTTGCCTTAAAAGTAATGCTGGGATAAAATGGAGTGATAGTTATATTCTCTTTTCTTGGTTACATGGTGTGTTCTAAGTGTGAAAATTAATTGAACTGTACACTTACATATGGATATTATATACATACATGTATAGCCAATGCATAAATATATTATACTTCAATTAAAAGTAAAAAACAAAAACAAATACAAACCTGATTTGGGAAAGAGAAAATTATATAGACTTAAGAAATTAAACACCCTCTGTCTTGACCATCACAGGCAATGGGCCTCTAAAGCAATTCTGTGACTCAGAACGCTTTCTTATTTATATTTTAGTTATCAAGTTCTTAAGATGTTCCCTTACTTTGGTTATTCTGTAACTGTTAAATATTTACAATGTTTTCTTCCCTAAGACTCTAAGTTCTCTTTATGGGTTGCATTACATGCATTCTATGCTTTTTGACATGTCTCAGGAAGGTCTGAGCAGTGTTAGGAACATGTAGATGCTCAGTAAATAAAAAAATAAATTAGGGGCAAAAGTGACTTAATCAATACTACAGTCCTACTCTCTTGATACAACCAACCTAGAGATAGCACCTTGCAAGTATCTATGAACATATAAATATCAAAGTAACCATAATAAATGTGTTAGAGTACCTGTTTTATTTGGAGTAGAAAACCCAAAGCCTTGGGATGCAACACTTCCTCCTCCGGAGCTAAAAGTGCCAGCCGGTTTCTGATCTCCAAATGATGAACTGGCAAATCCACCAAATGTCTTGGCCCCACTGTTTCCGAATAGGTTAGAGGTATCTGGGGAGATGAAGAACTTGTGTGAGGGAGAGCCGAGGGAGAGAAATGTCCATATCTACTTCTCAAAAAAAGAGAAAAAATTAAACCCTCAGTTGAGTGTTTGGAGAGAAAGGAGTGATAAAGAAGTCTAGGATCCAAGGGAGCTGTGCTCTGGAGAAACAGATACCTCTCTGACTTTCATGCATCTTGATTACAAGTTTTAAATCATTTTGACACCCAGGCTCAGGACTTCCTGACATGATTCTGTAGATACACAATAAAGGGGCAGCACAAGACATTAAAAGCAGGCCCATAAATGCACTAAAGAATCTCCTTTTCAGAAACTCATCTGTGTGCCCACCATGACACCAGGCCTATCCAGTAACCAAAGGACCCCTATCTGAGCTTCTCACGAGACCAGTTTCTTTGGAGGAAGAGGGCTTGCTTTCATTGTTTCCTCACATGAAGACCAACTTTAATTTTTGTTAAACTAGGGAAAATAAAGTGAGGGCAAACCCAAACCAAGCACAGTAACTTCAAGCATTTGCAGTTAAATCTGTCATCCATGCTGCTGTCCGATCTGCTCAGAGGATGGTAGGCGAACAAGAAACATCAGGCTGCTCCTACTTCTGATCAAATGGGAACTAGAAGGATTAAACCAGGCCAGCAAGTCTTCCAATGTGAGTTCTTTGTAAGAGGTTCAATGACTCTCTTGACCTTCTACATGCCTATCCATTAGGTCACTCCTTCAACCACTCAATGAATCTGCTCCAAGAATTAAAGGAAAAAAGGGAAACTAAGTACTGAAACCCAACATGAATGAAAAGTGTTTTGTCTGTTACAAGAAAAGCAAACCTGCCAGGCAATATATAAATAGCCAAAGTCATCTACACAGAAGCAGAATGGAAGCAATCACTCAATACAAACAGCATAGTCTGCTTCAGGAATTCTCTTTAAACTTCCTTTTTATCCCTACTTCTTTTTTGGGGATATAGGGTGGATAACTCATGCTTTCCCACTATATTTTGATGATTTTTTATTAAAATTAATTTGCCTCCACAATAAAGCAGAGAAAAACTAACCCAAAACGGAAGGATGCCCTAAGACACAGGCATAAATAGGGTGCCGAAATGATACGCTTTGGGTCATCTCTAGATGTGTAATGAAGACTTCACACTGTATATCATTGACAGAGATGGATAAACATTGTGCAAGACCAGTCTTTCCCCCAGCCAATCAGACAGTGAAGGTGACAGGAAGGGAAAGTGATTCTCAACATCTAAGCTGCTTGAAGAGGTGGTGCATCACTAACCTGCCAGTTCCAAGATTTCTCATCTTGTTTTACTCCAATCCTACCCAGTTTGAGATGAAACATTTTTAATACTTCCAGTTATAATGCTCTCTATCTACAATCCAGAAGTATGCAATCTATCTTAGGACTTTACCATCTCAAATTTTTAGGCACCAATAACAAAGTATCAGAATCTTGGGGACCCTCTTCTGTGAAACTGCTGCTGGCAATTTGGGAGCTAAGGACCTATATACCCATTGTATCAGGCAGTAACAGCTGGATTGGTTAAAAAATTCCTTTTTATCACTCTCCTAATACAGTATCATGATAATTTATCCCCAATGTATCTACAAGATGTTTTCTTGAGCAGTCTGATGCTTCTTCTAATGAGCAAATATGGAGGGTTACATATGATTTGTCAGCGCCAATATACTTGATATTAGGGACAGAGAACAAGGCTTCTCAGCCATTCCTTTTTTTAGTTTTAATTTTTATTGTGATTTGGGTGAAAGTTTACAGAGCAAATTCACTTTCCATACAGCAGCTCACATATACTGTGTCTCATGACATTGACTGCAATTCCCCACAATGCAACAGCTCTCCTCCCATTTCCTCCCCATACTTATCTTCTCTTCCCTGTCTCCTTCCCTCCTGAGCCATCTCCCTGTGCATACACAGCCCTTCTATTCTCCCACGATTGATTTCTCCCAGGTGTGTATCTACCTATTGTAAATGTTCAGTTCATATGCTTGTCTTTTGTTTGGCTGGAAGCCATAGTAGTGAGTTCAATTCTAGACCTGAAGGGCAGCTAGGGGCCATAGTCTCAGTGGTTCCATCAGGCTCCGTCAGACTAGCAAACCTGGCCCCCCCCTCCCTATTTTTCAAATGATTTTGAGTTTTATTCCACATTGTTCTCCCATTCTATCCCAGATTTCCTATAGAGATCCCTCTCTGAGTGGCTGACAGTGGTAGCTGGGCACCATCTAGTTCTTCTGGTCTCATAGTCATGTAGGCTGAGGATCGCATGATGTACCAGTCCCTTGGACTAACTGTTTCCATGGTTCTTTGGTTTTCTTCACTGTTCTTTGCTCTGGATTAGGAGAGACCCATCGTCTAGATGGCTGCATGCAAGCTTTTAAGATCCCAGTTGCTACTTGCCAAAGTAGGATGTGGAACAATGTTTTTGTGTAGTATGTTATGCCAATTGAGCTTGATGCCCTCTGTGACTATGGTCCTGAGTCCACAGGTCCAACCACTTGCTCCCTCTACATAGCTGGCTGTGGCCAAGAAGTGACTAAAACCTTTTCCCTTGTCAGCTCTATTATATACCTGGGAATTCTTATAGAACATACAAACACATTTGCAGAAACATTGTCTTCCAACCCTAACATGGTCATGGTCAGCCATTTCTTTTACCTGGCACATTCAAGAACATAAGATTGCAATTTTCTGACTTTCTTGGTACTAGTAATACAAAATTCTTAAGAAGAAACAAACTCAAGTGCAAAATTAGGCTGTATCTCCTTTTGGAGAAATTCAGTACAACCACACAAAATCAGAGGCTAAATGATTTTATTGGAAGATGCTGGGAGACTTAAATTCCTGAAAAATTAGAGAACATTTAGAAGACTTCTGACCTTCTGATCTTTTGAAGAGCATCTGTTTTCAAGAACTTCATAGCACATTATAGTGGAATAAGCAGAAGTTCTGCCATCAGACCTGGGTCAGAATACCTAATATCTATGTGACCTTGGGCAAAGACTTAACCTTCCTAAGTTCTGGTTTCCTCATATAGAAAATGCAGACATTAATTCTGACTATGGGTGTGAGGATTAAATGGGATAACGTAGGTAGAGCACCTAGTCTGGCATATGGCGGACTCTCAGAAAACAGTACTTTTCTTCTTTGTTCTCCTTTAACCCTTCTTTCCATATCCCAGTCATGTTCAATATAATAAAACGAAACACAGAGCAGGTCAGCAAGAGAAAATTAAATCCTTTTCACTTGGCAAAACCCCAAGAATTAAACCTCTTTATTTTAAAAATTTATATTGTGGTTTGGGTCAACGTTTACAGAGCAAATTCATTTTCCACACAGCAGTTTTTTCATGACATTGAGTACAATTCCCCACAATGTAACAGCTCTCTTCCCACTTCCTCCCTGTACTTACCTCTTCCCTATGTCCTGCTTTCCTATGTATTCCTGCATTGCCCCTACCCTTGCCACCCTGGAGCTATCTCCCTGTGACAACACTTCCCTTCTGTTCTCCCATGACTGATATGAAACTCTGAGGAGTGTATCTACCTGATATAAACGTTTACCCTATGTGCCATCTATTGTTTGGATGGGAGCCAGGAGAGTAAGTTCAAGGAATAAAACCATCAAAGGTAATAGCTGTCATCTGCAGTCTCAAAAGGAGCTCTGCACATTAAAATGTTTTCCCATTTATTTAAGTTTGCTCTGAAATTAAGTAGCCTAAAATGATATCCTCCTCTCTCCATCTTAATGGTCACCAACAAATCTCTTAATTCTGTCCTAATGGTTCCAAAATAGCAGTCTCTGGCTCTTGAAAATACGTGAAAGGAGAGGGTATCTTCATCATTGAGCAGTATTTCATTATAGAAGGCTGTTGTTCACTTGTGGATAAATTACTAAGAAAACAAAGTTTGTCTTTGCAGAGCCATTTGATGACTGATACTTTGTGGGTAACAAGTACATGTAAAACTGGCATCTGCTCTGGGTTTCCACCCTGCTGACACAGCATGGATCTTCTTCGGTCTTTTTTTTTGCCAGATAACTGGCAAAAATAAGGTCATAACCCAACATCAGGGTCTGACTCAAATTATATCTGATATAAATTTGATATGAATTAAATATGATGTTTGCATAGTATCATAAAGACCAGGTCAAAGGGGGATTCTCAATAAGCTCCTCTCCAGGATACTTTCCAAGACATTTTCTTAACAGTCATAGATGGGGCCTGTGGGTCCAAATGATTACCATTAAATTGCTTCTTTATCATCTGACTCAATTATGTCTTTTGGGCCCTTGAACAGACAGAGAGAGAAAGAAGATACACAGAATGATTTTCAACAGAGTCTTCAGGACAAGACTCAAAAGGTAATGGGGTCCTTATGGATAACAATTCACAGCACTGTTGAGTTTTAAAATACCTTAGGGGTTAATAGTTTATTTTTGGTAGAGTCTCTGGGGAAGACAGAGAAAAGAAACCTTTATGGCCTGAGCTTCCGGATACACAGAATAAGCCACCTCCAAGCATCAGTGTTCCTAAGCTTGTATTTTTTGTCATAGCCATAATACTAGTTACGTCTCATGGCTAAAGAAGCTAGCTTCAGGACTAAATGAGAATGAAAGAATTAGGCCTGTGGCGTGAGTGTCCCAAAGGGAACTGTTGGTTCACTCAATTTGTGCTAAGCATCTATGTGCCAGGAAGTATGTTAGATGTTGGACAGAATATCCATAAAGGCTGTCAAACAAGGCACACCTGGGAAGAGTCCCATGCCATCACATGACTGGGGAAGATCTCATGAAGTTATGTGGTGAACCAGTGCTCCAGAGACATACGTGGCTTTACCACTCAACAGCTGAGTAATCCTAGCATATCCACAGCCCTTTCCTGAGACTGTTTTCTTATCTGTAAAATAAGGATGGCTACATCTAAAAATACTGTTGTAAGAAGTGATTAGACTACATATATTGAGCACCTAGTACACTATGGGTGATCAATAAAGGTTTGTTTCCTTGCACATGATGTTACATGAAGGAATGGAATACAAAGGTTGCAGGATTCCCAGGGAGGGAGCAATCACTACGGGCCTGAGTAACTCTTTGGAGAATTTGCACAGAGGAATAGACCTAGATTCAGCTTTAAAAGAATGGGAGTTCAGAGGAGTAGAGCAGAGGGCACAGTGTGAACTATGGCACTTAAACAGGGAAAAGTGAAGGGTATATGTGAGAGAGGCAGACAGAGAGAGCAAGAGAAAGATAGTCAGCAAGCAGATAAACTGGACAAAGCAGAGGTGATGTGCTGTGGAACAGAGTCCAAGTCAGAGTATCAGTCTGAGGCACTCATTTGGACTCTATCCTACAATCAATAAGGAGCTGTCAGAGGGATTTAAGTAAGGATAGTGGCAAAATAAAAGCAGAGATACTCGATTTGGTATGGATTTCAGCCTATAGTAGAAGAGACTAGAGGCAGAGAGAGGAATTTGGAGACTACTGTGATAATCCAGATAACTAAGAGGGCACATCACCCAATACCAGAGAAGGGATTGTTTGAGAGGCAGGAAGAGAACCAGGATAGTCTATTAATACAGTCCGGAAAAAAAATGGTAGTCCAAAGTGTCAAATGTTGCAGAGTCACCCAAAGAGAAAGAGGCTGTCACTGGTGATTTTGCAGAAAGCATTATTTGTACTGTCATAAAGACACTGCCTATCCCCAAATGACTTCTAGCTCCTTTCTCCCTTACTACTCCTTCCTCTTATCTTGCACTTGGACCTCAGGGCTAAAGAGGCTACTGTCCATTTCACTATCAAATCATACATTAAGGCTGAACTGGCAACCTGAAGTTGTGTGATAGACATATTTACAATGACAAGAAAAAAAGAAAAGAAAAAAATGGGTAGCTGTTAAAATTGCTTATATACAATCAAACCCTCATGGGATTTGGTTCCTTAGTTTCCATGTTTAGGGTCATGGTTTCATGAGACATCCCAGTTAATTGGCCTAATAACGTGTTTAGCACTTCTGTTCTGACTCCTAGTTCACTTCATAGTTCCTGGGGTCTTAAAAGCTTGCAGGCTGCCACCCAAGCACAATAATTGGTCTCTAACTGCCTAGAGCAACAGAGGAAGAAGAAGAGTCTGGAATAGGAGGAGGATATGGAATGTGTGGCTAATTGTCTCCATGAACAACTGCCTCCTCTGCCATACCAGAAAAAATGGATGGTGCCTAGCTACCATTACTGAACATTTTGATCAAAGATTCTACAGAAGAATACAGATCAAAGGGGTGAAAATGCGGAACAGACGTTCAAATTCTTATTGCACCAATGGGGCTGGATGAACCCCTTAAACTATTTCCCTGAGATAATCTTCAAACCTTCAACCAAAAACATTCCCTAAAATCTTCTTAAAGCCAAACAACAGTTAGCTTAACTAGTAAAAAATGTCTGCCTTGAACTTTATGCTCTTTTAAAAACTATCTATATAGGATTAAAGTGACAATGGCAACTTGAAAAATTAGATAGGAACCTTAGGGGGTAGTGAGTTTATGTTAATGGGGGTGGAACAACTCAGAAAAGAAGGGTAAGAATGGTGCACAACTGGAAGAATGTAATAATGTCCCTGAACTGTGAACGTAGAAACTGTTGGCCCATATTCTGCTGTGTACATTCTCAACAACAAAGTAAAAAAAAAAAAAAAAAAAAATCATACATTTAGTTTTTAAAACTGGAATGTTAAGCCTTTCCTATGCTCTTTCAAATTCACTTAAACTTCTGTCAAGCATAAATGTAAACTGTCAGTTCAACTTAATAGCCAATATTCAGGAGGTGATGGCCAGTGGGTATCTGGTATCAAGAATAGATATATATTTGTTTTAAATCAGAATTAAAGAACTGAAGCAATGGTGTGCCAGTAAATGTTGAACAACAGGCTGGGAGGGTGGACAGAGGGGGAAGGAGGCAGCCCTAATGTGTAGCATTTGCCAGTTTCCATGGTTATAAATGCTATCACCATGGCTGATGTCAGGCTACCACTGTGATGTCACTGAACATAGCATTGGGGCAAGATGTTTAAAGCTGGTTCTTGTAAGCCAACATAAGCCACCACCACCCTATCATTGAGAGAAGGTAATTCTTCCAACAGTTAAGAGCTTTGGTACTGGATATGAATCAGCCAGAAGGAAATAAATTTTCACAAGGATACGACATGCTTGCTTTTTGAAAAACTGGATAGCAACATAAACTCACAGATGACAACCTGTAGGATAAATCCATATTTCTAAGTAGGATGTTAATTATCAAGTGTCTATTCTGTGCCAAAAGCTGGGTTAAGCTCTACCTCTGCCATTTTGTTTCGTGACTTAAAAAAAAAAAAAAAAAAAAAAAAAATCCCTTAATTGTTTGGGGTTGTTTCCTTATTGGAAAATGGAGAGACAGCTATATGAAAGTCACATTTTTCAAAGTGTGTGCTATGGAGCCCTGTGGTTCTGTAGTGGTAGCTGCGAAAAAGATGGGCTTACTATCCACGCAGAAAATCTACTGTTACCTGTTTGCATATCAGCATTCTACTTAACAGTTCATTTGCAAGTAGTTTTTGAAAACTACTAGATGAAATTTCTAAGATCCTTTCACTCTGGGATTCTAAATCTATCCTGGCAGACTGAAACCTGAATGACAAAAATTTCTGATCATATAATTTCATGAGTTAAGAGGTACGTGTCTCCTGACAAGCAATCTTTCCTTACATATTACTAGAGTAGACAGTATATCAAATCAACTGGTTTCTGATCTATAAATTCAGAAGGGAGAATCAGGATAGAAAGTTTTGCTTTTGACTATATGGGCCTTAACAATAAGGAACTATCTGTGTTGTCTGTAGGGTATTAGCTCTTGATTCTTTATGATTAAGATCTGTTGCACATGAGGAGCCCTGGTGGTCTGCTTCTGTAAAGATTTACAGCCTTGAAAACCTAATGGAGGCTGCTATGAGTTGGAATTGATTCGAGGGCACTGAGTTTTTGTTTGCTTGGTGGTACAATGGTGAAGCACTTGACTGCTAACTGGAAGGTTGGGGGTTTGAAAGCATCAGCTGCTCTGTGGGAGAAAGATGTGGCAGTGCGCTTCCATAAAGATTACAGCCTTGGAAACCTTATGCAACAGCTCTACTCTGTTCTACTAAGTCACTATGAGTCAGAACTGACTCAGCAACAATGGGCTTGGGTGTTTGTTTGTTTGTTTGTTTCTGCACATTAAATGAGAAAAGCAAAGATGAAGATGAGGGGTTCCAAACTTCCCGACTCAGCCTCCATCAGCAACAGGATATTTTTTTAAAGAGTCAAACAATCAAATTCCTTTCATTTCCAACCATGAATAAACAGATTAACAAAGAATATTAAAAATTAGCTGGAGAAGAAAGTGCCAACATAGCCAAGCATCACAGTAAAATAAAACAAAAATGTAAGAGATGAGAAATAATGAAGGCTTCAACATGTGGGTGACATTTCTCTACAGCAACTGAGTTTTAAAGCAAATTCAAAGAGAAGTACCACACAGATGAAAATCCAGAGGCCCCTCCTCCACGCATCCCTTGCTTGTTTGGTGGCTGCTTATTTATGCTTGTTGGCCTGCATTCACTTCAAATCATTTCAGTCCCAAGGAACTGAGCACTGTGGGCCTTGGGAGTAGCCCAATATACAGATCCTCTCCCAGAAGCTCTAATGTCTTTTCACAGTTACATAGGACATCTCATTAAAAATTCAAAATAAAAACAAACCACACTGCTTTGGGATAAACATTTTAAATGGGCATTCTAGACCTGTCTTTCCTGTATTTGCTACTGAAACTTTCGATACATCATGAAGAAGACAATGGCATTAGAGGGGCAGGGAAAACTCTTTCTCAACTTACTTGGGGTGGCTGTAGATCCAAAGCCCCCGCTGGCTGAGCTGAATGGGTTTTTGTTGGCTGCATCCTGGCTGGGTTTCCCTCCCAGGCCACTGAAGAAGCCTCCCCCTCTTCCAGTGTTTCCAGATCCAAACACGCTACCACTGGAAGAGGATGACTGCTAAAAAACAAAAGAGGCAGGAAGCAAGATAGGATGAGAGGTCACAGTAAAATGGCAGGCCATATCCGTGGGCAGGATCCTGGTGCTCACATCTGGTAGAAATGGAAGAGGCAAGAGAACTTTGATTAGTTCTGGTACGGATGCTTTAACAACCACAAAAAATGCTGGACTCTGGACAGAGACTTTCTACAAATAAGTTCTCAAGCCGTGTTCATGGTCCTCTGAAAACATGATTTATGGTAGCTAAGAATATCAACTGTTTATCTACTCTGCTGCCTTCAATCTCTGCATGACATGATGGCAGGGGCAAAAATGCCAATCTTCAAGATTTTCCCAAAATGAAAAGTTTGAAAACATGTATAGGCTATTATGAGTGCTCCTTCTTCTGATTCCTGTAGCGTTAGGCTGAACTAATCAGCAACTGATGACAAGTGATTTACATTGTCTTTTCTCTCAATTTGTGCACTTTTATTTCATAATGACTTCCCCAGTGCTGCAGAAATCTGCTTAAATTAGTTGCATTGTTGAAATGATGACCGTAGCTGAATTCTGTCCAAATTTGCAAATCTTATGCTCAGAGGATGCTGCTGGTTTAGGGACACACCCTGACTCAAAGCTGGATCAGAGATTATGTTTCTGTTTGGAAACAGATTCTTTAAAGGAAGACCAATGCTCACTTTGAGAGGCCATTAATAGTTAAGAGTAATATTGCCTTGACTGATAATATAGAAAAAGATGGGCTTTTAGAAGTGGGTTATTCAGCATAGGAACCTTACAAAGGGGGGCAGAGCTGTACAGTAGTTCCCCTTCTACAAGATGGGGCTAACAGACTATGTACCTGGCAATGGTAAGTGAACTGAATGAGCTGAAAAAGGTAATGCATAAAACAGTGCCTGAAATAGAATTATGTGCTCAAAAGATGGATGCTGTTCAGAAAGATGAACCCTTCTGCACATATAGTACTGCATTGTCAGTGAAGACAAACATTGATACACAGGTGGATAGATGGGTGGACAGGCTGAACTATTAGGTATGTACATGCAGGGGGGAGTGTGCCAAAGACCATGTATAGGGCTGGCAGACAATGTTTCTACAAGTGTATTTGTATGTTCTTTAAGAACTCCTGGTATATAGAAGAGCTGACAAGGGGCAAGGTTGTAGTCATTTTGTGGGCAGCTACCCAGAGGGAGTGCGTAGTTGGATCTGTGGGCTCAGGACTATAGTCACAGGGGATACCAAGCTCAACTGGCATAACATATTACACAAAAATTGTTCTACATGCTACTTTGGTGGGCAGCGACTGGGATCTTAAAACCTTGGAAGCAGCCATCTAGAAGCAATGATGGGTCTCTTCTCATCCAGAGCAAAGAAGAATGAAGAAAACCAAAGACACATGGAAACAATTAGTCCAAGGGACTGGTACACCATGCGATCCTCTGCCTGTAAGACTATGAGACCAGAAAAACTAGATGGTGCCCGGCTACCACGGTCAACCACTCAGAGGGGGATCTGTGTAGGAGACCCTGGGTAGAGTAGGAGAACAATGTGGAAGAAAACTCAAAATTATTTAAAAAAAAAAAAAAGAAAGATAAAGGGACCAGGTTTGCTGGTCTGGTAGAGCCTTATGAAACCACTGAGACTACAGCCTCTAGCTGCCCTTCAGATTTGGAATTGAACCCACTCCTATGGCTTCCAGCCAAACAAAAGACAGGCATATGACCTGAACATTTACAATAGGTAGATACACTCCTTGGAGAGAACAATCTTGGAAGAACAGAAGGGCAGTTTATGCATAGGGAGACAGCTCAGGGTGCAGGAGTGCATGGAGGGGAGGACACAGGTAAGAGGTAACTATGGGAAGGAAGTGGGAGGGGAGCTGTTGCATTGTGGTAAATTGTAGTCAACGTCATGAGCAAAGTATATGTGAACTGAATTGGCTCTGTAAACTTTCACCCAAATTACAAAATAAATAAATAAAGAGTAGAACTGTGCTCCATATGGTTTTCAGTGGCTGATTTTTCAGAAGTAGATCACCATGACTCTTTTTCAAGATACTTCCTACCTCCTTCCTGCCTAGGTTTCTCCCGTGCAAATGCTGCCCTTCTGATCTCCCATGGTTGACTGTTCTAAGGAGTGCATAGCCCTGGTACATTTGTTCAGTTCACAGGTCTGCCTGTTTTTACATTGAAGTTAACCCAAGGGAGTAAGTCTAATTCCAGGTCTGAAGGATGACTTGGGGCCATAGTCTCGGGGGTTTCATCAATCTCTCTGACCACTAATCCTAGTCTTTTTTTATTTTTTGAATTTTGTTGCACATTTCTTTTCCCATTCTATCCAGGATCTCCAATTTTGTTCCCTTTCCAAGTGGTTAGGAGCTCTACTGGTACAGTCCCTAAGGCATTTATTTGACTGCTAACCAGAAGGGCAGCAGTTCAAACCCATCAGCCACTCCATGGAAGGAAAATGGGGCAATCTACTTCCGTGAAGATTCACCACCTTGGAAACCCAATGGGGGTTGCTATGAGTCAGAACCAACTTGACGGCAGTGAGTTTGGTTTTGATTTTCCAAGTGATGGGCACCGTTTAGCTCTTCTGGTCTCACAGTCATGTAAGCTGAGTTTGCTGTGGTCCATTAGTACCTTAAGCTAATTGTCTGCATATGTCTTTGATTTCCTTCATTCTTCTTTGCTCCAGACGAGAGACCAATAGTTGCATCTTAGATGGCTGCTCATAAGCTTTTACAACCCCAGTTGGTACTTACCAGAGGAGGAAATAGAACAATGTTTTTGTGTACTATGTTGTGCCAATTGATCTTGATGTCTCCCATGAACCGCGTCCTGAGCCTGTAGGCCCAGTGACTCACTCCCTCAAGGTGCTTGGCTATAGCTAAGAAGTTATCCTAATTTTGTCCTGTTAGCTCTATAATTGGGAGCTCTGGTAGCATAGTGACTAAGGCACTTGACTGTTAACCAGAAGGCTGGTGGTTCAAACCCACCAGCCACTCCTCAGAAGGAAGATGGGGCAATCTACTTCCGTAGTGATACTGCCTCGGAAACCCAAGGAGGGGTCGCTATGAGTTGGGGCCAACTTGACGGCACATAACAATAAACAGCTCTATAATTAATGTATACGGACTTTTTTTAATAGCACATATAAATATGTATGTAGGAATATCACCTGCCAAACCTATATATGGTCATGTATCATTCCTGATTGCCTACCCATACCTCATATTCTTGCCAGTCTACCTATGTATCCACCCATAGATTTTATGTCTGTTATTACTGATAATGCAGTATTGTGTATGGTGTTTTACTTTTGTTGTCTGTACCTCCTGTGCACCTCTCTTTCTTTTCCTTAGGGATAATGTGCTGGTCACATACTTTTGTTGTATTGCATTTCCCTTCACCCAAATCAACATATCTAACTAGTCAGTAGTTTTCCCTTCCCTCTCCTCCTGTTCCTTGTAACCAACAAAGAAGGTTTCCTTCTGTGTGTAAACCTTTCCTTGACTTTTTTTCCCCCATCTTTCAAGTCTTTTATTTTTAAAAATTGTGCTTCAGGTGCAAGTTTACAGAGCAGAGTCTGTTTTACACTCAACATTATGTGTACATTTAATTTAGTTTCACTCCCCATTTACCATCCCCAACCCTAACCCAGTTTCCTCCCCTCCCTGCCCAGTAACCTCCCCCCACCCCTCCACCCCCGCCCCATGCCCCTTGTAGTTATGCACTCCTGTGTGTCCTGCATTTCCTCCATGTGAATGTTGCCCCTCTGGTGTCCAATGGTCGAATGCTCCAAGGGATGCATTTCCAAAGAATATGTGGGTCACCCTGGGTTAAGTGGTCTATGTGTACATCTTGTTTACTATTGGGCTAAAAGCCAGCCCCTGGGAGTGAGTTTTATTCCAGGCCCAGAATGTATCCCAGGGCCATAGTATTGGGGGGGTCTCCCCACACTCCATTCAACCAGTAATTCTCGTCATTACTGAGTTTTTGGATTTTGCTCCACGTTTTTCCTCCCACTCTATCCAGGATCTCCAGATTTGATCCTTTCCTGAGTGGCTAGCATTGGTAGCTGGGCAACATCTAGTTCTACTGGTCTCGAGGGCTTTCTTCGACTTTTTGTAATAGTGGACTCATGATATTTGTCCTGTGACTAACTTATTTCACTCAGCATAATGTCCTTCAAGTTCATCCACATCATGAAGTGATTCATGAGTTCTTCATTTCTTAAATGCTGCACAGTATTCCACCGTGTATATGTCCATCTGGACACTTAGGTTGCTTCCACCTCTTTGCTATTGTATATAGTGTGGCAATGAACATGGGTGTGGATATACCTATTTGTGTTCTGGATTTCTCCTCTTTAGGATACACTCCTAGTAGTGGGATTGCTGGATCAAATGGCATTTCTATTTTCAACTTTTTAAGAAAGTGTCACTGGCTGCTTTTAATACTTTTTTCTTAGCTGTTGTAGAGTTTCACTATGATGGGTCTTGTGATCTATTTCCTTCTACATATTGTCATTTGTTGGGCTTTTTGAATCTATGGATTAATGTTTTCTACTAGTTTTGGAAATTTCTTTTTCTCTTCTAATATTCCCATATACTCTCTTTCTGAGGTTCTGATTAAATGTATGTTAGATCTTAGACCTTTTCTTCTTTTCAGAGTTTTGCTTTCACTTTCATATTTTCCAATGTTTTGCTCTCCAGGATATAAATGAGGTAACTTCTTCTAACCTATCTCCTAGCTCAAAAGTTGGCAAATTACAGCCCATGGGCTAAATCTGGCCTGTTGTCTGCTTTTGTAAATAAAGTTTTAATGGAACACAATGATGCTCGTTCACTTAGGTATTGTCTATGGCTGCTTTTGCACTGTAACAGCAGAGCTAAGTATTTATAACAAAAACTGTATTTAGCCTGAAAAGGCAAAAGTATTTACTATCAGGTGTGTTTTAGAAAAAGTTTGCTGACTCCTATTCTAGTACATTACTGTTCTCTCCAGCTGGGTCTAATCTGTTGTTAGATCCATCTGCTGAGTTTTAAATATTAATACTGAATTTTCCTAGACGTTCTATTTGGTTCTTTTTCAAAGCCACTGCAACACTTCTTATAATTTTCCGTTCCTTGCTGGTATTTTCAAGTTTCTACTTTTTTTAAATTTCTTTTTAAATTGTGATTTGGGTGAAAATTTATAGAGCAAATTAGTTCACATACACTTTGTCTCACGACACTGACTACAATTTACCACAATGCAACAGCTCCCCTCCCACTTCCTCCCCATAGTTACCTCTTCCCTGTGTCCTTCCCTCCATGCACTCCTGCCCCCTGAGCTGTCTCCCTATGCATAAACAGCCCTTCTTTCTCCCATGATTGTTCTCTCCAAGGAGTGTATCTACCTCAGGTAAATGTTCAGCTCATATGCCTTTTGTTTGGCTGGAAGCCACAGATGTGGGTTCAACTGCAGACCTGAAGGGCACTTAGGGGCCATAGTCTCAGTGGTTCCATCAGGCTGTAACAGACCAGTAAACCTGGTCCGCCTCCTCTTTTTTTTCCCAGATGATTTTGAGTTTTGTTCCACATTGTTCTCCCTCTCTATCCAGGATCTCCTACATAGATCCCCCTCCGAGTGGTTGACGGTGGTAGCTGGGCACCACCTAGTTCTTCTGGTCTCAGAGTCGTACAGGCTGTGGACTGCATGGTATGCCAGTCACTAGGACTAATTGTTTCCACAAATCTTTGGTTTTCTTCATTCTTCTTTGCTCTGGACGAGGAGAAACTCGTTGCATCTAGATGGCTGCTTGCAAGCTTTTAAGATTCCAGTCGCTACTTGCCGAAGTAGGAGGTGCAACAATGTTTTGTGTAGTATGTTACGCCAATTGAGCTTGATGCCCCCTGCGACTATGGTCCCGAGCCCACCGGTTCAACTACTTCGTCCCTCTGGGTAGCTGGCTGTGACCAAGAAGTGACTACAACCTTGTCCCTTGTCAGCTCTACTATATATCTGGGAATTCTTACAGATCATACAAATACACTTATAAGACCATTGTCTGCCAATGTTATACATGGTCTTGGGTACACTCTCCGCTTCATAGACATACCTAATAGTTCAGCCTATCCAAAAGGCATATCCACCCGTATACCCATGTATGCCTTCACCACAGTACTGTATGTACAAAAGGGTTCATCTTTGTTGTCTGTACCTCCCATGTACCTCTCTCTGTCTTCCTCTTCCTCAATGCCACCATGTTGATCACTCACATTTGGTACATTGCCCTTCTCTTCACTCAAACCAATACTTGTCTGTACCTATCTAACAGTGTTCCCTCCCCCCCTCCCACCCCTGGCAACCAACAAAGAAAATGTCCTTCCATATATAAACCTTTCCTTGACTTTTACAATAACGGACCAATACAGTATTTGTCCTTCTGTGTTTGACTTACTTCACTCAGCATAATATCCTCCAAGTCCATCCACATTATGCAGTGTTTTACAGATTCTACGTTATTCTTTAGGGTTGCGTAGTATTCCATTGTGTGTATGTACCATAGTTTGGTTATCCATTCCTCAGTTGATGGACACCTAGGTTGTTTCCATCTTTTAGCTATTGTAAATAGTGCTGCGATGAACATGGGTGTGCGTATGTCTGTTACAAGTTTTTCTTTTATTTCTTTTAAACATATAAAATAAAATTGCTTTATAGTCTTAGAAGTCTGCAAATCTGTTTCTGATGTTTATTCTGGCTCTTGCTTACAGTTTCTTGCTTCTATGTGTGCTTCATACAGCTGTGAAAATCAATGTTCTTAAAATTTGTAAGGACAGTTTGAGGTCTACAATAACGTTATTTGTCTTCAAAGTGTATCTGTGTTACTTCTGCCAGGCAACTACAGGTATCACCATCCCAGGACCAAATCAGGTCATGTTCATAGTCTAAAAGTAGAACCATTTGAGCCCAGGTATTGTAGGGAGGGTCTCTCTTAAATTCTCCACATATCTTGGTTAGTGATTTCTGTGAACTTGCCCTTTGAGGTTATTAAACAGATAATTCAAATTTTCTCAGATTAGCAAATACCTCAGGACAAAATTGGCCTCTGTGATACATTAACTTCTCTAGGTTCTTTTTCATTTGGCTCAGTAAAATACCTTGTTAGCTTATCAGTCCTTTTATAAAGATGGTTTTTATCTTTTATCTAGCATTTTTAGTGGTAAACTAAAAATGACCTAATCTGTCATTACCAGGAAATGGAAATTATAATTTTAATGAAGAGCATTGATAAGGACACAGCCTATCTTCAAACGAGAAGACAATAAAGAAAGTTTCCTACTAAAGATGTGTACAAAATACATATACTCTGTCTTAAATGGGCTTAACCACTGTACCAACTGCATAAAAGAAAGTCACAATCCTTTTTGATACATCCTTCCTTTAGGATTCCTAATGAGGTTATTACTATGATCACAGCAGCTGGTGTGTGATGTAGCAGTAAATGTAACCTCTCTGGGCCCTGTGTCCTCATTTGTCACATGGGGATAATAATAGTACCTACCTTATAGAGGTGCTATCATGACTAAATGAGGTTACAGGCCGTCCCTGATCACTATGTCCAACTTATGGACAGCTCCTACTTGGTGCTTTAAATCGGAAGGAAGATTGGGCAATCTAGTATTATGTAAATTTGCCCTCACTCTGAAATGGTTGAACAAACTTGTACTAGCAATAAATTCTTCATCATAATCACTTTCACTTGCTGCACATATAGCTTTTAAAACACTAAAAAGGCTTCCAGCTTTTGTCGCACTAAAGTAAGGCTAAATAAGAACCGTATGCATCTATTCTGACTTAACGTACAGATTTTTAAAGACACAAGAACAGATCTCATTTGTAACCCAGGGACTGCATGTATTAGCATAAAGCACTTAGAGCTACACCTGGTACGGAACTACCAGCTACATAAAGGAGTCCCTGGACTATACATGGATTAGCATAGCGGTGTCTAAACATTTTCTGTAAAGAGCTAGGTAGTAAATATTTTAGGTTTTGTGGGACACATATAGTCTCTGTTGCATCTTCTTTTTTAAAAACAACTATTTAAAAATATTAAAAAGTTCTTAACTCAAGGACTTTAAAAAAAAAAAAACAAAAAACAAGGCCAAGAGAGGATTTTGCCTGCCAACCCATGCCTAACAAAACAGGCAAAAAGGACTGACAGAAATCAAGCAATGTGTTCTTAAAGTGCTTTCCTAGCAGACTGTCACAGAAGGATCAAAATTCCAGTGATTCTCACATCACAGGCTGGGACTTGTGTGTCCCCAAGGAGATTAAGAGGGTGGCGCTTAAGAAGCACAAAAGACTCTTTGCTCAAACTGGACATACAACATGAACTATTTTATAAGAGGAAAGTGGATGGATTCATATAAGTTGGTATGAATGAAGACAGACACACATAGTTACCTGGCCAAAGACTGTTCCACCTGTACTGGCTGCTTGACCAAACACAGAACCAGTACTGCTAGACCCAAAACCTGCAAAATACAAAGGAAACAACAGTTCAGTTTGGGGAAGCTTTTCACAACATCCAAGTTGGTTCCCCCCCAATTTAATGGCACTTAGGTACGGTAAGCTACCCCACAATAAATAAATTTATGAATAAAATTTGTTTCCTTATCTAGGAAATGAGGAAAATTCTGAGTAACTAGTTTGAAGACCTTTCTTATTGCTACTATTACATAGTAGTATAACTTACAATGTACCAGGGACTGAATCCTTTTCTATCGAATCACAAGGGGTAGGGGAGGGGGGCAGCTAATAAGGTAGTATTTTAGAGTATAGCTTCTCCCCATACTTTAAGCCAACAAGCATTCTTCCAATGATTGATTAATACCATGAATATCTCTATTCCCTGGTTTCCTCTGAATCTCAAATACCAGATTTCTTTAGGGCAGCTTATCTTTCTTCCAGGTGGCATAACATGGTTGAAGTGGTGGCTAAAGAGGACCTAGGAAAACCAGGCAGAATTATTTACTGTAAGAAAAGAATCCTAGATGAGGAGTCAGAAGAGGCAGGAGTTTTATGCCACTTCTGTCATTGATCTAGTTAGGTAAGCTTGGGCAAGTCTCAATAATTCCTCAACCATGGTTGGAGTAGACTGCTCAGGATTCTTCCCATACAGTTACTAAACGAAAGATTTCTTTAGGGGTTCTGAATTGTGTTGAAATAGTGTAATAATATCTGTGCATGAGGGTTTCTCAAGTGTTGACTGAAGAATGGAGGATGCACTAGAGACAGCATTAAATATCCCTTTTTTTTTTTTTTTTTTTAAACTTTTTATTGTGATTTGGGTGAAAGTTTACAGAGCAAATTTGTTTCCCACTCAACAGTTAACAAACATTTTGTTTCTTGACATTGACTGCAATCCCCACAATGTAATAGCTCTCTTCCCACTTCCTCCAGGTGGTTACCTTTTCCCTGCACTCGTCTTTCCTTTGCATTCCTGCCTTCTGAGCTTTGTACCTGTGCAAACGCTGCCCTTTTGATCTCCTTGATTGTTCTAAGGCAGGCGAACCTCCCTGGTGTAACTGGTCATCTCGTAGGCCTATTGTTTGACTGAAAGTTGAGCCACAGGAGTGAGGTCAAATCCAGGCCCGAAGGCTATTCTTTTTTAAGACTCACAATTCACAAGCAACGTCTCTGTCCATTCTCTAGGCCAAGTCATTCCATCTCCTATAATTCAAATGGGCTGTCTGCCTCTTCACAGATCAAGTGGATCTTAAAACTGTGTCTGTTTTTCACCATTGTATCCTCATAGCTGACACAGCACTTGGAACTTAGTAGGAGCTTAAAAACATTTGTTGAATGGAAGGAAGGAATACATTTTCTTTCTAATGAATTATGAACCATTTTCAAAGTAATTATCACTGAAGGAATGAATGAGCAGCTAAATGTAATACTGCCCATCATGAAATCATTGAGCCTTGTTATTCCCTTACAGCCTAATTGCTGAAGAACTGCCTTTCATAAGATAATCATCAGAAAGTAAAACAGGGAAAAGATTTTCAAATTGACTTGTCTACTGATGACTTTTGGAAGTAAAAGTAGCTATTAAAACTGGACACTCAATAGTGAAGTATTAAGTTTCACTTGCAAAAATAGTAAAATTTAGAATTTCTTTTGTCATTATGTTTAAAAAAACGGGAACTCAATTTTACACATGTGTCAGTATCTCTCTTTAAGCAAGCAAAACAATGTTAGAGGAATGTAAAATATTAGCAGGATAGTGGACTAAGAAGAGAAGACCCGGATTCTTGTTTTGGCTTTACCATTAGCACTCTAGGACATTAGATCAGTCACCTCTAGGTTTGACAGTTTTGGACACAGTGACTTCTAAGCTCTTTCACAACTTAAAATATTTTATGTGAGTCATTAAATTACTTGCCATGGCCTTAAACTAAAGATGCTTGCTTTTTGCCCTCTGAAATTGGCACTCTGGTGGCTAGCTGAGTGGGGAACATGCAAAACTAGAGCTCTAGTTAGCTGTGGCAGATCCATCCAATTAGGGCAAAGAAATGAGACCTCAAAAGTACTCCAAAGCCCCTTCTTGATTTTACAGATTCTTTTTTTGTTTGTGTTCCTTTTCTTTTCATTACAAAAGTAATACCAGTTTGTGGTAAAGGTTTCATATAATACAGAGGGATACAAAGTAAAAATCTTCCATGAAGTCTTACCTGAAGCTTGACAAAAGCTAAACCCAGAGGATGATGCTGTTGTGGTGGTGGCTGAAGTACTACCAAATACAGAGCCTCCCTGTCCAAAGCCTGGGCTCTGACCAAAAGCAGGGGCATTGCTTTGGCCAAACAGTCCTCCTCCTGTGTTGGCAGAAGACTGTCCAAATGAGAAAGAGCTACTGGTGCTTGGAGGGGGGCCAAAGACATTCCCACTGGTAGATGTGGAGGTGGAGGAAATGGACTGACCAAAAGCAGGCACAGAACTGAACCCAGACTGACTGAAGGAGAAGCCGCTTGCGGAGCTGCTCGTAGGCTGCCCAAAGGCAGGGGCTTGCCCAAAGGTGGCTTGTCCAAAGACCCCTGTTGCTGATGTGCCAAAAGCTGGACTACCAAACCCTGAGCTGCTCACTGGTGGTGTGGAGGCTGCTGTGCTGGCAATGTTGCCTGTTTGCTGCCCAAACAGGCTCGGTGCAGTGCTGGCTGCTACCTGCCCAAACATGGGGGTAGTGGAGGGAGCAGTGGCCGTGTTATTGGTGGGCTGGCTGAAAGCTGAGCTAGAACTGGCAGCAGGTAGCGGAATAAAGACAGATGAGCCAGAAGTGACAGCTCCAAACACTGCTGTCTCTGTAGCTGGGCTTGGAGCAATACTGGAAACAGTGCTAGGGGCTGTGGGGGTGCTTGATGTTTCTGTAGCCACAAGGACTGCACTTGGGATTGTAGTTGCTGTGACAGAAGCCTGCCCAGGAACTGAAAGAGTGGAAGCTGAGGATACCGCTTCTGTCTTGACATCAGGCACCGTGGCAGCTGCTGGAGTGGCCTCTGCAGAAGGTGCTATGAGAGTAGCACTAGGTGACGCAGCAGGCTGGGCAAGAGCTGGCTCTTTTTTAACAGAGTCGGAAGCTGGCACAGGAGACTGGGAAAGTTGGGCTGGTTGTTGCTGCCCTAGAAGAGAGGATGCTGATGCTGTAACCTCACTGCTGCTTGGCTTCCCAGGCAAAGCTGATGATGTGATCTCCTCTGTGCTTTTACCAGAGGACACAGGCTGGGTGGGCACAGATGCTGAACTCAGGAGGTTACCAAGTGACAAGGTGGGAAAAGATGCAGGCAAGGCAGTGGCAGCTGTAGCTGACGGTGGGACAGATGGGGTCACTGCACTACTGGTCTGTTGGCTTCCAAATGAAAAACTAGGCTTGCTACCACTTATAGAACTCCCACCAAAACTGGTTATTCCAGAGGATCCTGCAGTTGTGAGTGGCAGGGTGCCAAAAACACCAGTTGAGGAACTGCTAGTGCTCATGCTGGTTGGTGCTGGTGGTGCTACCGTGGTAGAGGTTACAGAGGTCACAGGGGGCTCCACATGCTTCCCTAACACTGGAGGGCCAGTAAAACTGAACACTGAAGATATGGTTGAAGTCTTGGTTGACTGTGCACTGGTTAGGCTTGTGGATGAAGCTTTACTGATTGACTTTGTAGATTCATCCACTTGGCCAACTCGCAGTCCTGAAAAACTTCCTAAAGTCTCTCCAGCCAGAGAATTTGGAAACAGAAGCTCTCCCAACTTTGATGAAGGAGTTTCCAGCTTGTTAGAGGCTGTGGAAAGAGCAATTCCAGAAGGTGCCACAAGTTTGCTGTTAGATGGAACAAACTCTCCTGAAGAAGCAATGGCAGATCCAGTGGTGTTTGCTGCAGATGTGATTCCAGAAGGGGTTGCATTTTCAGGAGTGGTCTCATAAAAAGGTTTGCCTACACCACCAAAGGAGAATGCATCGAGCTGGTTTGACTCCTTACTGGGGGGTGTTGCCCCTAGTAAGAAAAAGAAATTAGGAAATGGGTTCATATAGCAAAATATGTCCTGTAACATTTCAACTGACTCTATTTCTAAGCCATCTTCCCTTTATAAAATTAGGGACAGAATACATGAAAATCACATATTATCCCAAAAGAGAAGTAACAAGGCATCTTCTCTTATTTCCCACTGACTCTCTGTGCCTTCCTCAACAATATCCTTGGCAAAGTGCTGGTCTATGGCCTTCCAAGGGACCTTCTGATAGAACAGGAACTGATATACAATGGAAGTTCTTCCCTTGTTTTTTATAGGCAAATGAAGTGTCAATCCACAGACATTCATTTTAACATACAATTAAAGGTTGCAAACTAGTGCTCTACTAAACAAGTGATTTTATAGAGGTAATATGGTCTAGCAGTCAAGAACATGGGTTCTGGAGCCAAGATCACTGCCACTTACTGGAACAGTTACTTAACCTCTCTGGGCCTCAGTTTCTCCATTTGGATATTAGAGATAATAATAGCATCTTCCTCATAAAGTTGTTACAAAGATTAAATGCAATACTGTTTAAGCACACAACACTGGTCAAGCAGTAAGTACTCAATAAATAAGTAAAATTTCATACTTATAAACCAAAATTAGCTTATTGCAAGTGTTTATTGATGCTTCTGACTCCATATTGTTTTAAGAAGTCTGGCTCCTTGGATATAATGCCAAGCTCCTACGACCTGTGCGCAATTTCCAGAAAGACCTCTTTATGTCACTGGTGGTGTATTCAGTAATTTATGGTTTTGGATTGTTTGTGTATTAATCAAAATGTTTATAAAATTATTATTGTATTTTATTACTTGTTTTAGACAATTATTTTGGTCCTCTTTAATCTTTTTATATCACTGAGTTGTTTTTCTCCTAGAAAATGAGACTAGTGAGGAGGTGGGCCGTGAGGGTATTCTGCCACACCTAACAGGGCAGAGGTTAAAAAATGAGTTTAAGAATGTTCTAAAGAGAAAGGAATAACATCATCAACCCTTTAAGTCCCATACATAAATCGGTTTAGGAATTTTGCTATGTTTTCAGCTTCCTAATTGCTCTTCAAGTAACTCACTAAGAAACTCCTACCATTTTGCCTAGCACATAGAACATTCTCAAAAAATATCTGTGAAGTAAGTAAATGAAAGATGGCTATTATGTTATTTATTGTAGGGGAAACCTGGAAATAATCTCTAAGTCCAACAGGTGAATGGTTAGATAAATTACAGCCCATCTACAAGATAGAAATTATTTAGCCATGAAGAGTGATATTTATGTAAGGTTTTTAAAAATTGTATTAGAAAATTCTCAAGAGATTATGTTATATGAAAACAAAACAAAACAAAAACCTCCAGAAGACAAAAATCCCAAAAGGAAATACAGCAGAATTACCAAGTTATCACTGAGGGCACAAAGTGATTTTTTTAATTCCTTTATGCTTTTTTATATCTCCCTATTTTCTTCAGAAAGAACATATTACTTTCATTAACAGAAGAAAAATAAACTTAATTACTTAAACTGCAGAACTGGGAAGTATTTAAAAATATATTTGGTTTCTTTATAGGCCTCAAATTCTTTAAAACATTAAAAATATGCTAGTTGGTGAATCTGTAAAAGCATGCACGGGACCAGTGCGTTTACCGAAATGTTTCCAAGGAAAAAAGACTGAGCTTTTTCCATAGTACTATGTCTATCTTACTCTGCAGAACTGCCCTATAAACCAATAAACTTTAAATTACCCATGAAAAGATGGAGAAATAAATTTTAATTCACATATTAACAGTAACATGCTAATGACAGCCTTGATTTTCCAGAAGCAAATCCTTTCCTTGTTCTTAATCACAAAATAGCCAAAAATCTTTTACATCAGTTTCCTAAGTTGAACATATTTCTAATGCATAATATCAATATCAAACTTTCTGTGAAAACTTTCACCAAGATTCGGTAGCAGGTAAAATGTCAACACATCTGTATGAAAAATAACCTGTACTTGTTCAGGAGAACCACAAAACTAAAACTTTGCAATGCAGAGATTTACCTTGGACAGTAGTAAAATTAGAAGCTGGTGTTGATGTGAGTATCCCAAAATTAAAGCCAGTCCTAGGGAATGGAAGAAGAGAAGTTAAAAGGAATACACCAAAGGCATAATACTGCTCTTTTAATACTCCCTTTTATATAATTCATTCAGACAATCTGCTCTCGAGGAATTTTCAATCTGTAAAATAAACAACAGAGTAAAAGTACGTATCTCAGAAGAGGTAAATACTCCAAGTTCTCTAAGCAAGGAGAGGCAATCTGTAGACTAGGTAAAAAGGTGGCAGCAGTTGAGAATGCCTTGGAGATGTCCAGTCATTCAGAGGTTTGGGTGGGGACCTATTTCAAGTAAATCAGAGGAGCTGAAAATAAAAAGTTGGAGCAGAGATGCACTGGGAATGTGCAGTTAGAAATGGTGGCTAGAACAGATGGTCTGCCTAGTGAAGCAGTGAAGAAAAGTCCAGAAACCCAGGAAGTGGCTGGATTAGATGAGCCTCTTATAACCCACTCCAAGACGGAAGAGCGTGTCAGAGAAGGTTCAAATTAGTAGAGGAGGTGATAGACAGCATGAAACAGAAGCCACTGACTTCCATTTTGAGTGAACTCTTAGTTCTAGGCTGGGAATAGTTGGTTGAGAAATATTCCTGACTCCTGTCACCATCTCCTCTCTTCCTCTGTCCATTTTCTTTATGCTATAAGTAAAGACACCAGAACCAAAGAGAAAAATTCAGCACAATAGTGAATTGGAATAGACTATTTACTGTTTTAAAAGCCCAGACAGAAAATTTAAAATTAAATAATATAATTAAAATAAGGAAGATGTAAGGGATCAGTCATGTCAAATACAGTAAGTAACGTAAGGATTTTAGATTTTCTAACCCATCATTCCTTTCCTCAAATGGACAAAGACCATCTAAAAGATGTGTTTTAAAAAAATCCTCTTCCGAACACTTGAAAAGGAGATCTTGGATAGAGTGGGAGAAAAACATGGAACAAAACTCAAAATCAGAAAAAAGATCAGGCTTACTAGTCTGACAGAGACTGGTGAAACCCCCGATAACTATGGCCCTTAGTCACTCTTCAGGCCTGAAATTGAACTCACTCCTGTGGCTTCTAGCCAAACAATAAACAGTCATATGGGTGGGGTGAACATTCACACCAAGTAGATAGACTCCTGGGGGAGCTCTGGTAGCATAGTGGCTAAGACACTTGCCTGCTAACCAGACGGCTGGCGGTTCAAATCCACCAGCCACTCCTCGGAAGGAAGGCTGGGCAATCCTACTTCCGTAGTGATACTGCCTCAGAAACCCAAGGAGGGGTCGCTATGAGTCGGGGCCGACTCGATGGCAAAACAACAACAACAACAACAGATAGAGTCCTTAGAACAATTAATTTTGGGAGATCAGAAGGGCAGTGTTTGTACAGGCAGATGGCTCAGAGGGCAGGAATGCATAGGAAAGAAGGACACAGGGAAGAGGTAACTACAGGGAAGGGGTGGGAAGAAAGCTGTTACACTGTGGGGAATTGGACTCAACGTCACAAAACAAAATGTGTATGAACTGCTGTATGAAAAATGAATTTGCTCTGTAAACTTTCACCAAATCACAATGAAAAAAATAAATAAATACAGATAGTACACAATTTCCACTTTCAATTATTTTCTATCATTATTTTCCAATGTGTTAGGCTAAAGAATATTCAAGAAATATATTAACATCAGTGAAAACAGACTGTGGTTAATATGATTCTAACTACAAAAGCAAAAACTGAAAGTGTTCAAGAAGCTTTTCTAATGGAACTGAACACACAACCCTTTAATATTAAAAAAAATAATAATCTTTTGACAAGTTTTACTCTCAGCTACCCAGAGTCTAACCCCATCACAGTAGGGAAGGGAACACTTCAGGAACTTTCACAGGTTTCCACATGAGCGCCTGTAAGAGCTTTAGCATCCAAAGTAATTGGCTTTCAGAGTAAAGGCATGCTCATGCTAAGGTTAAAGGAAGCTCACATGAAATGTAGTTTAGAAGATTTGGTTTTAGAAATGACTCAAATTTTACAAATACAGTCATCATTACTTAAAGAGAAACAGATTTCCCAACATCTATATAAAACCCAAACATTCAAACAGCTATTGTCTTCATGATCTCCTCTAAGAAGCCTAGTATATTGAACTCTCAGCGTAGTAAAGCCAATCTAAGTGTCGCATCTTGCTCCCAAACAGTATCAGAATGGAAATTTCAGTATGATAAAATAGATTAACTATTGAATTTAACAGAGTCATTAACCAAAGAAAATGAAGCTTACCTCAAAAAACCAAACAAACAAATAAGAAGAAACACATGCAAAACTTGAATCTCAAAAGGAAAACAGATTTATATTAGGACATTAAAATACTGTCACTATTATTAAATGTATTACTACAACATAAGAAATTTGGGCTCATGGATATTTAATAAGCGTGTAACTATACCTACTGATTATGCACCTATTTGACAGAACTGGAAGAGTTAACATCTACTTTTAAGGTTTCCAATACAGATGTGAGAAAAATGTTTCCTCTTTGTATTTCTGTTTGACTAAGATTGAATGGGGAAAATACAGGAATGACTAAAAACTGAGTAGGGGTAGTTAATTTTTAGAAATCAGAAATAATCTTATGAACAGTGAAGACCCTGCTTTACTCTATAGTTTAAATGGAAAAACAAACAACCAACTACAAAACCCCTCCTAATCCTAAGATTTGGGGAAGCTATCTACAAGGTTGCTAGTGATGTGGTACAAATCTTAAGTTTATTACTGACCCTGGTGAAGAAAATGAGAAAGGCTTGTTGAACTGTCCAACAGCAGATGGGGTAGACGTCACAGATGTTTCTATCTTGGCTGCCCCTGGTCCTGAAATTATTCAAACAAATAAAAACAGAAAAACTCAGAAACACTAGTTAGTGATTCCCTGCAGCTTAGTCTGTGTGCTCAGAGGCATAGCTTCAGTTCTGCAGAACTTTTGTGCACTCTATAATAAATCAGGGGGTCACAAAGTATGAGCACATTGTCTATCTTGGGTTCAGGATCTCTGAACTTGCTCTTTGGCTCTGTCAATGTTAATTCCAAACTAAAACATACCAAACTCTCCTTTCCAGAAAAGACATCAAATAATCCTACTGCTGTTTTAAACATTAAAAGAAAATTATATATACACACACACACACACATATGTATATGTATGTGCGTGTGTGTGTGTGT